>NC_140910.1:5283362-5313816 GCF_045865225.1 Trachurus japonicus
CAGTGACGGGAGGAGGAGGCTCTTCACAGCCTCAGCTGTAGAGGAGCATGGTTGTATCAACACATGAAGTTATATAGGCAGGTTATATTGTTACAGATGCACCAGCTGTCTGTCACAGCTCCATCCAAACCGGTGCCGACTGCGCTGCTGCGCAGGGTGAAGTGTGCGCCCACCGAGCGTTTAGCAACACAAAAAAGTTTTTTCCGGTTTTATATCAAATTATTGCCATCATAAGATGGAGCCTTGACGTGTTTGTGCGTGTTCGATCCCTAAAACGTCTCTCTCTACAAATATTTCTAATTGTTTGTCATGTTTAAATTACATGTTTCAAAGGCGTCGGTGTATTTTGAACATGAGAGAGAGTAATACGGATTAAAATTGTAATTTTCAACAGTGACAAGCAGTATTTATTTGCATTCCTACATTTACACAAGCGCTACACACAGTCCGGAGCAGGTGTAGATTTTGTGAGTAGCTACGAAAAAATCAGCACTACTAAATGATTGATGAATGCGGAAATCCACGTAAATTTGCGCTGCACAGGGTTTACACACAAATCCGTGCTGCTCTGTGTACATATCTGTCTGTGTGTTACCCACTGTCACTGTCAATGTTCTGTATAGTTTGCAGCACATACAGTACCATCTCCCTATAGGTTATTAGCATCCACTGTACATACATTTAAAAAAAGAAGAAGATTGTTTTCTGGGCATTTTTTGCAGTACAGAGAAATGAGCTCATAGGCCACAGGAAATGAAAGCATGAAATCCCCAGCTGAGTTTGAAGTGGGGACATTAAAACAAGAGCTTTTATTCATCCTTAAGTGCCTGGAAGCTCATAGACTGAGAAACAAAACATTGCACATATTTGGGTGAAGTGATGATTTCACCATACTGAGCACATGGACAGTGGAGAGGAGAGTAATGTTGCAGGAGTGGATTGCAAGGTGAAAACTATCATCATCCATCCAAATCCACTGCAACGTGGATGTGGATTCAAGCTGAGCACAGCTGCTGCTCCGTGATGGAGGAAGCCACAGCTCTCTGTCATGGCACAGTAAATAATGAGTAGATTTGCAGATTTGAAATGTTTTGTTTGGGTTTCTATGTATCCAGGACATTTATTAGTTCTCTCAGCTTAAACTCAAGTTAGTTAGCAGATACTCAGTAAAACAAAGCAGAAGCAGATTTGCTGGATTTGAAAGAATCAAAGACAAACATGCACCAGCTGAGTGTAAACTATTTTTTACTGTAACTCCAGTTTTGTGATTTGAATTAACGTTGAGTGCATCAAATCTGATCTGACTACTGCTTCCATGTGAAATAAGCAGAACAAAGCTGTCCAGTCTGAGGAGACTGTGCTACCACTCTGTCACTGGAGGTGAAGGGGGAACTCCTTGATTAGCTCAAACAGCTTTTGTCTGACGGTGAGAGTAGGTGCAGGTTTCAGAGCCTCTCTTCTGATTGGCTCACCACACACAATGTTGTCATCACACCTGAGGCAAAGTGTCTGTGGTGTGCATCATGCATTGCATAGTGTATTAGTCGGACCAGTAATCTTGTTTGTTAGTAACCCTTGAGCCCACGTGTATGTTACTGTCCCTGTTGCCTAATTGTGTGTGTGTTCATGCATGTGTGTGTGTTTGTTTGCAAGATGCTGTTATGAGTGTGTCTTGCAGGAATGCAGTAGCTGCAGTCTAGACAGCTGATCCCCATCTGTCCTCTCCCAGGATCCAAAAAGATGAAACTGTCGCAACCCGTGACATTTTCTCTGAGTGTCTGACTGAGCTGGTGTTCTGAGTGAAGCACACAACACAAACAAACAAACATGCACAGTCCATTTTCATTTTATTTCCATCCACCATCTTGCTTATATGACTTTGACTTTTTAAATACTATTTATTTGAGGTACAGCATCACCAAACATCATTACAATTACAATTTTAGCACTTTTTACTTGGTGCTATTTATTCATTTTTCAATGCACCATGTTTTTTGCACTCTCCGGCACTTTGTATGATATTTTCTGTTTATTTGCACAGTTATAAAAGCAACAATAAAAAAAACCTATAAAAACCACCTATAAAAGCAATTTCACAAATAACAAAGCAAAACAAACAAAAGAAACATTAATATATCTTGAATAGCACTATAAACAAATAATAACAAAATAGATGTGCATATCTATTGTATGTGACTGTGTGTAATTGCATGTTCTGTGTTACTTGTGGCTGCAGCATGGGCGAATGGCCTAGAACAAATTTCCCACATTGTGGGACAATAAAGTTAATCTTAATCTTAGCACTTCATAATTTTACTCATCATATTGATATTATACATTATGCCAATGGTCATGATTAGGATTTGCATTGATTAATTCACACTATCTACAGCCTCCCGTTGAATAATCTTGCACTGTGTGTATTGGTTTCATTGTGTATTACTGTCTACTTGTTGCTGTTGTTTCTGTAGTATTGTATGGATGTCTCTCATAGTGTTATTGTCTGATGGATTCTGTTCTTCACATGGATATATTGTGTTTCTATGGATGTCTTGACCTTAGTGTCCTTGTTTTGTGTATTTTAATGGCCGGAGGACTTTTTTTTTCTCATACCAGAGGAGTTGTAAATTAGCCTTTAGCTAACACTGGCACATTTACAGAAATGTTCATTAATGTGCACTGTCCTCTAAATTAATAAATAAATAAAATGACCAACTGTAGCTGTTACACACAGAGCAGGATTCAGATTCAGAAACCAAACCTGACATTAATTCTACCAACATATGTCTTTTTTTATGAAAGAAAAAACCTCTTGGACTAAACCAGTGTCATCATGTTTGTTCTTCTTTGTTGAGGACATGACACAAGTCTGTGAGGGAGCTGGTGGCTTCATAGACAGGATGAAGAGGGTCGTAGCATCAGTGAAGCTCAGAGTGAGTGAAACTTTGGTTCATGTTCATGTTCACTCACTTGTCTTCTGTGCTACAGTTAAAGGAACTGCAACAGCATTTTCATCTGAACCAGAATCAGCCTCGCTGTTACTGAACATTCCACATCTGACACTTTTTTAATGTGGTTGTCACGTTAACTGCACCTGCAGCTCATTTACATGTCACTTTCATCATAAACCCTCTGTTTTACTTCAGTACTTTCCCATATTTTCCGCCCCATGTGCATCTCAACATGGCGTCGCTGCAAAGCACACATGGAAGATATAATATTCTGAGATGGAAGAAGGTTGTTGGTGTGGAGCCACTTACTGTTCAGCATTGTAAAATATGGACTATGCAGAACCGGTGCTAATGACCACATGATGATTTTACAGAGTTCTATGATTTTCATTGTTGCCTAACTGTTGGAAATCTAAAGCATCCTCCACAACTCACCACCTGCTCTCACTCTCAAATAACACCGCTCATGGTTGTTTACACAGCGCAGCAGCGTCACAGCAGCGAACACAATAGACTGGTGACATTTATGTAGCCTAATGGTCTCAGTGACAGACACACTATGAGAGCATTAAAGGTTAAGCCACAGGTACGCCTGCTATGCAGACAGCAGTTGATTTGTAATGCTACCGGCTTTGTCCTGTGGGCAGGAGCCGCTGAGGTCTGCAGCGCAAAGCTGTGACAGAAATATGCTGCAGCTCGTGGGAACCAAGCACTGACGGAATGAGGAAGGAGTCAGGAATCCCAGAAACGCAGCTTACCTGGGCAGCGAGGCCCGAACACGAGGGACCGCAGCAGAAGCCCCTGTTATTCCACAGGCTCATGTTAGATAGATGGAAATACTACGACCGTGTTTAGATTCCCACTGATTCTGGGGACCCGGCCAGAGGCCCCTCAGCTGACGGAACAGGCAGGGGATCCGTTTCCCCCGTGTTCTGCAGAGGCAACACGGAGAATATTGACTTTATGGACTCATTAGCAAACATTAGAGGAATAATATTGTCTCAGCAGACTTCAAAGACTGTAAAAAGAGTCTGGTTTCAGCAGCCTCACCGGAGGTGATGTTGTGCTACCTGGGGAGGCAGAGTGAGGGAGGGGAATGGGATGGTGGTCGTTGGGTTAATACAAGAATGTAAAAGGGAGAGAGGAAGACGAGAACAAAAAGGAAGAGAAGAGGACAGTGAGCACAACAACTCATCACGGTCAGAGGGGCTTGATCTCATGTGTCTGAGGGGCTGTTATTGGAGGCATAGCTGCAGAGGTCTGGACCAGCTGGAGTCCAAACAAGAGGAGATTTTGTGAAGCGGTTTTGTAATGTAATGTTACACCACAGTGAACACAGAGAGGAGGACCGGGCTCAGAGTTATCAAAGGTAAAGAGGGAAGGAAGGCAAGTAACTGACAAGAGCTATATAACAGAATACGGACAATACATGTATGTGTCTAACGTGCATGGCCACTGCTCAGCTAGGTATAAATGTGTGTGTGTGTGTGTGTGTGTGTTGACATGTGGATGGATCAGACCAGTCAGGGTCTCAGCTTCACAGCAGCAGTGAGTGTTTGTTTGCTGTAACCTCTCTCTCCTCACTCCACCTGCTGTCTGGGAATGTTCACCAGCTGTGGGAACACACACACACACACACCCAAATGCGCACACACAGACACTGTTCTTGTCATGCATGTCAGCCTGTCATAATAAATCACCAGAGACTGTATACGTTTATAGTCATATGACAGATGGAGATTTGAAGACCATAAGAGTTCCTACAATGATACAACATAATATTGTATATGATGAACCACAGACACTAATCACAGTCAGTGGCTCACCAGACAGGCTCAGGAGGAGGGAGGGGATAGGAAAAGGGCATCTGACTTTAAATCTTACCTGTCCAACACAATGTTCTGTTCATCCTGTCTCAAGTCATGATGCATCACATTATAATGTTTGGACTATCTCCTGAATCCGAGAGAGAGAGAGATTCATGAACAAACACAAACATTTGAACACAACACAAACTATGACAACAAAAGGCATTTTGCCATGTTTTTAGGAATAAATAGTGTTGTATAAATCAGGCTGCATGATCAACAATCCCCTCTGTAAAAACCTTCAGAATATAGACAGGAATAAAAATGGGAGGTTTGGTGTCTGTAAGTGCTGCTGAAGTGGAAATCTTGGGGAGAGTCTGAGGAAAAACTCATTTTGAGAAAACTGCCTTTAAAGACTTGTACTGTAAAATTCCATAGAATGTTACGGAGGAGATGACAATTTTTGGAGCCCAGATCATTGTTCAGGAGAGAGAGAGCTTTACAATGATACCTGACATGGGTCAGACAACAGGTACAGCACAGTATGACAGAGTAGCATGTTAACTTTTGGTGAATTTAGGAGAAATCTACCGACAAAAGAGACAAAATGAAGTTAAATAACCACCTTAATGTGGATTTTCTACCATTTCTTTCGACTTTTCTGAAAGAAAAATAGCCCAAACCACAAAATTGATCAGTGTTTGAAAAAACTGTGTTTTTGCCTGTAGTGTATCACAATATGTAAATATCTTGAACTTACATACAATTTCAAATGTACATAGAATTGGATGTTGAAGCAATTTTAAATAAATTTGAGTTTCATATACTGGCATATACGTGAAACCCATGTGTATGCTTATGTTTTCATGTATTATAGAAATATGTTACATAAGTATATATCTGTCCAAAAGCCTGTCAATGTATGTTGATATTATAAACAGTAGGCTCCAAAACTGGATTGAAAAAAACAACCAAAACAGATGAGATAATATTTGTGGGCTTCAGTATCAAAGCGGCGGTCACAGGTAGCAGGCTGCTGTCTTCCCCACACTGCTTGTATGTTCAGTGGGTAGTTGCCTGAAGAGCAGAGAAAATAAACACATTCCTGTGCAGTTGTAACAGGTGTGTGCAGCTACTGGTGGCTTGGTAGGAAGGCCAGAGCCTCCTCAGCGCTGCTATACCCTACAAAACACTGGTGTGTGTTTTCCATCAGGAGGCCCTGACTAAACAGGAGAGAACTTCTCTTTGATCCCAGCACCAGCTCTCCAGGTCTCCAGGTCTCCAGGTCTCCAGGTCACCGTGAGCAGAGCCACCTCAGATCCTGGACCTTCGAAACAGCTCCATGTGAGTCAGGTGGCTGCTCAATAACAAAGTACTTATATTATATATATTTTTCCATCTGTTATTTTATGTATTATAGTTTTATTACTCTACTAGATTTAATGGCAAATATTGTACTTTTTAAAACTCCGTACTGTACTTTAACTAACATCTCTATGAAGTACTTGTTTCTATGAACAGCTTTTAGTGAAATAGGATAGGCCACTGGCTGCTGATGACATGTTTGAACCTGTCAGTGTCCTGACGATGCTCCATCAGATAAAGATAAGCTGATTCTTCATTAGAGTCGGTGGTCTGATCTGAAGTCAGTTTGAAACATTTGAAAAACAAAGAAAGACTCATTTTGTTTAAACGTTGCTGTGTTTACCACAACCAAACTTCATCACTGCCTAAAAACATTTGCCAACACACTACAGTACAATACAGTACAATACAGTATGTTACAACTTCAAAGTAGTTTGATTGTATCAGAGTTGTAAAGTATCTGACCAGGAGGAGTTCTGGACTTAGGGGTCAGATAAGTGACCAGGTGGAGGGTCTGGTGCAGCTACATGTTCATGTTTGCTCCTGTTTGTGGTGGGAAAGAAAGATTTATAAGCAAAGTTAATATTTTGTCTGTCAGCTAGCTCTTCATGTAGTGTATACTGTCTACCTATATATAGGTAACTATTGTACCATGTATGCACATATGCCCATTTGTGCACTAGCAACAGGAGAATGGATATCCCATAAGTGTGTTGTGCTGCTTTTGTCCAACGCAGCTCCTAATGTCACATGGTAACTGGCCTGTATTCAGACCATGAGGTCAGAATACTGACTCATTTGTGACACTAGAAGAGAACAATGAACACAAGAGGAGAAGTAAAGTGTAGCAGGTCTGGTCTCCTCACATGGGTCCATGTATCACAAATGGTGCTGGAACAAACCTTCTTTTTGTTTTAAATAAGACCATACAGTTATAATTGAGTCTTTTTTTCTGACTGACTGAGTTACTCCTGACTGACACGGTGGTCCACGTTGGCACTGGGACAGGTACAAGGTCTGTTTGCATGAGCTCCCTGTGCCTGCGTGGGTTCTTCTCATGTACTCTGGTTTCCTCCTGCAACACAAGACATGCACATTAGTTGGAGACCAAATTTCTCATACAGCAGGTGTGAATCTGAGTGTGTGTGTTTGTCACTATGTGTCATCCCTGTGACTGACTGGTGACCTGTCTGGGATGCACCCTGCCTGAACCCTATGTCAGATTGGCTCTGAGGGACTGCCAATGTAAGTCAACTCTGGTACAATGCAGCAAGGTCAAGGTCACATTTATTTATCTAGAACATTTAAAAAAAACTAAGGTTGACCGAAGCGCTTTATAGAATAAATAACACTCAAATCCTAAAGTACATCAAAAATGCCATATACAACGTAGGCAGAAATAAAAGTATAAAAGTGGTAACATGTTCACTACTGTACATGGTCCCTTCACAAAGGAACCATGCTTCTGTGTGGCATGACAGCTAATGGGTTGATCTGACAACCGTCCACATGTCTTTATTTTACAGTTATCACTTTATTACCTTTTTATAACTTGTTATACACAGTCAGTGTCAGTGTGCATTTCCACCTCTTGTTTTGGCTCACCTTTATTTCCAAATCAAATTTCTTCGAGGTGTTTGAAAACAACTGCTGACACACTGGGTTGAACCACACTGAAACACACTGTGGGAAGAAATGCACAATAATGTTTCAGTGATCACATCTTCCTCTCCGTGCAGTGCAGGCCTAACCCAGACGTGCGCTGCAGTGTCATTGTTGAGGAATGTACTCGGGTGCCACAGGTCTAAACATTGGCCACTCTGTGGCGTGGAGAAGCTTACACTCCCATTACAGGATATTTGTGTGTCTGGCTCGGAGTTCCCTCTTTGTCTATGTCTGCGAATGGCATTATTGCCAACTACCAACCCACTCTTGCTGTCTGGCATGAGCCGTGACTCATAACACACATATGCACATGCACACAAACACACACCACACAAAAATACCACTTTTAGAGCTCTGCAGTTGATGCCCCATCAGATCTACTGTGCCAATGTAAATGTGGTAGCAAAGAAACTTAAAGATGTGATGATCTGGACAGCCACAGTGATGACTGTATGTAAATACGAATCAGCTATGTGACTATCTGAAAAAATGTATCTATTTAACATAATTTAAAAGGAACCTCATCAGCCAAACCATGTATCATCAAACATAAATCATCTGTAGTTATGTTGTGTATTCATTGTCTTAGCCTACTCGGTAATTTCATTTACGCATATATCATATTTGTATGTATTTTTCCTTTTTTTCTTATATTCACTGTATAATCACTCAGTTGATAGCTAGCCCTGGGTTGAAGCAATACACACCAGTAGGAGAAAGGAGGACAGGCTGTAAAGGTGTATGGGGGGTAGAAGAGAATGGATGGTGTTTAGTCTATTTAATATACAGTAAATTATAACTGCCTCAAGGAATCAGCTGCAAGACATGCACCTGCTAGTGTTAACACATGGGAGACGGAATTTAACCTGAGGAGAGAAAAGAGAGGAAGACAAAGTCAAAGGGGACAGAGTGGCCTAGAAAAAATGTACCTGTGATCTAATTACAGTCAGATGAGAAATGTAAGTAACTTAAAATATCAGAGCACAGATACTGTAACACTTCAATATCCATAAAGGCCTGTGACAGAGGTGAGCCACAGGCAAACACACCCACACATCACTGACAAGGTATGAAGGCTGTCAAAGTACAAAGAGGAGGGTCATGTGTGTGTGTGTGTGTGTGTGTGTGTGCGCAGTTTTTTTTTTTCTAACACAGCATACTTCTTTAGTGTGAGAATACAGCTGTGTATGTTTTATTGTCTTTTACAGCTTATAATATTAGCGTGGTATATGAACCCGGGTGGGTTTATATAGATTTATTAATGCGCGGGGCTGTATAGTATTTTGGCTTCTTTTACACTGGGACTATTCAGTGGGGACTGTGGAAGCAAAACATGAGAACCACAAGGGTCAAGTTAAAAGGGAATTTGGTTTGGCTGCCTGCAGACGGCATCTGGTGGAGAGATGAGAGCCTGTTAGCCTCCGCTCAGACGTACAGTGAGCCTGAGAAATGACTGTGGCAGCCCGGTCTGTGTGACGGGAGGGACTGTATGTGGTTCAGTGCGGAGGGGGAGGGGAGGGGAGGGGGGGCACCGTCATCTGCCTGGTGACATGGCACTGCAAGATGGAAACCGAAAACTACAAACTTCTGTTACTTCTGAAGACACTTTGGTAACCTGATATTGATTTACAACTCATAAGGCGACTGTGTGATACTGTACCTTGTTGTACTAAGGCATCCTGGACAGCAACAAGAAGACTGAGACTGAGACACAAGGAGCTGAAATTTCAAGTTTTCTTGTGCATGGCAGAGAGGAGCAGAGTCGCCATGTTGAAAGGAACCAGGTTTTCTTTTGTGGACGGTCCCTGGGAGGAGACCATGGGGCAGAACCAGAACTCAATAGGGGGTGGGGGGTACATAGCCCATCTGGCCAGGGAATGCCTGAGTAGGCGGGTACATATATGAAAAAAAACCACATAACCCTAAAAAAATTCTAACAAAAGGTTTCTCAGCTGTTTTTTATAGTATTAGATGTCCTTAATAACATACTAAAAGTTTACCAAAATTTGACCACTAGAAAGGTGTCATTTTCAAGATGGCGTCCAAGATGGATAGGAAGCCTGAGGAGACACTACAGGTGAATAGGGTAAATTTTTTAACTAACAGATATCACCATGAAACTTCCCAAGTTTATCACTTACATTAAGACAAATATTTTTTGTATTACAAGTTTTGTCAAATTGTGTGTTTAAATATGTAAATTAGGCAATATCTCATTAAATATGCGCTAATTTGCATATCCGAAATCTGAACAATGGATAAAAGCCACTTTCAAAATTCTTGTTTTATTTTGTTGACATACTAGAGTCAGAAGTTTTTACAGAGGGGATTTTGGATATCTCTCTTTATCACTCTGTAAATGAGAAAATACTATAGCCCTAAAAATTCAAATATCGTCGTGTTTTTAGGAGTAAAATGTTGTATAAGAGCCCGAAATCTCCACTTCAGCAGCACTTACAGACACCAAACCTTCCAGTTTGATCCCTTTCTATATTCTGAAGGTTTTTACAGAGGGGATTGTTGATATATCATTCATAGCCTGATTTATACAACATTTTACTCCTAAAAACACGACCAACTTGAATTTTTAGGGCTGGTGACAGTATTTTCTCATTTACAGAGTGATAAAGAGAGATATCCAAAATCCCATCTGTAAAAACTTCTGACTCTAGTATGTCAACAAAATAAAACAAGAATTTTGAAAGTGGCTTTTATCCATTGTTCAGATTTCGGATATGCAAATTAGCGCATATTTAATGAGATATTGCCTAATTTACATATTTAAACACACAATTTGACAAAACTTGTAATACAAAAAATATTTGTCTTAATGTAAGTGATAAACTTGGGAAGTTTCATGGTGATATCTGTTAGTTAAAAATTTTACCCTATTCACCTGTAGTGTCTCCTCAGGCTTCCTATCCATCTTGGACGCCATCTTGAAAATAACACCTTTCTAGTGGTCACATTTTGGTAAACTTTTAGTATGTTATTAAGGACATCTAATACTATAAAAAACAACTGAGAAACCTTTTGTTAGAATTTGTTTAGGGTCAAGTCATATTTGTACCTGACTAGAGGATGGATGGATGGAGCAGCAATGTGTTCCGTTGCTTTCCAGGAAATGGAAACAATGAATGAACAAAGAAGACTGATCCAAAATGTGAGGAACTAAACTGTGATTTTATTCACATTGGAATAACAAACAAACAAATGAACAGACAGAGGTTTCTGAAAGGATAAGTGCCGTTTTTTTTTTTTTTTTGGGGGGGGGGGGGGTACAACCTGGACCTTATTTCTGGCATAAAATACGGTTGTTTACTCACCCATATAACTTTGGTGTCATTAGCAGTCCTTCACACGATATTTAGATCCATTCAAGAGCCGCGTCGTATCCATAGTGGGAGTGAGCACAAAATTAATTCATTTCACCAATATGTTGATATCATTCACTAGTGCTGTTCCCCTTTGAGTCTGGAGTTGCTTGTTATTGTCATCCAGGGTCTGTAGATTGACCTGCAGTACTGACCTCTGAACTGGATGATGTCATCTCTGAGTGCCACAGCACGGCTCATTCACTCTGCCTTTTTGTGTATATCATTTTTATAACTGTAATACCCCTGGCTAAACAGTATTGTTCTGCATATGATTGTTCAAACTCATCAAATACACAATCCAACAACTCCAAAACGCTTTCATGGATAAGTTGTGACCTGCACATTCACCACGCTATGAAATAATAACAGAACGTTAAGAGACAGAGTTGTTTCCAAGGTAAATTCATGCAAAACCGCTGATGCGTGTTGCCTTCAGGGGCAGTTTTTCAGCGAGCAGTCTCTGCATTTGCCACAAAAACAACTCTGTCTTGTAACGTTCCATTATTATTTCATGGCGTGGTGAATGTGAAGGTCACAACTTGTCCACCAGAGCGTTTTGGAGTTGTTGGATTGTGTATTTGATGAGTTTGATGAGGGAAACCAAGAAATCCCATGAGCCTCCGTAGCATACAGTAGCTCTGAGCAGCTCGCGGCTCTGCTCCGCTATTCTAAAAATAGCTTGCACCAACAAATAAAGGTAATGAACCTACTGCTATGAATATAGGGATTATGGCAATGCCAATTTGCCAAAAATGTTGAACTATCCCTTTAACTCTGCTTTTTTTTTCCTTTCCTTTTTTTGGCGATAGTCGGCTTGTTTACCTGGAATTTGCTACTGCTAGTTTTGTGCACCATGGCTAAGCAGTTGCTCAATTTTTGACCGATTTTCAAACACTTTGGTTTGTTATAAACGTCAGAAATGCAGTTATGATACTGAATACTTAAACTTACAAATAATAATGTACTTTTCTATTTAAGTAACATTATGCAAATAGTAATAACTACTGTATGGTGTAGTGCAGATGACTGGATCACCCGCCTTACTGCGGCCAGAGTCAGAGTGAGTGGACCGCCTGTGAGTTACGTCTGCGTAGTCTGATCCACCCCCTTGGGTGTCACAGGGTGGCAAGGCAGGAGCCCACAGGTGGCACCCAGTCCACTCATTATCACCTGGAGACACAGAGACACACACTCACAGGACAGTCAGACACTTCTCCCTCTGACCTTTTGACCCAGATTGGAATATAACACAAAGGAACATTAAAGAGGAGGACAACATCATTGTTCTGAAAGGCTCAGGTACTTTTTTTCATGTTATGCTAATTCATAATTAATACAAAATATAATTTTATCCTGTCTAAGTCTCAAGTAAAACCTTGACCGGAGTTCAGTAAACAGTCAAAGAGTATTCCCTGTCACCAGTGACCATAATTCCACTCATCACCTCTGTGTCCTGTGTGAGACCACACACACAGAGGGTATTTCCACTGAAATGTAGAAATGTGGTAACCTACCCTGTTATGAGTAACTGGACGCTGGCTGTGTTTGAAGGTCTCCACCGGCTGGGAAAGTCACGGTCAGGAGTGGATGTTATTCCTCCCACTCTGGTCCACCACAGTTATGTCTGTTGTTACATATATTGTGCCCAGGGCAATGTACTGTCCACGAGCCTGACATGTACAAATTTAAATTCAGTAAAAGCACTTAACAGTTCACACCCACCATCTGTTGACTAATCTCTGTCCTCTGCTAATGATGACCTCATGATCAGAGCTGTTGCACGCTCAGTTAGGTTGCATCTTCATCATGTTCTTGCACAGCTCCAGGCAGCCAGCTCTGCAGCTGTTGTTGTACTAAATGTAATCGTGGCCAGATGTTTTCTTTCAGACACTGTGTGTTGTTAATTTGGTAAGTCACAAGAAAGTTGATGTTGAATGTATCAGTGAAATGTTCACAGTTAAAATCTTTGTTGTCGAACATAACATCAGGTTTTTCAGTACAACACCCATCCATAGGGACTCCACCTACAGTACTGGGGAAAAGTTTAAGGCGAGGGTGAAAAAAAAGCTGTAACGTAAGAAGACTTATCCATCATGCAGTACCGTCAGGGAGCCGTCTGATTGGCTCCAAATGTATTCTGAATGACTCCAACATACAGCCAATGTCTTTAAGAACTATATCTTTAGTATAAAGTCCTGGAAGTGATGGTGTGGCCTTCACAGAGCCCTGATCTCAACATCATGGAGTCTGTCTGGGATCACATGAAGAGTCAAGAGGATCTGAGGAGGCCTCCATCCCATCCACACAAATCTGTGGTTATTCTCCGAGATCTTTGGAAAAACCCACCAGCCCAGTTCCTTCAGAAGCTGCCTGTCTGCAAGTGAAACGGTAACCTTTTACTTTACAGACCATTAATTACGTGATAATGCGTAGTAATGTCAAGACATAGCCTAGAAATAACGGTCAATTTCATAATATCATGTTTTTTTATAAAGGCAAAGGATAACACATGCTTTTCATGCTTCTTGGCTATTTCTTGACATTATCACGTAAGTTAAAGGGTTACCAGTGAAACTGAAAGAACTGAAGCTGTTTTGAAGGCAAAGGGTGGTGACGCCAAATATTGATGTTCATTCACCGCATTTTGTTAAGTTATAAAATATAAACTGTTAACTCTTCCATTTTTTGAAAGACTTTTTAGTTTACACAGTTATGTCTCATCAAATATGTTAATTTTAATCATGTTTGTTTAATGTTTCACGTTTTGTCATGTCTTTCCTTTTGAGTTTTGCATTTGAGTCCTCCCTGTTGTGTTAAAGGTCGTTACACTGGCTAAAACCTTTGCATGATTCTCTACTGCTTATCTGCGCAGCTGGAGTCTTCTATTGCTCTTAGGAGAATCTTGTGCTGGGGGCAGAAGAGAACACATTGTGTTTGATATACAGCACCCTCACCTCTCAGCAAGAGCATGTGCTGACTCATTCCTGCTGAGAGGCGAGGGTGCTAACCACCAACCCAACATGCTAACGCCAAATTCAATGATCAGCGATATTCCGGGAGACAGGGTTTTCACCAGACGTATTTTGTGTTTTGCAAATACACATGTAGCTCATTTAGATTTGGTAAGAGATGCTTTGTGGGAGTACTTGATTATTGGCCTGATTGTGTTTCCTGAGACGTTTATTTTGGCAGCAGGACAAGTGTCCCTCAACCTCCCTCCTCTTGCTCTCTCAAAGTTGATTACATCTGAAATGCACCATTAAAGTACACGACAAGTATCAGTAACTGCATTTGTATAGTCCACATTCAGAGGTGAATTTTACACATAGACAAAGAGCCTACAGTATAGTCACTGACTGGACCCCAGAGTCTTAAACAAAAAATCAAGCCACGATGGCTTCAAAAGTCTAAATAATAGCAAGCCATATATTGATGTTGGCCTTTAACTACTGGTACATCCTCATAGAAGTGTGTTTTCAACTTTCACTCTTTCATTACTGTAAGCTCTGCATGCTAACCAGCCTGAAACTGCTGCTATCAAGGAAAGCTGAGTGAGCTTCCATGGAAGCAGTCTACTTGTCATCCTCTCTGATTTCTGACATTAAACATGTTCCAGCAGGGCTTTTGTGGTGGATTTGCTATTTCAAGTTTCAAAACACACACGCGTGCACACACACACACACACACACACACACACACACACGTAATAACCATGCAGCCTTGAGGAAATGACAAAAAAAAAAAAAAAAAATCTTTCTGTGTGTGCCGCATGTGGGGTCCTCCTCCCACCCACCACTCTTTCTAGGACTGTGCATGTGTATGAGTCTATTTTTGTCTTTTGTAGATGTCATTATGTGGTGTGGTCGTTCTATTTTTACTTTCTCTTTTCCACCAAATCCCTTTTTTCCTGCCCCTCTCTCCAGGCACGTTTCCAGCACCAGGCCTGTACCCTCTTATTTGAAAAAAAGGGGGGGGAAATCATCTGTAAATTGCACGCTGGCTTGTGCCTAATCATAACAAGTCAATGTAAATAAAATGACTGTATCCCCCACATGAGTGGTAGATAACTCCCCACCCCCCCTCCACCCTGCTATCCTGAAACCCAACACATGCTTCTAATTCTCCCCTGACGAGTGAATGAAAGAGAGAGGGCAGGAGATCAACAGATAAATGAGAAATAAATAAGTAGATAAATAATAAAGATTTTATATTCTAGTGAATTATACTATATTTTATTGTACTGTATGACTTTGATCAGTAACTGTTTCTCATGCAACACATACATATTTAGTAATATATATATATATATTGATGGCAGTGTATATTGTATTGTTTATTCTATGAAGTGCTCCTTTGAACAGAAAAAAAGGATAAAGAGAGGAGACAGAGAGTAACAGAAGGGGGGGGGTTCCTGCAAACAGATGAGCTAGAACTATGACAGACTGTGACTTATATCGTACATACCGTCATTCATCTTCTCCATGTGGCTTCAGTTTGTACACTTCTCCACAGGATGTCTGTGCTGGCTATTTACATGAGTGAGAGCGACTGGATATTGGATTATTTTTTCATTTCTATCATCATAAGTATTCCCCGAGATCTGGAAACACAAAAAGGCAAACAGTTGGAAATAAATAAGCCTATTGTGTACATGATACTTATTGAAAATAAATCAGCTCATACAGTACTGTATGAACTGGTAATAATAATCACACACGATTACAGGCCTGTTCAACCAGGAGTGAATGTACCAACACTGGCCCATCAATCAATTATCTACTGTAATAACAGAGACATTTCTGCAGCAGTCTTCTTGGTTTTCATTCCTTTCTGTTGCCTTCATTATACTGTGATGTAAGAGATGTCAATTCTAACCAAATGATATACCGACAGCTGACGTGGTGTGCTACTTTGGCAATATCACAACTTGTTCTGCACTGAAAATCAAGTTACTGTAACACAATGTTTACATAGCACCAACTACACACTGCTGTGCTTATAAAGCAGCATCATCACTGGTGGACTTGTCATCATACTTCTGAAGAAAGAGAATCAGGCTGAGAGAAATCGCTTCAGTCTGCAGAATTATGTGCAGAAACACAAATACTGTAGAATCAAAACCTTCCTCTCATTCAAAGACTCAATCAATCAAATGCAGAGCACACTGCAATATGGTCATGGGAACAAAAATAGATCGCTCAACGATAAAGATGAAAAAGAATGGAAAAATATGTAGGCGACATGTCACCACCACCACATTGGGTCTGCATGGCAACAGCTGCTCATCAACATCAGCAAGGAAATAATTACATCCTGCCCTGGACACCACCAACCATGGTCTGCTGAGGAACCATGTGCACACTGCTCGTCATTCACCTTCCTCCAGGGTGAAAAGTACTGTACAAGAGACTATGGCTGGTCAGCAAACCAGTTTGGATCAGACTGTACCAGGCTGACACTGCTTTGTCCATACGACCAACAGGTTTCATAATGTCCAGCAGTCTGTCCACAAGTGTGACACTGTGATCTGTGACCATCTACAATATGAACGATGTGGCCTGTTGTGTCAAGTGTGCATGTATGATGAGAACAACTCAGCAGCAGTTAAGGAAACTTGGAGTCAGGGGCGGATCCAGAGTATTTTCTGGTGGGGGGCACTGGGGGTAACAACAGTGAATCTGGGGGGGGGCACCCAAAAGTAACAAAAATGAAGGCTGCCATTGATCACTCTCTTGAATATTTAGATTGTACAGTTACACGCTGTTTACAGTAGCCTATGTCTTCATCTTGCTTTTATTGGCTGCATTAGGCCTAAATCTTTCACTGTGTAGGAAAATGCCCGTGACCGTGTATTGTGTGACGTCATATAATTGAGTCATTTTGTTTCGTCCTCTGTCTAAGGATGGATGTTGTCCACATCTTCCATTGACTGCTCCATTCCGTTCCCCGACTCGAAATAGGTGGGCGGACAGAGGGCAGTCTGGCACGGTGTAGAGTGATGTCATGGACAGTCAAAACCTGGATGGGCTAAAAATCGGATTTTGGCTGGCAGTCTGAACGAGGACTTAGAGCGCTTCAACATCACTAAAACAAACAGAAGTGTGAAGGAAACCATGATCAGGACAGACCATTTAGTGAACAACAGTTGGGTTAGAAGAGCAGACAGAAAATATTTCTGCTGCTCACAGTATTCAAGAGTATAAATAACCTGCATAATGTTTATGTTGAATCTTATGTGGGAGTCAAAGCTGACTACCAAATTTTGCTAGAGTAGAGAAAACCCCATGCAGGTGTGTGTGTGTGTGTGTGTGTGTGTGTGTGTGTACGTACTCATGTGTCAGCACAGCACAGCAACAGGCTGATTACAGTTTAGGTAAATGACAGTGTTTAAAGCTTTCCCTGCTCTGACCACATTACATCAGGCTCCTGATGAGCCTATACAGACATCAGCCTCCTGTACAGTATGTTACTGCTGCACTAGAGAGCGCTGCATGGCCTTCAGTATGTCTCACAATACAAATGCACACAGCAGTCGCCGAACACCCAGCTGAGTAAGGTTGATATGGGAATAAAAAATCCAGGTGGTGTCATCCCGTCAATATGTGATTTTATAATATGAGTGATGAATTCACACATATACGTAGGTAACAGCCAGATATGACCACACAGAGACATCCAACTTGCAGCTGGAGCTGTTCAACAGAGAGTTTGATATTCTCAGTTCTAAATGTTACGGTTTTCCAGCTCTTCTCTGTGCTGTGACGTCTTGTCAGAGCACAACACACCTCAGTAGGTTTTAAAAAACACACACTCACTGACAAAGACTCTGCACCGGCAGAAGCACCGACTCAAGGATGAGATGCACCAGGCTACACAGAATCAGCTTATCTGTCTGTTTCCTAACTGTTTACATTCCTTTAAAGTTGACCAACTAAAAGAATTACAACGGTTTCTTAGCAAAGTATAAATTGTGAGTTTCTCATCTGCTCTCTGACTGACTGACTGAGTTCCTGATATGCTGCTCAAACCCCTGGAGAGAAAAAGGTAAACCTCATGCCTTTCTATATACAGTAGGTTTGAGCAGCATTTAAAGGGATAGTTCAACATTTTGGCAAATTGGCCCATTGCCATAATCACTATAGTCATAGCAGTAGGTTCATTACCTTTATTTGTCGGTGCAAGCTATTTTTAGAACCGCAGAGCGCAGCCGCAAGCTGCTCAGAGCTACGCTACGGAGGCTATGGAATTTCTTGGTTTCTCTCATCAAACTCATCAAATATACAATCCAACTCCAAAACGCTCTGTTGGACAAGTTGTGACCTGCACATTCACCACGCTATGAGATAATAACGGAAGGTTATGAGACAGAGTTGTTTTCAAGGTAAATGCAGAGACTGCTTGCTGAAAAACTGCCCCTGAAGGCAACGTGTATCAGCTGTTTTGCATGAATTTACCTCTAGAACAACTCTGTCTCATAACGTTCTGTTATTATCTCATAGCGTGGTGAATGTGCAGGTCACAACTTGTCCACCAGAGCGTTTTGGAGTTGTTGGATTGTGTATTTGATGAGTTTGATGAGGGAAACCAAGAAATCCCATTAGCATCCGTAGCGTAGCTCTGAGCAGCGATTATGGCAATGGGCCAATTGGCCAAAATGTTGAACTATCCCTTTAACATAGAATGCATTTGCAGAATGCTTCTCATACAGGGGGAGTCACCTCAGTTCAAGTGCAGCTTTTACACTAATCACTCTCCTTGTGAGCGTGTGTGCGTTTGCAGCTGGGGTGTGTGCACTTGCATTTGCATCGAGGTCACCTGAGGAGAGGAGAGGACACCTGAGGACAGGCATCCAGGAATCACACCGTGTACAATACCTTTGATGCTCTAATGACATGTTTGTGGGAGTGTTGTGTTTCTTGGCGTGCAGCTCGGGTCGAGAAGCTCCGCTGTGATGAGTCACTGACGCACACACATAACACACGTGTCTGCGTTCCTCAAACCGAGGCAGAGCGAGGTGGCACTGCAGGAGCCTGTACAGTACAGTACACCACTTCAGCATCAACTAGAGTAGAGCCAGTTGTATGGGTGTGTGTGCTGTGGACATGTCTGTTTTTTTCAGAAATATGTGAGTTCCTGCCTACACGTGTTGTGTCAACTTGTGTGTGTATCAGTGTGTGTGTGTGTAGGAGGAGGACAACTTTTGTAAATGTTTAGTCATGCTGCTACTATTCACTGTCACTCTGCTGGTGCTTGTGTATGTGTGTGTGTGTGTGTGTGTGTCTTATTCATATGTCAATCTGCAAGTCCAGATCTATTTCTGGGTTTATTTTCCTCCAATCAGTTATTTCTGCCAACAGGAAGCTCTCAACCAAAAGAACAAAAGACAGCATTGTGTGACATCATCATTTAGCATGGCATCATGGGAGTTTGTGTCTTCACCACCATTGTCATCGGCTTCTGTTACGCCCCTGTAAAGGGGAATAATAATGAATACACACAGACACGGTGTATCGTCAGTCACGTCCAGTGTAATAATGTATTTTCAATAGTTCACAACCTTCTTCACAGCATTGTACATTGTTAATAAACCAAAACTGTTTAAGCACCTGTTCTGTCAATATATAGTTCAGTAAAAGAAATAAAGCATTGCGTTGGAAATATAAAATATATCTCTACAGTGTATTAAATCAGAATTGACTAACTGTATTTTCAATACACAGCAACTCGTGTGATAATATTCACTCACTTTTACATCTGCTTCTGTACAAATATAAACGAAAGTATCTCACATTTTATCATGTGGAATATTCACAACCAAACCTACATTCTGCAAAATGGAAGTTACTATCATTCATTCACTCATAAACAGAAAAGAATAACGGTGCAACACGTTTATCATTAACATATTCACATTAAATGTCTGACGTTGTAAATAAACAACATAACTGTACCTCTGAACCAACGTCGTCTACACGGCACGACGTAGCTAGCAAGAAACTACGGTGGAATTAGCATTGACATAAACGAAACTAAATAGTTCTCAAAAGTGACTTCAAACTCCGTTTATATACTCTCTACTCATATTTCGTGACACATAAAACATTTAAACACATGTTACAGCTGCTTTTGTTTACGTTTCTTACCTGTAAAGGGGAATAATAATGAATACACACAGACACGGTGTATCGTCAGTCACGTCAGTGTAATAATGGACGAGCGAAACACCGTCCTTCCCCCCTACCGTTTCAGCTCAGGCAAAAGCAATCGAACCCCGAACACCCGAGGTGCTTTTAGGATTAGCTTTCAGAAACACAACTTATAAGATGAAACACTTGAGAAACAACATAAATAATATTAAGAGAGCTTTTCTAAAATAAAATAGATAATTACTTGTGTTTTACACCCTTTTAACTTGTCACTCTAACTTGTCACTCTATGCTCGCCTGTCTCACAGACCAAAACAGTAGATAATGGATCACTCGATCAACATATCATCTGGAATTTAACCTTAATCCACTTTTCTTAAACCTTCATCATTACTGATTTAATCATGTACTTTAATGAATTAAATCATTATAATACCATTCTTCCCTTTTACTGTTTTTAGTAAAACCATGTGAGTTTTTGAACCCTTGTTTTAGTTTTAACAGCATATTTAAACCATTACACACTCCCCTCAATAAAAATGTCGTCCTCGACATGAACGATTAAGGCAGGTGCATATACAATCAAAATATTCTCACAGTTCTTATGTAGGCACTTGACCGCCCAAAAGTCCTTGAGTGTGATGTGTGGCAGATCAAGCTGCTTCAACAGTCCATCATGTGTGTGTTGGTATATATTGTCACTCTGCTTTCACAAAAGTCCATGAGCGTATGAGATGTGTATATGTGTGGTGACACTCCGCTTTCACAAAAGTCCATGAGTGTATGAGGTGTGTGTGTATGTTGGCACTCAGCTTTCTCAAAAGTCCATGAGTGTATGTGATGTGTGCATGTAAGACAGTCCATAAAATGTCTGTAGTTACCCATGTAACGACACAGGCTGGTATGTGGGATACTGTACAGAATCTGGCCACATGGTCCTTGGTTGGTGGATTCTGTAGTGCTGCATGGGGTTAAACCCATATGTGGATCTGGCTGGAGGTCCCACACTGTAGCAAACTGGATTACCAAACTCATTATAGGTGAATAGCTTTGGTGGTCGCCTTTCTCTCCTTGGCCGCTCTTGTACTTGTTCACTCTCACTGTGATTGTCACGTGGTGGAGGCGACAGAGGTGGCGATGCAGGGTTGTCTCCAAGAATTTCCGGTTCCTCTGGAGCCTCATCTCTGTCCAGCAACTCAATCTCACCTGGATCCTCTTCCAGCTGTGTCAGTCTTTGTTGTTGTTCTCCTTGCTTGTGATGTGCTCTTGCCGGTTCAGAGTCTGCTGCCTGGCCAACATATTCCTCTTGATTACCTGCCTGTGGTTGTGCATCCTGGAGAGGCTGTTGAGGTAGGTAATAGAGCCAGTCATCCTCTGAATCCTCATCACTGTCATCCTCTTGCTGAGTCTGAGTACTGATTTTTCCTTCATCTGTCTGTTTCAGGCTTTTCCTCCGTGATCTGGCAACTTTTAGGGGAACTTCCAAAGGCAGATGGTCACACGGAAGTAAGAGATTGCGATGTAATATCCTGCTATCTCGCCCCTTTCCTTGTTCCGGTACAACTTCATAAACTGGAGCATCTTTGTTTACTCGGCGAACGACCTTGTGAATGATTTCTTCCCAATGACTGCGTAGTTTGCCAGTCCCTCCTCTTGGGGTCAAGTTTCTAACAAGGACGCGGTCTCCTGGTTCCAGCTCTGAGCTCCTTACTTTGCGATCATGGTTTCTTTTTCCTCGTTCAGCTGATTTTCTTGCACTGTTCTTTGTTATTTCATAGGCTTCCTGCATCCCTTCACGCCACTTTCGCATGTACTCTCTGTGGTCAGGTGTACCTGTTTCTGGTGTCAGACGGAAGAGGATGTCGACAGGCAGTCTTGGAGTCCTCCCAAAAAGGAGATAAAAGGGAGAAAAGCCTGTGACTTCACACTTTGTACAGTTGTATGCAAAAATCAACTTGTTCAATGAGTCCTTCCAGTTCGATTTCTCTCTCTCTGTCAGTGTTCTGAGCATCTGTATGAGTGTTCGGTTGAAACGCTCTACTTGGCCGTTTCCTTCAGGGTGGTATGGCGTTGTTCGTGAGCCTAGCACTCCAGAAGTCTGCTTCAGTTGTGAGAGGAGCTGGTTTTGAAATTCACCTCCCTGATCATGATGGATGCGCTGAGGAAAGCCAAACTTTAATGCATAATCATTGAAAAGCTTGTCCGCTACTGTTTTTGCCGACTTAGAGGTGGTGGCATAAGCTTGGGCGAATCTTGAGAAATGATCAATGATAACCAATACATATTCATAACCACCTGAACACTTATCAAGATGCAAAAAGTCAATGGAGACTAATTCAAAGGGCTGGGTTGTGACAATGTTGGTTAGTGGTGCTCTAATCTCTCGGCTGGGTTTCTTTTGTTTCAAACACGAACAGCTTCGAGCCACATAATGTTCAATGTCCTGCTGCATATGAGGCCAAAAGAAGCGCTCTCTTACCAATGAAGTGGTGCGGTCGACTCCTTGGTGCCCCATGTCATCATGTAGTTCTTTCAAAACAGTTGTCTTGTACTTTTCTGGCAGAACAAGCTGTGTTCGTGTGGCTGTTTTTCGACGCAGGATGCCATCATCATCTAAGGTGAGTTTTTCCCATTCACGCATCAGTCTTTTACTTTGTGCACTGAATGATTTTAACTGTTTGTTATCAGGTCTTGTATTTAACTGACGACACTCAATCACTGGGCCGATATTTTTATCTTCCTTCTGAGCTTGACAAATCTCTGCAGGCAAGAGAGGCTGATGTTTTGACTTTGTGATGTCATTTGACTGAGCAGACAGAGCCATGGACCACACTGAACTTGGACTTGGGTCCTCAACTGACTGTACTACTGCTTGTACTGACCGAGATGACAATTCCTCAGTGCAGTCTTTCAACATGGTGTCGATGTCTACTGGCATCCTCGAAAGACTGTCGGCATCGACATTTTCCTTTCCTGGCCGGTATCGTATGGTGAGGTGGAAATCCGCTAATTCAGCAACCCATCTGCATCCAGTTGCGTTTAGCTTTGCTGTGGACAAAACATAAGTGAGCGGATTATTATCCGTATACACTGTGCATGATGAGCCGATCAAATAGTCCTGAATTTTTCACACACGGCCCATTTTAGGGCCAGGAACTCCAGTTTTCCGGAATGTAGATGGTAATTCTTCTCGGATACTGTGAGAGTCCGGGATGCGTATGCAATTACTCGCATTTTTCCTTCCTGTTGCTGGTATAAGAAGGCCCCCAGGCCCAGGTTGGACGCGTCTGTGTGTAAAACAAAGGGTTTACTGAAATCAGGAAAAGCAAGTATTGGCGGCTCCACGAGATGATCCAAAAGTTCCTCAAGCAAGTGTTGATGTTTTCCTGTCCATACAATGGGCTGGTTGGAGGACGCTCCACTGTGTCTCCTTTTCATCTGTCTCATTTTTGTTTTATGTTTGTCAGTCTTTTGTGCATCAGCAGGGGCTCTCAAGAGGTCGTACAGAGGGGCTGCTATTTGAGAAAAATTACGAATGTACTGACGATAATAACTGAGGAGACCCATGATGGCTCGTAATTCTCCCACTGTGGTTGGCTGCTTGTCTTTTAAAGCTCTGACAGCTATGGTGTCAGCAGGGTCAATTTTACTTCCCTCTGATGAAACAACACGTCCAAGATAGCGAACCTCTCGACGAAACATCTCACATTTGGCCGGCTTCAACTTTATGCCATATTCTCTTAATCTTCTCAGCACAGTTCTGACATTTTCAACATGACTTTCAAACGACTGACTGAACACAAGAATATCATCGAGGTATGGAATACAAATCTGATCTCGAATCCCTTCCAGACACTCTTCCATGCACCGCTGGAAGGCAGCCGGCGCATTCATCAAGCCGAAGGGGATTCGGATCCATTCGTACAAACCCCAGGGGGTCACGAAAGCAGTGAGGGGGCGGCTCTCTTCTGCCATGAAGCCCTGATGGTAGGCTTTCCCCTGATCTAAAAGCGAAAACCATGAGTGCCCCCCTAAGCCGTCCATAATGTCCTGCACGCGTGGAATGGGCTGACGGTCTGGTACAGTCTTGTGGTTTAACTCACGGTAATCTATACACAAGCGTAAGCTTCCATCCTTTTTACGAACGCACACAACGGGGGATGCATAAGGTGAGTTTGATTTGCGCACCCAACCTTGTGTGATGAGGTCATGTAAGTAGCTCTTCATCTCCTGGTAAAGTGGTTTTGGCACAGAGATGTAAGTTTTAGCCACAGGCTCAGTGTCTTTCAGTGAGATGGAAAGCCGCAAATTCTCAATACAGCCAATGTCATCATCAGAATTAGAGAAAGAACCTGACTCTTCTCTTAACATTTGTTTAACAATTTCTTTTTCAGATGAACTGAGATGGTTCACATCGACTGGGGGATCCCACTCACCACAACAGGTTTGTTCATTTCTTACTGTCACATTACTCACTGTTACTGGAGGAGAGGCGCAGGATCGCTCGAAGATGGTCGGTGGATAAACTGCTTGAACTTGCTGCACTGTCCCAATAACAGTTCTGCCGGTGAGCACGACGTCATGGTCTGTTGGGTTTTGCACATCCACAATTATGAATGGTTTTGCCCCTTTTTCCAGTGTCACAAGAGTATCGGTGAATTCAAGTCCCTCTGGCCACTGTGGGTCAACACTAGGCTCAAACATCAGTGTTGTCTCAACTTGTGAAGGTGCTGTCAAAACACGGCAGTCTACTTTTACAGATGTGTGTTTGGGGACATGTACTCGCTCTCTGGTCGTCTTGACAACATATTCATGTGATCGCTGCTCAGCTGTAACTTGCTCCACAAAAACTTCAGCATGATCCATCTCAAAGCCAGGAAAAGCTGCTTGGACAGTTTTAATTAGCTGCTGTTTATCAGTGGCGTTACTCTGCTGTAGCTCAGTATCAACAATCAGTCCAATAACATTTGAGCCAATAATAGGTCGTGCAAGACCGTCACCTTTAATCACCAGGGTGGGAACGACGACCTCTGTTGTGGGGACTCCTTCTGCAGCTAATCTGAATGTCACCTCTATCCATCCGACGTATGGCATGTCTTCACCATTAGCAGCAACAAGATTTAAAGTGTCATTAGCATCAATGATCTCAGAAATGTCTCTCAGTGTTACATGTGATAAATGTTCTGTTTTCCAGCGTTCACTCACCACAGTCACTTGTGATCCAGAGTCCCACAAAGCTCTAACCTGCTGGTCTTGGAGATGGCAGTCAATGAGGTATTTATTTCCAACTAGAGGAGCAACTTTAATGTGTTTTCTTTTTCGTGTTGTGGCTCTGACTGTTTTACATGAGGTTGTTGAACATTTATTTCTGTGGGCCATCCAGTGTTCATGTTGACATGCTTTGGAACAGTATAACACACCTTTACATGCTGAACATTGCCTCAGCCTCACGTTTCTTCCATGTGCACCACAGTGTACGCAAAGTTGGGGCGCTGTTGATGATGTGGTCACTCCCTGCCCCGCTGGGGTAACCCTGGCCCGTTTAAAGCACTCCCTCTGAAATTACCTGATCTGCCCATTCTGCAGCCGGCGGCGAAATGTTCATTACTGCCGCATCTGAAGCAGTGTCTGCAGTCTTCTTGATTCTCCTGCTCGCAAGCATAACATCTCCTTCTACGACGTGGTGGAGGTGTGGGGAGAGGGCGTTGGCTGGCGAACCTTTGGTTGAGCTGAGGATAACCATGTTGTGCTGCAGGGGCAGGAGCAGCCCAGTGTCTCTGTGGCAGGCCATGGTGGACTGGTGCTAGCTGATGAGGAGTGCAATCTGGTGGGAAAGCTGGATCCGGGTGCTGCCTCGGTGGATAAGACGGCTGCTGCATTGACTCTTTGATGGAAGCCACTTCAGCTTTAAGGTCCTTTAAGAGAGACATGCTAGCTTTCATTTCCTGCAGTTCTGAAAAAATATCAATTTGATTCTTACTGTGACTCGGCTGACTTGTTTTCTCCTTTTTTTCTGCAGGGCTGTGGTCAGACTGAGCAGAGTGAACGGCTACAGGTCGCTGTGGTGTTGTCATTTTCCTCTTGTCTTGCCTTTCACTTTCATAAGCACATGCTGTATTCAGTTTTTCAAACAGGAGTTCATCAGAAACAGTAGCTTGTTCAAGATATGGCTGTAGATCTCGTTTGATGTTATCATTCTGCAAGCCAGTCATCACTGAGTGAAGAAACATGTTCTGTACTAGCACTGGATCATATCTTAGTCCTGACTCTGACTCTTGTGAGGCGAACAGAATCTTCTGCCTTAGATCTAGAGCACGGATGAGAAAGTTTTGAGGTGTCTCTTTTGTGCCCTGAACTTCTGATGACAACTGTTTGTATAATTCTGTGGCGCTCTTTTCTTGGTAATGACAACGGAGAATCCTCCTAAGTGTTGGTAGTCTGAGGTCACTTTCCCCTCTAAGTAACTGCGTAACTGCATTCCTGGAACAATGGCCCTTATGACGGCATCAACAATCTCAGTCTCAGGAAAGCCCTTTAGGAGGCCATGCTCAAACTGTCGTGCTAGGCTGGAAAATGTGAGGCGATCTTTTTGTCCTGGTTCTCCGATCTGTCCTGAAATTTTAAACTCTTTGTGCCAGGGGGAGGAGCCTGACCTGGACCTGCACCTGAGACTGGCGCAGTGTGGATGACTGCGGTGACCTGAGACTTGTGTTCACTTCCGCTATAACTACTCCCTGTAAAAGGCAGTGGCTCTAACTGTGGAGGTCTGCTTTCTTGTGGTGTAGTGACCTGTGTCTTGTCTTGTCCATCTTTATTTTCATCTGTTTTTGCTTGAAGCTTAGCTAAGTGCTCAGTCAAAGCTACTTCAGCATGGAGCTCAGTTACCTTGTCTTTTGCGAAGAGAAGCTCTGATATTCCCATATCTTCGAGTTCTTGTAATTCTTCTCTTTGCAGGTGATTACTTATCAATGTGATTAATGATGCTCTGTTCTTTCCTGCTACATGCTCTGATTTTTCTCCAGCAATACCAAGGAAGTCACATACTTTCTTTAAATTGTCTGCTGGCAGTGTACACAAAAGTTCAAGTATTTCCAACTGCAATGTCTCTAGCTCAATTGACTCCATTTTCCTTGCGGCAGCAACTCGATGCTCTGTAGCAGTAGATAATTTGCGTGCTAAACATCAGCAATAGCGCTCCTGGTGCTTGAAGTTCACCTCAGATTGCTTGTGCTCTTGTTGTAGACGTTAAACCACCACCGTACAAGCCAATGGATGCTGCTGGCCTGGGTAAGTTGAAGGGGACTGAATGAGAGCTGGCGACGTCCGTGGCTGGCAGAAGTCGTACCTCGTCTCACCCAATCCCAGCGGTGCCTCCAGAAAATGTTACGCCCCTGTAAAGGGGAATAATAATGAATACACACAGACACGGTGTATCGTCAGTCACGTCCAGTGTAATAATGTATTTTCAATAGTTCACAACCTTCTTCACAGCATTGTACATTGTTAATAAACCAAAACTGTTTAAGCACCTGTTCTGTCAATATATAGTTCAGTAAAAGAAATAAAGCATTGCGTTGGAAATATAAAATATATCTCTACAGTGTATTAAATCAGAATTGACTAACTGTATTTTCAATACACAGCAACTCGTGTGATAATATTCACTCACTTTTACATCTGCTTCTGTACAAATATAAACGAAAGTATCTCACATTTTATCATGTGGAATATTCACAACCAAACCTACATTCTGCAAAATGGAAGTTACTATCATTCATTCACTCATAAACAGAAAAGAATAACGGTGCAACACGTTTATCATTAACATATTCACATTAAATGTCTGACGTTGTAAATAAACAACATAACTGTACCTCTGAACCAACGTCGTCTACACGGCACGACGTAGCTAGCAAGAAACTACGGTGGAATTAGCATTGACATAAACGAAACTAAATAGTTCTCAAAAGTGACTTCAAACTCCGTTTATATACTCTCTACTCATATTTCGTGACACATAAAACATTTAAACACATGTTACAGCTGCTTTTGTTTACGTTTCTTACCTGTAAAGGGGAATAATAATGAATACACACAGACACGGTGTATCGTCAGTCACGTCCAGTGTAATAATGGACGAGCGAAACACCGTCCTTCCCCCCTACCGTTTCAGCTCAGGCAAAAGCAATCGAACCCCGAACACCCGAGGTGCTTTTAGGATTAGCTTTCAGAAACACAACTTATAAGATGAAACACTTGAGAAACAACATAAATAATATTAAGAGAGCTTTTCTAAAATAAAATAGATAATTACTTGTGTTTTACACCCTTTTAACTTGTCACTCTAACTTGTCACTCTATGCTCGCCTGTCTCACAGACCAAAACAGTAGATAATGGATCACTCGATCAACATATCATCTGGAATTTAACCTTAATCCACTTTTCTTAAACCTTCATCATTACTGATTTAATCATGTACTTTAATGAATTAAATCATTATAATACCATTCTTCCCTTTTACTGTTTTTAGTAAAACCATGTGAGTTTTTGAACCCTTGTTTTAGTTTTAACAGCATATTTAAACCATTACACTTCCTCGTTTTTTCCTGGAGGTGGACCACAACACACAGACCTAAACCTGAGGATCCTCACAAACACACTAACACACACACATAAAGTCTGATGTTTCACTGACACTCTCAGAGTGGCTTAGCTTGTTTCTCTGATAACTTCAGTTGCAGACCTCAAAAATTGCACTCACACTTCATCTTGTTAAAATGCTTAAAGGGATAGGTCAACATTTTGGCAAATTGGCCAATTGCCATAATCCCTATAGTCATAGCAGTAGGTTTGTTACCTTTAATTGTTGGTGTAAGAACGGCGGAGCAGAACCGCGAGCTGCTCAGAGCTACGCTACGGAGGCTAATGGGATTTCTTGGTTTCCCTCATCAAACTCATCAAATACACAATCCAACAACTCCAAAACGCTCTGGTGGACAAGTTGTGACCTGCACATTCACCACACTATGAGATAATAATGGAACGTTATGAGACAGAGTTGTTTTAGAGGTAAATACAGAGTCTGCTTGCTGAAAAACTGAAGGCAACGCACATCAGTGGTATTGCAACAATTTACCTCTAAAACAACTCTGTCTTGTAATGTTCCGTTATTATCTCAGGGTGGTGAATGTGCAGGTCACAACTTGTCCACCAGAGCGTTTTGGAGTTTTTGGATTGTGTATTTGATGAAAGAAATCCAATTAGCCTCTGTAGCATCTGAGCAGCTCGCGGCTCTGCTCCGCCATTCTTACACCAACAAATAAAGGTAACGAACCTACTGCTATGACTATAGGGATTATGGCAGTGGGCCAATTTGCCAAAATGTTGAACTATCCCTTTAAAACTAGATGGAAGTCAGTGTTGAGTGTGTTGTATGTTCATAACAAATGAACTAAAATAAGACCACGGTAACCAGTCACCTGCATCCTTTCACTGTGAAATGAACATGCCAATTGAAATGTACAGTATTCACTAGACACTAACCCTTACAGGCAGTAACATGAGTCGTGAGTTGAACTGTATGGCAAGTGAGGGAAAATGTCAGAAATCCTCAGAAGGAAAAGGACATGACAGGTCTCTGCATCCTGAGATTTAATCTTCTGAAAAGTGTCTCATCTTGCTATTATGTAAGAAGGAGTTGATGGTGGTGTGTGTGTGTATGCTTGTGTGCACATCATTAAATAACCAATTAAAGTGTTGCCTCTGCAGGCTACATGATGTGCGGCTGCAGGTTGCACGTTAGAGGATGAGTCCCAGCATGTTCTGCAAAGTCAAAGACAAAGACACACTCACACACCAGACCATCAGCTCCTTCTTTTTATGCATATAACAGCAAGATGGGACACTATACAGGAGATTAAGATAATTGTGTTTTGTTCCAGGAGCGTTGTGAAATGTTGGGAATGTATTGCAGCAGACAGACAAAGACAGGCAGACATCATAGCTGCACAGGGTGAAGCCGTCAGTTAAACTCGGCCAAGGTCATCTCAGGTAAACAGGCTGCTGATGTGTTCCCATCATAGTGAAACAACAAAGCTGTCACAAGTGTAACCTGTTCAAAAAAAGAGAAATCTGTGAGAGT
>NC_140910.1:5313916-5628216 GCF_045865225.1 Trachurus japonicus
CCTGTTCAAAAAAAGAGAAATCTGTGAGAGTGTAACCTGTTCAAAAAAAGAGAAATCTGTGAGAGTGTAACCTGTTAAAATATGTCTGTGTAATCTGTTAAAGAAAAAGAGAGAGAATAACCTATCTGTTGTCTCATAAGTAACCTGTGGAGAAAAAAAAAATGGTTAAAAACATTTAGAAATATTTTTATTTCATAGAGTATTATTTTTATTTAATCCTGAATCACAGTCTTTATTTCGTTCTGTATTTTATTTATTTGGGTTATCCCAGAGGTCAGAGGTCAGTAGTGGTTCTGTGAGGAAGCAAGTGGTTTCATTCGCTCAGAGTGGAGCAGCTGAATTGCGATTGGAGGAAGTCAGCTCGTGCCCGCCTCCTCGGCGCATGTTCGTGTGACACACCGAGACACACACAGAGCGCATGATGGCATGAGGAGAGCAGAGCCACAGGTGTTTGGAGTGATAAAAGTTCGGAAGAAAACACTGGATATCGAGCAAGAGGAGCTGTTGGAGCTGGCACCTGAGCGTCCGGTAACCACGAGAAGCGACCCTGGGAACCCCACCTTTGTTTATTCCTTTCTTTGCCCGGTGAGTACGGTGAAAAGTAGCTAGCTCAATGAGTTAGCATTCGCTCGCGGTGAGTGCTAACCTGCCGAGCCGGAGCCTTAGCTCACTGTGTGGTGTTTATTTCCCCTTGATAGACGAGAGAAATACGTGTGTACGTGTGGGGAAAGAGTATATGTGCCTGTTATTCACGTTGTGTGAGCAGAGAGAAACGCCATTAAGCTGTGTGTTGATTTAGAAGACTGCTTTGTTTTTTATGTGTATTATTGTGCTGCTCCATTCAGGCACAGGTTAAAGGTCTTGATATCAACTTAAAACAAGTTCATATTACCTGATTTCACTTACCTTAATCCAGTGTGAGTGTACTGTCGAGCTGTGAATATATTGAAATTGTTTAACATGTGATTTCTGATTGTTTATCAGTGATTTAAATGATTTTATTTTTCATTTCAAAAGAAAAACAGTTAAAGTTAACCTCAGGCTAACACTGTAAAACATGTTATCTTGAAATAAGTTAACAGTGGGAAAAGTTGTTTTATATTGATATTGATTACACTGAGTAAATGCAAACTGTACAGTTAAAAGAAAAGGTGAATAGATTTATTCAAGCCCTGTTGTATTACGCAGGCTGGGTTTTTTGGACACCTTGGATCTTGGAGTGAGATTCTCTTCCTGACGAGGGAGAGTGGCGAGCCAACCCGTGTGACCACTTGGATCAAAGAGGACATCTCTTCGTCAACCACCGTCCTATCGGTCGGGTAGGACTGTGAAGGATTCACATAGTTAAAGGAGAACGATACAAATTTTTTATTTTTTATTTTTATTCTTTTTTTTGGAAAAACAAACTGAGAAAGACTCAAACATTAAAGGAGCACTATTTTTCTACTCTCGGAAAAGAGACACTTTATTTTATTTTATTTTAAGGGTGCACCCGATTCAGAGACATTGAAAATAATATAAAAGGCCGGCCGAAATTGTAACATTGTTTATTACATGTGTGTTAATACTTTCAATACATTCAAATATTGCTAAACTTACCTCTGCATGTTCCCTTTTGCTTAATTGGTGTCCAGTTCATTACTCTAACATTTCTCCCTCTCGAGTCTAGGAAATTCTGGTCCGTGTCACTTACCCTTCAGGTGGGTTACACAGTAAAACTTGGCGAGCCAGCCAGGAGGGAGACAATTAATTAATATATTTCTATCATAATCAGATTAAAGGGACACCTTTTGAGTAATTGAAAAAAAAAAAAATTTTGAGGTATTTTTGGTTTTATTTATTTATCTCATTTTCCATTGCATTGACAATTGTTTACCTTGTTTGAAAGATGGATATCATTGAGAAAGAGGGTGTAAAGATCCCAAATTCTGTTATAGTGAGTGGATTAACCAATACTGAGTTTGACAATGAGGTCTTTGAATTTCTTCAGCAGTATGGGTCTATCTCTAGAATGATCAAAGTCCCTACCACAGATCCTGTAACTCAGGTAATTGTTGAGTTCCAGTATGGCAGTGCTGTCAAAGACCTTGAAACCACTCGCTTACCTTACCGAAGACCATGTGTTGCCAAACCAGAGGTTAGTCACCATGTGCAGAGTCTTGCCAGCGTTTACACTAGTGATGTGGGCACCAGTGCAACAGAAGCTTACCTTTCTGGACTGAAAGACTTGGCTAAGATGAGTGGCATGGATTTTGGAGATATCCTCCGCAAGGAGCTGGCAAGGATCAGTGAGTCCACCAGCCCTGAGACCCCAGTTGAGACCACTGAGACTCCTGTGGAAACTGAGCCGTCCCTTACACCAAGAGATGTCCAAGCTACTGCTCCTAGCTTCGCCAGTGTCCCCACTGAGGTGAGTCAGACCTTCTCCAGACCCCAGACTGGCACTGAGGTAAGAGATCTTCTCTCTCCAGTACGAGAAAGAACCAGTCCTTTCCACTTACCTTCAGATCAACTCAGCACGCCAGAAGTGCAACGTGTTGTGGTTGAACACATAGTCAAGAGCAGTGAAATTTCATCTCACCTTCATTCTCCTTGTAAACTGAAACAGTTTCCGGACGACTTCCTCAGCCAACCTTTGAGGTCGACTATGACACGTGGCGCAACAGTGTGGAGTTCTGCTTGAATGATCCATCAGTCCCTGACTCCCAAGTGGTAAGGAAAATTGTTGAAAGTCTTTCCCCTCCAGCAGCAAACATAATCAAGTCATTAGGGCCTCAAGCTTCACCAAAAGAGTACTTGACCTTACTTGATTCTGCTTACGCCACTGTCGAAGATGGGGATGAGCTTTTCGCACGATTCTTGAACAACAATCAAAATGCTGGGGAGAAAGCGTCAGATTACCTGCAGCGACTTCATACATCATTAAACTATGTGGTTGCGAAAGGAGGAATCTCTGCTCCTGATGCTGATAAACAACTTCTCAAGCAATTCTGTCGTGGGTGCTGGAATAGTCTTCTCATCACCAGTCTTCAGCTTGAGCAGCTCAAGAGCAAGCCACCATCATTCGCAGAGCTCCTTCTTTTACTGCGAACAGAGGAAGACAAACAGGCTAACAAAGCTAGCAGAATGAAACAGCACCTTGGTTTTACCAAGCCAAAAGCCATGTCAAATGTGCAGGCTGCACACATATCCTACACAGAGGATATTAGCGCACCGCAGGAAGCAGAACCAGCTTTTGTAGCCATGACCAAAGACATCCAAAAGCAGATCGCTGAGCTTCAGGTTCAGGTCGCAAAGCTCAGTGCATGCAGTCCGGAGAATCCTGGAAAAAAGAAAGCCACAGTAAGTACAAAACAGAAGCAAAAGACAAAAAACACCCAGCCGGATGGACAGCTTCAGCAAATGACAGCCATGGTGAAACCAAAGCCATGGTATTGCTTTAAATGTGGTGAGGATGGACATATTGCATCCACCTGCAACAACATGCCCAACCCCACCCTTGTGCAGGCCAAGAAAGCAGAGCTCCGAGAGAAGCAGCGTGCTTGGGAAGCCCAGAATGGCTCACCCACCACACACCGGTTAAACTAGAACGGGCTTCCATTGAGGGGAAAATGGAAGCCAAGCAACCACCATGTCCCCATCTACAGGTGAGCAAAATCCTGCGCTTTACTCCCACAGAGTCGCACCAGAAAGAAAATTGCCGAAACATCTTGTAGGTAGCAAATGTACGGCCAGTGTAAATGTAGGTGGGGTCGACTGCAGTTGTTTGCTCGATACCGGGTCACAGGTCACCACTGTGGCCAAGTCCTTTTATCAGACCCATCTGTCTGATCATCCTATCAGACCCATCAGTGATATCCTTGAAGTAGAAGGAGCAAACGGCCAACTGGTTCCTTACCTGGGATATATGGAGGTTGACCTCAAGTTCCCGAGAGCCCTTCTTGAGTCCGAGCCTGAAATTACAACCTTGGCTTTAATTGTTCCTGATCTCAGGTCAAATAGTGGTGTCCCATTGTTAATCGGCACCAACACTTTAGACCCTCTCTTTGATCAGTATTGTCATGAGTCTTCCTTTTCCCATAACTCACCTTGCCATGGCTACAGTCACGTCCTTCGTACACTGCAACTGAGAAAAAAACAAGAAACAAGTGGGAAGCTTGGTTTTGTCAAGCTCAGAGGGAGAGAACAGGAAGTTCTCCCAGCAAAACAGAAAGTGCTTCTTGAAGGCTGTATGTGTGTCAGCTCAGTCACCACAGAGAAATACGGCCTGTTAGAGCAACCATCCAGATCCACTTTGCCAGGCGGTGTGTTTGTGGACTCTTGTCTCATTTCCTTGCCAGAGCATGGCTCCAACAAGCTGCCTGTCCTCCTTAGAAATGAAACTGAACGTGACATCATTCTACCTACCAACTGCATTATCGCAGACCTGACTCTTGCAGATTCTGTCATCAAGAATCACCATGTAGTTGATGAAGAGGAGCAGAAGCATGTTGTTGAGTGCTCTACCCACCAAGCGGAGGCAAAGCTTCCTGGGAAAAGCTTGATTTCGGGCTTTTCTCTTCCTGAGGAGTGGAAAAAGAGAATTACAAACAAAGCTCAGTAGCTTTTCTCATGTTTTTGCCCAACATGATCTTGACTTTGGTCATGCAACCAAAATCCAGCACCACATCAAGCTTAAGGATGAGTCTCCAATCAAACAGAGACCCCGTCCGATTCATCCTCGAGATTATGAAGCAGTCAAAAAGCACCTTCAAACCCTTCTTGACGCTGGCGTAATCCGAGAGTCAGAGTCCCCATTTTCATCACCGATCGTGGTGGTGAGAAAAAAGAATGGCGATGTCCGCCTATGTGTGGACTATAGAAAGTTAAACCTGCAAACAATCAAAGACTCTTATGCATTGCCAAACCTGGAAGAGTCGTTCTCCGCTCTCGCTGGATCCAGGTGGTTTTCCGTGATGGACCTGAAGTCTGGGTACTATCAAATCGAGATGAATGAAAGTGACAAGCATAAAACTGCCTTTGTGTGCCCTTTTGGATTCTGGGAATTCAATCGGATGCCCCAGGGGATCACCAATGCACCGAGCACATTCCAACGGCTCATGGAGAGGTGCATGAGTGATATCCATCTAAAGGAGGTCCTTGTTTTTCTCGATGATCTCATTGTGTTTTCGGACACTCTTGAAGAACACGAGACCAGGCTCATCCACGTGCTCAGCCGTCTCGAGGAATATGGCTTGAAACTTTCGCCAGATAAATGTAAGTTCTTTCAGACTTCGGTCCGTTATTTGGGGCACATTGTTTCCAGCGATGGAGTGAAGACTGACCCTGAAAAGGTTCAAGCCTTGAAAACCTGGCCGAGACCACAGAACTTAAAGGAGCTCCAATCCTTCTTAGGCTTCTCCGGTTATTACCGGAGGTTTGTCAAGGATTATTCAAGGATCGTCAAGCCCTTAACCAACCTTACAGCCGGATATCCACCACGGCGGAAAGGAGTCAAGGTCAGTGTAAGTGACGGAAAATACCTCAGCCCAAAAGAGCCGTTTGGTGAACGCTGGGATACTGAGTGTCAACAGGCCTTCGAGGCGATCATACACAAGCTAACATCGTCCCCCGTCCTTGGTTATGCGGATGCTAAGCTTCCTTATGTGCTCCATACGGATGCTAGCACAACAGGATTAGGAGCCGCTTTATATCAAGAGCAGGAAGGGACCCTGCGTGTGATTGCCTATGCTAGTAGAGGACTCTCCTGCAGTGAAGCAAGATACCCAGCACACAAACTTGAGTTCTTGGCCCTTAAATGGGCCATCACAGAGAAGTTTCACGACTATTTGTATGGAAACTCCTTTACTGTCATCACAGATAACAATCCCTTGACATACCTACTTACCACAGCCAAGCTTGACGCTGCGAGCTACCGTTGGTTAGCCGCACTCTCGACTTTCACCTTCAATATCAAGTATCGAGCTGGTAAGCAGAACGCGGATGCGGATGGGTTGTCAAGGAGACACCATGGTGCCTTGGAAAATGATGCTGCATCGCAGGAAGAGAGCCAAAGGATTGACCGATTCACTTCCCAGCTATTGACATCCATAGGCAAATTTGAACTGATGACCCCAGAGATTGTCGCAGCTACCTGTCAAAGACATACTGTGAGGAAGGTTCAAGAGCTCTCACCTTTCTATGGCTACGTTGAATCTCTTGCCATTCAAGCGGATGCAATCCCTGATGTCTTTGAAGGAGAGTCGCAAGATGGGGCCTCAACAGTACCTAAGTATAGTGAGTCTGACCTCAGGAAACTTCAAAGAGAAGATCCCGTTCTTGACAGAGTTATCAAGCTGGTGGAGTCCAACAACTTACCTGCAGATCACACAGCAGATTCTCCTGAAGAACGGTCGATCCTAAGAGAACGGAAAAGGCTTCAGTTGAAGTCAGGCATTTTGTACCGGACACGGGAGTGTGAGGGACAAACTGTCTTCCAGCTAGTACTCCCAAATTCCCTAAGACCTGCTGCTCTCAGGAATCTCCATGATGAAATGGGGCATTTAGGGATTGAGCGCACTCTTGAACTTACCAGATCACGGTTCTTCTGGCCAAAGATGGCCGCCGAAGTGGAGAAGAAGGTGAAAACATGTGAGAGATGTGTTCGAAGAAAGAGCCAACCGGACAAGGCTGCTCCGCTTGTTAATATCCAAACCACTAGACCAATGGAGTTGGTCTGTATGGACTTTCTTTCATTGGAACCGGACAGCCACAACACGAAGGACATCCTTGTCATTACGGACCACTTCACTAAATATGCCGTAGCCATCCCCACCAAAGACCAGAAAGCTAGTACCGTTGCCAAGACCTTATGGGAACACTTTTTGGTCCATTATGGGTTCCCTGAACGCTTGCACAGCGATCAGGGTAGAGACTTCGAGTCTCACACCATCAGGGAGCTATGTGCATTGGCTGGTATCCGTAAAGTGAGAACAAGTCCTTACCACCCCAGGGGAAACCCTGTTGAGCGGTACAACAGAACACTCCTCAGCATGTTAGGCACCCTTCGAGACAGAGAGAAGACTCAATGGCGAGACCATGTCAAACCCCTCACTCATGCTTACAATTGCACGAGGAATGACGTCACCGGGTTCTCGCCATATGAGTTAATGTTTGGCAGACAACCGAGGCTGCCCTTGGACTTAGCCTTTGGGTTGCCGTCAAAGAGCCCAGTTCACACTCTCAGTACGTAAGGAACCTGAGATCTCACCTGGAAGAAAGTTATCAGGTCGCCATTGAAAACTCTCGCAAGGTCGCAGAAAAAAACAAGAGGCGATTTGATAGAGTTGTCAGAGAGTCTACATTGGCTGTTGGGGATCGAGTCCTTGTTCGTAACCTTCGTCTCCGCAACAAACATAAGCTGGCGGATCGTTGGGAGTCCACAGTCTATGTGGTTACCAAGCAGATGGGCGACTTACCTGTCTACTCTGTGAAGCCGGAAAAGGAGGAAGGACCACCACGGACGCTACATAGAGACCTTCTACTTCCTTGTGGATTTCTTCCTGAAACTGAGAGAGAGGAACAAAACCCAAAGAGCAGTCCAAAGAAACCTCGAACAAGGCAGCAAAGTGCCATTCAACAAGATGAAAAGTCCTTTGATACAGATACTGACACGTATGACGGCTGGTATGCAACTGCTACCTTACCAAATGTTCAAGACAGGAGATTTGTTACGGTGTATGATATGCCAAGACACAGTCTTGCACCTGTCCCAAGTAACCATGGTCAAGACCCTGCAAATCCTCACCCTTATCACGTCAGTATGGCTGAAAAGGAAGTAGAAAACTCACCTGAAAAGGAAACAGAAAACTCACCTGGAAAGGAAGTAGAAAACTCACCTGGAAAGGAAGTAGAAAACTCACCTGAAAAGGAAACAGAAAACTCACCTGGAAAGGAAGTAGAAAACTCACCTGGAAAGGAAGTAGAAAACTCACCTGAAAAGGAAACAGAAAACTCACCTGGAAAGGAAGTAGAAAACTCACCTGAAAAGGAAACAGAAAACTCACCTGAAACTGAAACAGGAAACTCACCTGAAACTGAAACAGGAAACTCACCTGAAACTGAAAATGAAACGGGAAACTCACCTGAAACTGAAACAGGAAACTCACCTGAAACTGAAATAGGAAACTCATCTGAAACTGAATATGAAACGGGAAACTTACCTGAGACGGAAACTCAAAACTTACCTGGAACGGAAACTCAAAGCTTACCTGAAAAGAAAAATCAAGATTTACCTGAAGTGGAAGCTCATAACTTACCTGGAGACCTACCTGATACAGCTTCAGAACCTGTGGAAGAAAATCCTATGGAACCAAAAGCTAAAGACCATGCAGAGAGACCAGCTCTAGAAAAGACACAAGAACAAACAGAAACAGACATTCATGTCAGGAGATCACTCAGACAACGTGAACCAGCACGTAGGTTCCATTACCCTGAGTTGGGTCACCCCCTGGTGTCTGTTGTCACCTCATTATTTCAAGGGTTGAGTACTGCCCTTACCAATTCTCTCAATGACAGTGCGAGTAGAGATTGGTTAGCAAGCATTCCCCTTGAAGTAGAAGAGACAGTAGTTACCAAACAGCCTTTTGAGCATGCAGCGGGACGTGCATACATTTAAAGGGGGAGAGTGTAACCTGTTCAAAAAAAGAGAAATCTGTGAGAGTGTAACCTGTTCAAAAAAAGAGAAATCTGTGAGAGTGTAACCTGTTAAAATATGTCTGTGTAATCTGTTAAAGAAAAAGAGAGAGAATAACCTATCTGTTGTCTCATAAGTAACCTGTGGAGAAAAAAAAAATGGTTAAAAACATTTAGAAATATTTTTATTTCATAGAGTATTATTTTTATTTAATCCTGAATCACAGTCTTTATTTCGTTCTGTATTTTATTTATTTGGGTTATCCCAGAGGTCAGAGGTCAGTAGTGGTTCTGTGAGGAAGCAAGTGGTTTCATTCGCTCAGAGTGGAGCAGCTGAATTGCGATTGGAGGAAGTCAGCTCGTGCCCCGCCTCCTCGGCGCATGTTCGTGTGACACACCGAGACACACACAGAGCGCATGATGGCATGAGGAGAGCAGAGCCACAGGTGTTTGGAGTGATAAAAGTTCGGAAGAAAACACTGGATATCGAGCAAGAGGAGCTGTTGGAGCTGGCACCTGAGCGTCCGGTAACCACGAGAAGCGACCCTGGGAACCCCACCTTTGTTTATTCCTTTCTTTGCCCGGTGAGTACGGTGAAAAGTAGCTAGCTCAATGAGTTAGCATTCGCTCGCGGTGAGTGCTAACCTGCCGAGCCGGAGCCTTAGCTCACTTGTGTGGTGTTTATTTCCCCTTGATAGACGAGAGAAATACGTGTGTACGTGTGGGGAAAGAGTATATGTGCCTGTTATTCACGTTGTGTGAGCAGAGAGAAACGCCATTAAGCTGTGTGTTGATTTAGAAGACTGCTTTGTTTTTTATGTGTATTATTGTGCTGCTCCATTCAGGCACAGGTTAAAGGTCTTGATATCAACTTAAAACAAGTTCATATTACCTGATTTCACTTACCTTAATCCAGTGTGAGTGTACTGTCGAGCTGTGAATATATTGAAATTGTTTAACATGTGATTTCTGATTGTTTATCAGTGATTTAAATGATTTTATTTTTCATTTCAAAAGAAAAACAGTTAAAGTTAACCTCAGGCTAACACTGTAAAACATGTTATCTTGAAATAAGTTAACAGTGGGAAAAGTTGTTTTATATTGATATTGATTACACTGAGTAAATGCAAACTGTACAGTTAAAAAGAAAAGGTGAATAGATTTATTCAAGCCCTGTTGTATTACGCAGGCTGGGTTTTTTGGACACCTTGGATCTTGGAGTGAGATTCTCTTCCTGACGAGGGAGAGTGGCGAGCCAACCCGTGTGACCACTTGGATCAAAGAGGACATCTCTTCGTCAACCACCGTCCTATCGGTCGGGTAGGACTGTGAAGGATTCACATAGTTAAAGGAGAACGATACAAATTTTTTATTTTTTATTTTTATTCTTTTTTTTGGAAAAACAAACTGAGAAAGACTCAAACATTAAAGGAGCACTATTTTTCTACTCTCGGAAAAGAGACACTTTATTTTATTTTATTTTAAGGGTGCACCCGATTCAGAGACATTGAAAATAATATAAAAGGCCGGCCGAAATTGTAACATTGTTTATTACATGTGTGTTAATACTTTCAATACATTCAAATATTGCTAAACTTACCTCTGCATGTTCCCTTTTGCTTAATTGGTGTCCAGTTCATTACTCTAACATTTCTCCCTCTCGAGTCTAGGAAATTCTGGTCCGTGTCACTTACCCTTCAGGTGGGTTACACAACACTGAGGAGGACAGGGACCTGTGGAGTGGAGCAGAAGCAGTGGAACAGAAGCAGTTAGAGCTCAACTGTCTTCAGTTAAGTCCTGGGTCAAAAGTTGCACGAGGAGCATATGTAAGCACAATGAAAACACAATAAACTTTAAAAGTGCTGATGAAGTGCCAGGCTTTGAATGAAAAAGTAAAACAACAATTTTGTACAGTATTCTGAGGGTTACCACCACTTATGTTGCAAATGGTACTAGGGCCCTATTGTATCTTGAATCTTAATTTGAAAGCTCAACATGACGATTATCATTTGTTGTTGTTTATAGGCTATCCCATCATGAGTTGTTTTCTGATCACAGCACCAGCTACAGCCTCAAGTACACATGTCTCACACCAGCTGGTCCTGGACCTTCAGTTTGAATTGTGCAGGTTTTCACCCGGAGCTCAGGTCCAGTTTGAACTTCTGGCAGAAAAACTGACACGTGCACATGGAGGATATGATGTCATTGATTTGAAAATTGATGGAAATATTTGGAGAAATGTAAGAACACAAGTCTGACTGTAACACACGGTATGGAAGGCTGGTGGTTGTATTTACATTTGAATGTGAAAAGGTTACAGATTTGACCCATGTGAATATGTCAGTGTAGCAGTCTAATATCTTATTTTGCCTGCCCGGCAGTTTGTTTTGAATTAATCAAGGGAGACTCATCCAATCAGGAGCAATTTCCACAATCAGTGTAAGTTCAACAACATTTCCGCTTGAAATCAACACTCAACTAACTACACAACTAACAAACTTAATCAGACAAACAAACTAAGAGTCTTTGTTGTGGAAAGTTCATAATAAAGTGTTTGGATCTAATCAGAGAGTCAGACATGTTTGTGCTGTTCAGCCAACAAGAATTTACACAAGCAGGTTCATTCCTGACCTATGTGTGACATGCTGTGTGATAAACCATCAAGACATCAAAACCCATAACTACGATCAACAACCTGTCATTAACACATCAACCGGCACATCATGTTCATTGAAGAACAGGTCCGTCTGTGAACTGGCGTCTTCTGCAGGTAACATGATTAATAGAGTATTGAGTAGTCATAAGCGCCGTCTTATCCTCAGCAGTCACAGCTACATGATGGATGAATCTGTATCAGCAAATAACGTCTCTAAATAGCACATTAGGTAGCAGGGATAGACTGGTCTGTGTGGGTGTGAACTCACGTATGTCATAGTTGAGTGGAAAAGTTTCACAGAACCACTCGGATATTACTGTGACACAAGGAAGTTTTTTGCCACTGTACACTACCAGTCAAAAGTTTGGACACACCTTTTCATTAAATAGTCTTTATTTTATATTACTTTACATTTTAGATTCAAACTGAAGACATTAAAACTATGAAGGAACACATTATGGAATTATATAGTAAACACAAAAGTGTTAATAAAAACAAAAGTGTTATCTGTCACCTGACCTAAACCCAACTGAGATGGTTTGGGATGAGCTGGGCCACAGAGTGAAGGTTAACCCTTGACAGGAGCTCAGCCTCTCTGGGAACTCCTTCAAGACAGTTGGAAAACCGTTCCAGGTGACGACCTCATGAAGCTGATGACAGAATGTCAAGAGTGTGCAAAAAGCTGTCATCAAAGCAAAAGGTGGTTACTTGGAAGAATCTAATATGTAAAACATATTCTGTTTTGTTTTCTCCATAACTCCATGTGTGTTCCTTCAAAGTCTACAAAACTACAAAGTAGAATCTACAATGGCAAGGCAAGGCAATTTTATTTGTATAGCCCGTTTTTACAAACAGTTTGTCTCAAAGGGCTTCACATGACATCATAACAACATCCTCTGCCCTTAGACCCTCACATCCACTGAGGAAAAACTCCATGGAAACCCTTTTAACAGAGAAAAATTGGAGAAACCTCAGGGTGAGCAACAGAGGAGGGATCCCTCACCCAGGACGGGCAGACGTGCAATAGATGTTGTTACAGACAAGAAAACAGTTTACAACAGAGAAGTAATAAGAATAAAGGAAATACATTAAATGAGAAGGTGTGTCCAAACCAAAAAGCAGTGAGTGACACAAGACAAGATAAAACAACAGCTCAACAATAAACACAAAAATAAATCAATAATCTATCTTAACCACCCAGGACAGGTTCCTCCTGTTTCCTGCTGTGCAGCCTGTGCTGGGAAAATATCACTGGTTCCAATCACAAACAGAGCACTCTACAGGCAAAACTGAATTTTCATACTTGCGTATATGTAAGTCTGTCTTTGTGCAGCACATAGAGAGATGAACTGCAGCAAAACACATCAGTGTGGTTAACTGGTTAATGGTGCATTTTATTGTTTAGAAATCAACATGGTTGCACTTTAGTCCATGCATGCTTTCTCAAACTGTGACCAAAGTACTAATATAATATAATCAATATGTGTGAACTTGAAACAGTCTGTTCAAACTGTGTGTGTGTGTGTGTCAGCGGGGACAGAGCCCACAGAACAAACCTTGATTCATCACATGGAGTGTGACATCATCATCTGGGGTTGTGTGAATCTGCATTTCCTTATTAATACCAACAGAGGAGAAAACTGACTCATTCAAGCCCTCTGTCATTCTAGACTAGTTACTCATTAAATATAATACTGTACACTGTTGCACAGGCCGTACACACAAATGTTACACTGTGGTTTGATTGGTGACCTATAGTGTCACAGCTGTGTACATCACACAGCAGGTGGAGGAGACAAGGTAGGAAGTCCAGGCCTTGTCCAGGAAGTCTGAGGAGGTCATGTTACCACCACAGAGTGCAGATAAAGATGGTTGAGCCTCTGTGACCTCACCTACAGGTTTATGAAGAACTGTCTTAAAGGGATAGTTCAACAGTTTTGGCAAATTGGCCCATTGCCATAATCCCTATAGTCTTGGGAGTAGGTTTGTTACCTTTAATTGTTGGTGCAAGCTATTTTTAGAACAGCGGAGCAGAGCCACAAGCTGCTCAGAGCTTGTTTTAGAGGTAAATTAATGCAAAACCGCTGAGGCAAGGAGTCTGTATTTACCTCGAAAACAACTCTGTCTGGTAACACATTCTGTTGGAGATGTTGGATTGTGTATTTGATGAGTTTCATGAGGGAAACCAAGAAATTCCATTAGCCTTCGTAGCGTAGCTCTGAGCAACTCTGCTCTGCTTCGTCATTCTAAAAATAGCTTGCAGCGACAATTGAAGGTAACAAACCTACTGCTAAGCCTCCTGACTGAGAAAATAGGGGTTAGAGACCAAAACCATCTAGTGGTCAATGGAGGAACTACATTTCTTTGTTCAGTCTTGGTTTCATTTTTCAGCCTTGAAGGTTGTAAATTAATAATGATGACTGAACATCTAAAACTCCTTGGTCTGTCTCTCTGTGGGAGACAATCTCTAACTGATTCATGGGGACATGATGGAGACAGCACACAGCGTCACACACACTGACAGACAGAGAGACAGGTAGACAGGCCGGTGCATCATGTTTTGTCACTGTCATATATCATGTGAAGTGTGACATGAGCAGCTGCCGGGCCGTGTGTGTTGACTGAACACGTTCAACACGTCAACACACTGGTGTAGTCTGAGGGAAACCTTTCAAGCAGATGTCATTTTGAAATGTAAAGGTGAGTTGATCCTCTGTCATTTGAAGTGTTGAAGATATTTGTGATCCAAAAAAATCTCAGGGAAGTTGAACTCTCAGAAAACAAACACCTGCTGCTGCTGCTGCTGCTTATCAGAGGTGACGGAGACTAATGAGCTCTTGCTTGTTTGCATTCAGGCAGCAGTAATGGCCACACATGGCTGAGTAAACAGTGAGACCACAGATAACATCAGAAACAGTCAACTCAGTGATGCATTTCAGTAAAATGAGCCTGACATTTAATAAAGGCAGTTGTAAAACTAAGTAGTTTCCTCATACTCCACACGCCATCACATCACAATGGGGTCGAATAGCTCAAGTCACAGCTCTCATTTTTTCCTCTTTTTGAAAATAAAATGGACTGAGAATGAAGTCTCTCTTGATTTCAGTTAATTTATCAACAGTTTTTTTTAAAACATGTATTTCTTGTTTTTTTCAAGTAAGAATCTAAATTTCATTATGACTTTATGTAGCTATTCAGCCTCTGTAAAACTTTGACTACACCATTACTCATTTTAACATTGAAAATTGAACTACTTTACTGTTGAGTATGAAAGTTCATCTTTGATCTCAAAAACCAGTCTGTTGCTTTTATTTCAGTATAGGGGGACTATCAATGGAAATTAGCCATGTGGCTAGAATTGAGTACATTCACAGTTGGAGTGTTGTTGATGTGCATTGTCCCTCTTGATCAAATAAAGGAAATTGAAAAAAAAAAAAAATCTTAAAAATGAGTTTCCTTCCTTCCAAATGATGTTGGATGTGTGACTGCTTTTAGATTAAAGTGCTGTTATGTCATGTCACACAAACACAAATATCCATAAAAAGTTAAAAAATAGGTTAGTTGAGAGTGTTGGGGCATGAGTTAGCTGTTGAAAAGTCGAATTGAGGTGGGATTTAAACTGGATGATGCCCTTTTTGTTGTTGTTACTGTGTAGTGTATGTGCTGTGTCTGTTCTGGGCAACTCCTCAGATAGAAAACACAGATCCTAAAACTGCAGCAGCTCATTTCAAAACTTTGTTTAAAAGCTCACCACAGCAAAGTAGAACAACAGAATAGAAACAATGTGTTGGCCTGTAAATGTATTTTATGTGGTGTGATGCCTGCAGGGAAGGCAGGGTTTTACTGTATGTTGTATGTCATCATACAAACAATCCATATATTTATATGAGGTGATGCAATAACAATGCTGCATTGAGTTTATTATCAAACACAACACAGGAGCAGGTGGAATCATTGTTACAGTACTAAAAGAGCATCCCATGGGAATGTCATTGTATCTGAAAGACATTGTGTCTCAGTGTTCTGTGCACAGCACTATTCAATGTGGGAAACAGAGTCACGCTTAATTACAGAGCTGTGCTTGAAGAGCACTTCAACACAATGATAACACAATACTGTCTACTTTTAGAACTGACTTTTTCCAGAAAGTACTTCCTGTGTGACATTCCCACTCAGCCTGTACAATGCCGTCTGGTGGTGGCCCAGGACCTGACCTCTCTCTCTCTCTCTCTCTCTCTCACACACACACACACACACACACACACACACACACACACACACACACACAGGCGCAAATTAATCACTTTCATGTTGATCTTACCATATCGTTCTAAAGCAGGGGTGCCCACATCGATCATGATGGACCGGTAGGCCGCAAAGGTAGTATTGGTAGATCGCCTAACTTTTTTTTTGTTTGGTCCTATTAGTCTATTATCTGTGGTTTAGTAAAAATGAATTAATCTATCATCTTTATGGCATTTAGCCATTGATCGACCCACAGGGTGGCCGGTCTGAGATCTCTTCACTCCTCCTCTGATGATCATTTGGACACCTGCTTGGGACTATGCACCTGTCCCGACTCTACAACCATGGCTGACTCCATTCAGTTCAAGTCATGAGAGTACAAGGTGACCATCAACATATTGAATGTTCCAAATATTGTGTCAAATATTGATGGTTACTGTATATCACTGTGTGCATTACTGTTGTCAATGTCTATGTGCAATAGCAAGGGTTACATTATTCTCTCAATATCAGTTATACACTGTTATATAATGTACACCATGCTGTTTTATTCATCTGTGTGCTTTATTGTTCATCATTTTCTAATGTAGGTAGATCATTTATTATCATTAAAAATAGCTCATAAGACAAAACAGTGTGGGCACCCCTGTTCTAAAGACACTCGTTGATATAGCAAATTGTCTCTGAGCCTGGATTAAACCCGTCACATTTAGCTGACTGGTACAGTAATAGCAGAGGTGAAATCATACTATGAGTCCATTAAACAACTACAACCTCCCTTTTTAGTCCATAAAACTAATTTATTGATGTTTGATTTTTCAGATAATCATAATTCAAGTTACAAACATACAGTACGTGATCAGCTGAACATGAGCATGTGACATTTCAACCACAGATAGACTTAATGGGATCTTTTCTAACAAAGAGAATTAGCTACCACATCAATTTAAAACTATAGACAAACTAGATCTGAGCAGTTCACTATTCACTGTGCAAAGTGGCAACATTCGGAGCAGGGACGGTGGATTACTTCTGAAAATGAAGTCTTGCATGTTTCTTTTATTGTGGAAGAACAAACATTCCCCTAAGACAATACAGATATTTGGCATTGTTTGCACACCTCATGAGAAAGTGGTCTTCCCCAACAATGTGCTACACTTGTACAGACACGGTTTGACCACACCTGCTGGATTTAGGATACACAGATCTTTAGGGACATGTAACTTACGGCAGCTATAGTCTTAGTTATTGCTGTATATGGCACTACAGTGTTTACTGTCTTACTCTATGACTTCTACATCAAGTGTGTTATTAAATTACGGATGCCACTACTTTGTGAGCTGTCCGTGACACTCAGTCAGCAGTTAGTTTGGTTGAAGCTGTGACAACAAGTCACATCAAGTTGACAATACAGAAACAAACCCATTTTCTTAAGTGAAATATCTAGACTATTCAAAATAAATGACATCTGCATGATACATTCAGGTTGCTCCTAGCAAACAAATATTGATTGGTCAGACAGGAGGCTGGTGTTTGTAGAAATAAATAAAGATAAAAACTCACAAATGAAATAGGGGACAAAAAGGTCACTCCTTCTCAGTCGGTACAGGTGCTCCACATCTTCAAAACCTCAACTAAGGTTGAACTGAGCTCAGCATCTTTAGGTAAGTGGCCAAAGTGAAGTCTCCCAGCGGAGGGTGGGGCATACTCTGGACAGGTTGCCACTCCATTACTATGGCAGAAAGGGAAATAATCTATTTTCACTATAATCCCATCCATACGTAACACAATGACAGAATGTGTGGCTGTTTTCAAAACACATTCTCTAATAAAACATCTGAAAGCAGCAGCAGTCTTGACTGTAGCTATTTCTCCATCCACTTGTCAATCGAATGATCTGAAGATCGCTGAAAATATTAATGCGAATAATGTCAGTGAAAGTAGTGGTGGGCAGATCGATCTAAAATATTGATAGTATCGATACCAGTGTTGGTATCGGTCTTGATTAATACTTACATGATGAGATCGATACTAACGCAACCACTCCTCTCTCACTTCCAATTTGCCCCTCCCCCTCCTCCACTGCTATACCGTGAGTTTAAATTCATGTATTAGATAGAATAGATTTCTTGCATTTTAAGGTGTTTACATTCATTTTAATAAAACCAAATGTGCATAGAAGCCAAGTGTGATGAGCTGGTGAAACCACTGAGCCATAAGAACGCTAGCCAAGTTAAGTTAGCTTTTTAGCAAACATGGATTGCATCTACCAACTAATGGTAAATATTGCACTACTTATGTGCCAACTAATTGGGATATACCAAGCTATCGCCAGAGGACAACAGTGTAAAAAACACCTAGCGTTAGCTAATTGCTACACAACACTGGAGGCTACCTGTGGTTTGGGAATGGCAGCGCTTCAAACTGTTCTGGGAGATCTTGGTTGAAGACACTTCACAGGAAGCATGTCTGCATCTTTCTTTTTTTTTAAGTATATTTGTTGGGCTTTTTGCCTTTAATTGATAGCGTAGTGAAGAGAGACAGGAAATGGGGAGGCAGAGAGAGAGGGGGAATGGCACGCAGCATAGGATCACCCGAATCGTGATTCCATATGGGACCGGCTGCAGCGAGGTCTTTAGCCTCTGCATATGGGGCACCTGCATCTTTCTTTTTCACTCCCGTCATGTCTTTGGAAACCTGGAAATACACAGCGGAATTGACGTAATTCACATTTATCTGGCAAAAAACTGTTTCCATCAGCATTTATCACATAAGCCTTTTATCGATCAAGAAAAAATATATGATGACATCGACAGTAGGCTACAAACTTTTTGTCAATTCATGACATTTAATTTAATTGTACTGTTTCCATGAGGCCTTTTAAATTTTAAATAACTTAATGTGCATGAAAACATGTGGATGGGAACATAGCTTGCGTCAACCTTCTTCAGCAGCTACTCTGCTGTCAGTCACTGCTCTATACTGTACTGACTGACTGACAGATATAGAGGGTGTATGACTCACACTGTGAGTGACAGGGTGAGGACTGGGTCTGGATGCAGATCCCATTTGGACTCAGGTCCAAACCACTTCAACTTGTCTCAGACTTGATTTAACCGATCCTGAATGAGCCTCAGATGAAATCACTGCTGATGTCAGGAGATAGAACAAAACTTAAGTCAGGATAGATTTCACTCTCTGTCTCGCTACCATCAGATGGGGAGTGTCTTCCAAGCTGCTGATGCAGAACTACGTAAAAAGGAAAAGACAAAAAGACCAGCGACAGCACGTCTACACACTACAACGGCAGCTCAAGTAAATGAGGTAAATTGGCCTTCTCTGCCCGTCTGTTGATACACAGAATGAAGTCAGCACTTCTGTGGAGCAGGTAAGACGTTGGTAATGACTGCTGAGATTTAAATGAGCGGAGACTCAGGGGTTCATAAAGCTCTGCCCGAGAAACTTAGACCTCCAGGCATTCATGCACTGTGTTTCCAAGGAAGTTGGTTTGGTTTCAGGTTAACTGACCTTCTTTAACCTGATTAAGAACGGTGCTTTGGTTTGAAACAGCAGCTCTGAATTGGATTACTAAAGTAGACCGGTGGTGAAGAATAAAACCTGTGACTTCAGGCTCTGATTGTTGTTTTGCTGAAAATTGGTCAAGTTTACATCCGAGCTCTTCTCCACGGACGGATGGTGATGTTGTTCATTCATCAACATTTATGGTGTTTGATGGTGTCCGATGTGTCCAGCAGCGTTACTGTGTCCTCAGCTGGTAGTCTGAAACAAAACACAAAGCACAGTGATGGTCAAAGGTCTAAAGGCTGGTGATGGACAAGTACAGGCCCACAGACAGAAGTCAAAACAAGAATGTGTTTGGCAGAATATGACATGTAGTGTTGAGTTTTAATAGTGTAGTGTTAAGGTCTAATCAATGAAAGTCATTGAATTTGATTCTAATTGATAAAAAATGTGTTTCTTATGTTTTTTTGACACCAGGATGAACCCATTCATCACTAGGAGGAGAGCTGACCTGATCTGTACTGGTACTGTACATCACTCGAGTCACACGACTTGGACTCCACTTGGACTTGAGTCACTGTTTTGACGACTTCAGACTTGACTTGTGAAAATCGGCGACTTGACTCAACTTTGTGCAAGCCCCCGATGTGACTTTGACGTCTGTAAATTTGGTCGAATGGTCAGCACGCATGACTCTTACCCGGGAGACTGGGGTTCAAACCCTGCCCCTCCTTTGTCCTGCCACACACCCTTAACCAATCAGACAGCTGGGGCAGTGTCGTGCTGTGTCTTGTGAAGAGTGTATTGCAAATAAGTTGAAAATAAAACAGAGGTGGGAAGATGATTCCTGAGGTCATAGCTTACATATTTACACACATACACAGACAGATGGATAGATGGTGAGGATGTGATCTTAATATATCTCTGGCATGCGGCTAGTTATCAAGCAGTTGAGGACATCTATACTGCCCTGCACCTGAGTGTAGGTGTGTACATTATGTGACCCATAATTAATTGAACATTAATCTGCTTCACCTACGTAGTCATAGCTCACATGCCAGACACACCTACTCTCAGGTACAGGGCAGCATGTCCTCAACTCACCTCACTAATGAGCCTCAGTTAAGTTGTATGTAACATAAGCATAGTGTTGATAGAGACAGGGAGGGCTAGATTTGTGTTTTCTGAGCAGAGAGGAGTTTTGAGGCGTTCTATTCAGGGCTTTTATGCAATAACTAGGGTTTTTTCCCCCCTTTATCCTACCCTCGTTATTGCGTATAAAAGTTCCCTTTTCATTTTTGTTAAATTTAGTTTATAGAGGGAACAGGAAAATATTAAGAAACGCTGGACAGATTTGTTTATAAAAGCATCATTATTAGCTCGATGACAGTGACTTGAACCCACCTCTCCAATCTACATTAACCTTTTTTGTTGAACAGGACACAGTCTGTTTAAATGGCTGCATTGTGCAGCAGACCCTTGGTAGTTGTGTGTGTGGATCCACATGGCTCCACTTAAGTTTAGTCATCTTCTAGCCTATCTCAAAAAATGATCAACACGTGGTCTTTTGTTTTCATATGCCACACTTTGTTGATGATTTGTTAGTTTATTTGAGTGCAGTTAGAATTTTCATTTGTCTTTGTTTGAATTAAAACTCACCCCCTGCATGGGTCTGGCAAACTCTCCCAAGTTCAAAGAGGAAGTGGCACCATTCAAGATGGCCTCTTACAGTGGCAGGACAGGAAGTGGAGGAGGCAAACCTGGAGATGCCAGAGGGGAGGCTGCCTTTTCTTTGAGATTTAAATATTTTGAATTAATTTAGAACTCTAAGTTTGCTTTGTGGTTTGACAGTTATTTGAAATCTTATTATTAAATTGTAATATTGATTGAAATGTTTGTTTTTGTCCTGCTTTTATCTCTGTTGGCTAGCCTCTGCATAAGTTAACATGGCCCTTAAGAAAAATAAGTTTGTTAAATTGAATTGAATTTGTAAATAAATGAACATTTCTTTAGATGTTCACACCCTGTGTTCTTGAGCCTTACTGCTTGGTCCCTGACAGTAGTGGATGGGTTCTACTGGAATGTGCCTCCCTGTTTATATGTGAAGTTAGAATCCATTATCTCAACTACAGCTTTTTTACAGTACACTGGCAACATGACCTTAATCAAAAGGTTTATATAGTGAAGTAGCCCACAATGTCCACCTGCACTGTACAATTTCTTGTTAATTTAAAACTTCAGCCAATGCCAATGACAATTCTTAAAAGCATGTAGACATGGTGAAGAGGTTCAGTCACTGTTCAGACTAAACATCACAAAGAGGAAGAAATGTGATTTAAGTGACTTTGACCGTGGAATGATTGTTGGTGCCAAACAGGTGGTTTGAGTCTCTCACAAACTGCTGACTTCCTGGTATTTTCATAAGCAGCCGCCTCTCGAGGACACGTACTCAACAGACCAACTCTGGTCTGGACCTGGACCCGAACACAGTTTCTCTGCTGCCTGACCTGGACTGATTTTGAGAGACATATCCACCATCACGTCATCTCATCTCACCTGTCATCATTCACTCACCCACAGTTAGTGAGGTTTTTGATGTAGGAGCTCCAGTTTTAAAGTAAAAATGGCATGTACAGACCCTGCCAGTACAAGAAGAGAGAGAAAGTGCATGTTTAAAGATGAGTGAATGTGGGCTCATGGAAAATGCTGCTACAGCACCACACATGTCCATTGTGAACTTGTGTGCCCAGTGTGAACAACACTAGTTACTACAGAGATGATGAGCTGTGGAGGTTATTATATCAAACCTTAAGCTGTTTCATTCGACAATAACTGACTCTGCAACAAGCCATTAAGATGTGGAGGTGTTTGAGTAATGTGATGGAGGTCTTGATGAAATAAAAGAGTAATTAGATCAACAGAGATGAACAGTGGCAGAAGAACAGTTTGTTTTTCCACTGATACTGATGGAGCTCCATCTCTAGCAGAGGGACAGGAGGACACTCTCACCTCTGTGGTCTACCTGGGGCATGGCTGAGAGCGGTGATGGCTTAGTTGTGACATCACAATGTTACAGAAATCCTGAAGCCTGGTTTTAAAGGGATAGTTCAAGATTTTGGCAAATTGGCCCATTGCCATAATCCATAATAGTTTTAGGAGTAGGTTCGTTACCTTTAATTGTCAGCACAAGCTATTTTTAGAACGGCGGAGCAGAGCAGTGAGCTGCTCAGAGCTACGCTACGGAGGCTAAAATTTCTTGGTTTCCCTCATCAAACTCATCAAATACACAATCCAACAACTCCAAAACACTCTTGTGGACAAGTTGCGACCTGCACATTCACCACGCTATGAGATAATAACAAAACGTTACGAGATAGAGTTGTTTTTTGAGGTAAATTCATGCAAAACCGCTGATGCGCGTTCCCGTCAGGGAAAGTTTTTCGGCAAGCAGTCACTGCATTTGCCTCGAAAACAACTCTGTCTCATAACGTTGCGTTAGTATCTCATAGTGTGGTGAATGTGCAGGTCACAACTTGTCCACCAGAGTGTTTTGGAGTTGTTGGATTGTGTATTTGATGAGGTTTTTTGGGGGAAACCAAGAAATTCCATGAGCCTCCGTAACGTAGCTCTGAGCAGCTCACAGCTCTGCTCCGCCGTTCTAAAAGTAGCTTGCACCGACAAATAAAGGTAATTGACCTACTGCTGTGATTACAGGGATTATGGCAATGGTCAATTTGCCAAAATCTTGAACTATCCCTTTAATGCTCTGTTTTTTCATTTTTAAAGACCTGAAAATGTCATTCTCTTCACGTGAGAGCATGTTTGAGAATGACAATAAATAAACCTTGACATTTCATCAGTCCGACAACTCTTGATGCAGTTCTCAGAGCAGTTTATCTTTGATATGTTCAAACACAGATATTTTCTGCAGCTCTCTTTTTCCGATGTCAGGTTTTAATGAACGCATCAAAACCTGAATCAGGTTTTGATTGCTTTAGAGGTTTTTTCACAGGTGATTTAGTGTTAGGAGAAATGCATTAACAGTTCTGAGAACGGCTAAGAGTCGTGAGAATCACACATGAACCTCTAACTTTATACCATAAGGACCTTTAAAGCTGTTCCTTGTTTGACTGTACTGAGCAGGGAGACCACCGCTAATAACCAGATTATTCTTATTTCTGTCTCCACAGTCAGGAGGGAACACATTTTAATGATTATGTGAGTGAGACCAAGATATTTAACAGTTAACTATGATCCGTCACAACCCACAAAATCCTGCAAATTCCTGCATGTTCCACTTCAGTTCCCTTAATTGTGTTCATATTTCACTTGCACCTCAGTTTATGTCACTGTGGAAACAATGGGGAGGTGCCGGCTAAAAATGTCATGTTGCCAATGAGATGTATGTAGGTATGTTGTACGTACCAACAAGATAAAAGTGCATAAATGGAAGCTGGTTTCAGTCAAGAATGTGCCAGTGTTTGCTTCTTTGGTAGCTATTGCAACAGCAAATTTCTGTATATTCCTCATATTTCAAGGGAAATTTTCAAATGTGGGTTCAAGCACAAGTCCTCTGTGGACATCACTCTTTGAACAAAATACATGCAACTGAAAAACCCAAGAAGACTATTTTCATAATTGCTCTTTTTTTGCAAAAAAAAAAAAAAAAAGCCCCAAATTTGAAGTTCACACAGATTTTGTATGTGGGAAAATATGTGTATCTTAAGTAGAAATGGCAGCCATACTTGTTGACAGCATTTTAAAATTTTAAGTGGGTGACGGGATTTTTCAAACTGCCACATGTTCGTATCTATAACCTCATGTACCTACTGTACCTCATCTAATAAATGACTATATCCAACTATATCCAACAACAAAAACAATGTAATCTGAAGTGACAGTTTCTGATGATGGTGACACAAAGGAGGCATGACATTGGGAATATTACTGGACTCTCCTTTAAAAAGCTGCCAGTACAATAAAAACTATGGACTGGGATCTGAATCTATTGATGTATTGAAGTGGCTTCACACAGCGCATTCTGTACTTTGACAGCAGCCTGTGGGTTTCTCCTGTCTGCAGCTGAGTTAGCCTGATGCTATGCTTGGCTCTGCAACTGGCAAATATAAATATTTAAAATTGACAATAAGAGCACAACAGGAAACACATGCATTCACAGGCATGTGTGTGCACAGACACACGCACATGCATGTGTGCATGGTATGTACAGTGTACCAACACAGAGCAGGGTTGAGTTTAGTGGCTTCTTGCCCTGAGCAACATCTGACTGCCTGCTTATCTTTGGAGGAATCTCTGAATTTAGATTAAGGTCTGGCTCCACATCCACACTTCCTTGCTTCCTTGTGCGTGCTCACACACACACACACACAAACGCGCACACATACGCATACACACACACAGGTGTACATACAGGCTGGAGATCAGTTTGCCGTGTTCATGGAAACAGTTCCAAAGCTGCACTCAGCCGCCTAAAGAACACAAACTATGATTTCTGTAATGATAACAATAACACACGCAGTCACACTAACACACATGGGTTTTGTTATGGAAACCCAGCTCTGTGTGCTTAAGGTTAGGCAGGGGAGTGGTGAAACTCGCTGCTCTGTGAGCCCAGCGTATCTGGATTTCATTTGCCTTAAATCAGATCTGCTTTAAGAGCAATTAGAGCCAGAGCCCGTGGCAGCTCCGTGTTTCTCGCCGTTGCTAGTGGTAACCAGGGGCACTCTGGAAACAATAGAACAGCTTTATAGTAAAATGTGCTGGCATATCTCTAATTCAGCTAACATGCAAAAGTGAGTTTACAGAAATTACCTGCCAAATTCTGTTAACTGTGGGTTGTTTCATGCCAGATGCCATATGTTGTTGCGCACACACACACATACTGCTTCTATACTTATGGGGGCCTTCCACTGACTAAAGAACATTCAGTCACGTGCACTAACTTTTACATTTTCTTTACTTAATCCCGCTTCTTGAGCCTGATCCTGACCTGCTGCCTCCCAAAACTATGTCTTCTCCCTCTGTTTTTGATTAGGTAATGTTAATATTAGTAATCAACATCAAAATCAGTTTCATAAAACATGCTGTATTCATCATTAGAAAGTTGAGTATCTCCCTGTTGTTTTAGGTTCTGTTCGGTTTGTTACTCTTGTCCAGATGAAGCATTCCTCCAGTAACAGTTGACTGAATTTAACACTGTAAGTTATAGTGTTAAATTACAGTGTGTGTGCACTCATGATTCACGCACATCATATATAGGCTCAGCTCCTGCAGTGACCTGGGCCCTTTGCACAGCATCATCCCTTCTCTCCCTCCTCAATTTAAAGGGATAGTTCAACATTTTGGCAAATTGGCCCATTGCCATAATCACTATAGTCATAGCAGTAGGTTTGTTACCTTCAATTGTCGGTGCAAGCTATTTTTAGAACAGCGGAGCAGAGCTGCGAGCCGCTCAAAGCTACGCTACGGAGGCTAATGGAATTTCTTGGTTTCCCTCATCTACAGTAACTAATCAAATTCATGCATTTGCCTCAAAAACAACTCAGTCTCGTAACGTTCTGTTATTATCTCATAGCGTGGTGAATGTGCAGGTCACAACTTGTCCACCAGAGCATTTTGGAGTAGTTGGATTGTGTATTTGATGAGTTTGATGAGGGAAACCAAGAAATCCCATTAGCCTCCGTAGCGTAGCTCTGAGCGGCTCGCAGCTCTGCTCCACTGTTCTAAAAATAGCTTGCACCGACAATTGAAGGTAACAAACCTACTGCTATGACAGGGATTATGGTGGACCAATTTGACAAAATGTTGAACTAACCCTTTAACTGTCCATCTCTCTAATTCCTCGTTTCTCATCTTCTACTGAATTGGTCATAAAGGCGAAGTGAAGCTCTTGGCAAAACTAGTGAGTCAACAACTGCTAATGTCAAATTCACATCTATATTTTAAACTCCAACTCTTATCTCAATGAGTCAGATGCAGATTTAAATTTCATGTAATCTCATCATGTTTGCGACATTGACTTTTACTGAAATTTGAATGATTTTTTAAATGTATTTGCCCTCAGTACTTTGAACATCTGCTTAAACAGGTTAAACCAAGCTGTGGCAAATCTGGATTATTGCTCAAAAGCTCCAGTTTAGGTCTGAATGTCATAAGTCGGTCAACTCTTTGGTACGTGTCTTTCCCAGAGGCCCCTAGAGGAAAATGGCGTGACATATACAAACCACTGCTTTAAGCTGCTTGATGTACCTGCTGTGTGTGTGCTGAGCCACACTGGTCTAGCGGCAGCCTAGAGTCTGTTAGTGTATTTCTAATTGCAGCGTAGCGGTGAGCCAAGCCAGACAATAAATGGAGAGCAGCTCGCCCCCTCCCCCCTGAGCGTGGCTTTAAGTGCCTGTCCTGTGACCATCAAACACTGCCACTGGTTTCCTACAAGGCTTTGGAGCGAGAGAACATGAAAGGGAGGAGAGGACGACAGCTGAGGTCCCCACTTCTCCTCTGGATGTGGTAATAGATGGGTAGGGCTGGAGGCTGCTGGTAATTGGTAGCTTGGTGTTTAAAGAGGGGTCCTTCAACTGAAAAACCTCACGGGAGGTCTTTAATTTAGGCAACTAAATACGCCCCTCTCCCCCTCGCTGCAAGTCAGGAGGTTTTGTATTTTTCTTGTGTGTGTTCTGCACACACACACACATACACATATGCAGTGCATGTGCAAGTGTAGTTCCACATTCTTCATATTTCTGCCCTTTGTTGACTTTGTGTTCTGGCTTGACTATTGTCTCAAAGCCACACACACCGAGGCACTTTCTCCTGTGCGCAGACACAGACACACAACTCTGTGCTCTGTGAGGTGCAGAAAGCACTGACGGTTCAGGGGTGAAACCACGGGTTTATTAGGCTGGCGTCACCATGGCGTCACACACACACACACACACACACATCTCCCACGTGCCATCGGCAGCAGCAGCATGGCCAATCACGCAGACTGACCACACCAGGATCAGAGGCGTCTACATGAATGTGACGGTGCTGCTCCAGCAGCTAGAGGACGTCTGCAGGGTAAAATCCTAGTTGAAACAGTGCAGTAGTGGTTCCCTCAGTACTTTACTAGAGGGAAACAGCTCTCCACGATAATGTTAAAATGATGTGAACTGAAATCAGACTTTAAAGCCCCAGTATGTAACTTATTTGGCTTTTTATTAGCAAAAATCAAATATTGCTTTCATAAATACGTATTTCACTGAAGTCGAATCACACCCGCATACAAATGAAAGCTTTCTCGTACCTTAGAATGAGTTGTTACAAGTCGTTACAAATACATTAGTGGGCGACGCCGAACCTTGGCTGCCATGTTGCATCGTCATTTTTTACGTTGAGTGGCAGCGTGACCGTAGGTAACCACGGAAACTCAGCGGAGCTGTCGGCTCGGCCTGTTAAAACTGTCACCACTGTATAGTGTGAGGAAGGACGGAGGCACTGATGTTGCATTCAGGTGCAGTCAGGCAGACGGCCGTCGGCAAACCAACCAGATGTCATTTTACTCCACGAGAGAAAGCCGGTAAAACGTGGGTCAGGTAAACAATACCACATCACCATGACAACATATTGTCACGCCTGTATTGTTTTGCCTCGTGCTGGCGGACCACTTGTTTACATAGACGCTTGTTTATCCTGTTACATGCAGCGTCTGTTGTCTGTCTGTGGTCTGCCTGATTTCACATGAATGCAACTTTAAGAATACGTTCCGATATGCAACTGCACCGCTAGATGGGGGTAATTCCTACACATTATACCTTTAATATGATGAAACTTTTGCATGACACTATTTGAAATTCAGAGCAGCTGAACCGTTCTCTCACTTCATGCTAAAAACTATATCCTCATTCCTTCTTTGTTGTCTGTGTAACATGCTCTGTGACAGCCGTGTTCTACTGAAGATCAAGAGGAGCTGGCAGGACACGAGTCATTATAATAGGTAGCTTTGTGGTTTCAATATGAATGGATGGCATTTCCACTATGTCATTACTTGACCTTTGAGCTGGAGGTTGTCCTGAGTTGCTAACAGGGGAAAGCACATTAAAAAATGGTATCTATGGTAGAAACTGCAGATGGTGAAGTGATCTCTCCCATACAAATAAAAAAAGAGAATTGAACTTAAAAAGTCCTCTGAAAGCGTGTTACTGTATTCAGACTCTCTATTGGTACAGTTTCAGAGGTGTGGTGAATTAGAAAGGCAGGGAAGGACCAGTCTACAGTTTCTATTTTAACAAGTGTTGTATTTCATCTTCTTAGACACTGCAGTATCATACATCTGAAAATATCTGGTCTGAAAACACATACCCAAACATTAATTGTTTTGCAGAATGTCAGGAAGGAATGGCTTTGTCCTGTCATTACTGAACAAAAAACTCCTTGTACCTGATAATATTTGAAGGTCAAGTTTGGCTTTTTCTCTTTTTTTTTCTTTCCACCTCTGTTGCTTCAACATCTCTGTCTGTCTCAAGTCCCTGCAGACCCTGAGACCTTTTCCCCTTCCTGTGTTATACTTTTCTACAAAGGTTTTTCTCCTGCACTCTTCCTACAGATTGTATCAGTGTCTGGACATGCAGCATCACTCATTAACTGTTTCAGCATGTGGAGGATCCAGGACCTGACCCAACAAGGTGAGCTCTTCAGGGATGTAAAACATGGGACGAAGCTGCCACTTCCAATGACGGCTGAACTCTTCATTCCAGCTTTAGACATATCAAATTGTCTCTGTTTTTTTCTGGGGCATGTTAAACTGAATAACTCTGTGGGACGGCCCTGGACATATGACCTTGTGTGGTTTGGCCTGCTCCTTCTATTCCCTCTGTTTTGTTTCAGGTATTTCCTGATTGGATGACTGACTCCACCTGAGTGGAGACTATTTAAGCTGGGAGATTCCAAGATGGCTGTGCTCACGCCGAGCCCTTCTGGAAGACAGATATTCAACTTGATTGTGTTTGGTTATACTATGTATTAAGTTTTCACCTCTTGTTCAGGTTTTAGTTGACAAGTTAGTTTATTTTCCTGCACCCAACATCTGCACTACACTCCTGACTGAGAGAGTAGTTTTAGATGTTTTAAATAAAGTGTGGTTTCTTGCAGTGTGGACACATTCACAGATCTGGCTCTGATACTTTTTGAATTAACTTTGAGCTCTGAAGGAGAAAACGTTTGATAGTCAGTTAGTCTCTCATATACTTTACTATACTTCATATACGTAACTGTGTTTTCATTTGCTGCTTTTTTTTAAGTTGTTGGTTTGCACTGATTTTGCTTTACACACTGTGTCCCTGACATGTTGATGCTGAAGCCTGGTTGAGGTAAGAGATGAGAATGTTGTTTGTGTCTGTTTATTATTCTAGCTTAATGAATTGGTTTACAGTTAATGAACTATCCTTTTGCAAAACACCACTAACAACTTGAAATTAAATATATACAATTCCCACAATATTATGCCTCTTCTGTCTCCTATGTAATTTTCACACTTGGCAAATTCATCCCTAGGGCTGGATTGGACCCTCTGGTGGGCTGGTTTTGGCCCACGGGCCGCACGTTTGGCAGCCCTTGATTAGACTGTGGAACTGAATTGCTCTTTTTGGGATTAATAAAAGTTTCTGAAACTGGAGCTGAAACTGAAACCATCACTCCAGAGCTTAATTGGGAAAACTGTCAAACCTGCACAGCTGGATCGATGTGACATCAACGTTGTGAATTCAAAGAGCAAACCCGCCAAGTCCAGATCACCGAACAACAAAGACTGAACTATGGTTTCTGCTTCATGTGATATTCAATGATCACTCAAAGATACAGAATTTCTTACTGTTTTGATGTTTCCCTTTATAGTCATAGTGTGAGAAACGTTTGTCTCTCTCGCTGAGTGTCTATATTAAAGGGAAGGATAGTTCAACATTTTGGCAAATTGGCCCATTGCCATAATCCCTATAGTTGTAGGAGTAGGTTTGTTACCTTTAATTGTCAGTACAAGCTATTTTTAGAACGGCGGAGCAGAGCCGTGAGTTGCTCAGAGCTACACTACGGAGACTAATGGAATTTCTTGGCCTTCCTAATCAAACTCATCAAATACACAATCCAACAACTCCAAAACGCTCTGGTGGACAAGTTGTGACCTGAACATTCACCACGCTATGAGATAATAATGGAACATTACGAGACAGAGACTTCTTGCTGAAAAACTGCCCATGACGAGAATGGGCATCAGCGGTTTGGCATGAATTTACCCCAAAAACAACTCCATCTTTTAACATTCTGTTATTATCTCATAGCGTGGTGAATGTGCAGGTCACAACTTGTCCACCAGAGCGTTTTGGAGTTGTTGGATTGTGTATTTGATGAGTTTCATGAGGGAAACCAAGAAATCCCATTAGCCTTCGTAGCGTAGCTCTGAGCAGCTCTTGGCTCTGCTTCGCCATTCTAAAAATAGATTGCACTGAAAATGAAAGGTAACGAACCTACTGCTAAGACTATAGGTATCGTGGCAATGGGCCAATTTGCCAAAATGTTGAACTATCCCTTTAAAAACCATATCCTGTAATTCCTCAATGGTTCAATGCTTTGATGAGCTGAATTATAATGGCCAAGGTGCACAGAAAATATCCTGTAAGTATTGACTTTAAATGTTGCAGATTGTTAGCCAGGCTAGCGCCGCCTACTGGTTCCGGCAAATTTCATTTGCCTCAACAATGTAGTCAGGACACTAGCAATGCGTTTCGGTTTGCTCCGTCCGCCAGAGCGGACGGACCAATCAGCGAACAGACGGGTAAGTGAAGGCGATGACGTTGAACTCAAGCGCTCAAGATTAACCTATGAGCTTAACCGGTGTATAGCACACGTGACCACCAAGCAGCAGCGATTAGTTGAAGCAAATGTAAGCAACCGCCTCCCGGAAGCAAACAAATCCCTATGGCTCAGGTTCAGACACTTTTTGAAATGTAATGAAATAAGCGGCTGATGCATCAGGCTAGCAGATTGTAAGATTGCCCATATAATTTGAGCTTTAAAAAAAAGACACTGAAGCAGAATGGATAAAATGTGTGTGTGTGTGTGTGTGTGTGTGTGCTTGCAACCTTACCTCCATTCTGAGTAATGTATCTGACCCAGGGCAGGGCCTGGTAGCCGCTCTTCTCGATGATCTTCAGGTAGCGTACCTGCAGAGGCAGACACACAGAGCAGGATCAGGCCTCATGTTTCCGCTCTGAGCCTCAGAGACACATGAAGCTCTGGAGGCTCAGCTCGAGTTGTCAGTGGTCCATCTTAGCACGTTGTAATTGCTTAAAGATGGCTGAGGAATGCTGTGTTTTATGAAGTGATTACGTGTTGTGATATAAAAGTTACACCACACTGTGCAGGTGTTGGACAGATGTGGTGGAACGGAGAGTGGTGTTGGAGACAGAGGATTTTCAACTATCTTCACAGTGTAATCAAGTACAGTGTTACATTCACAGTACTCTGTTACTTATTTTTCCTGATGAACAAACATGTCAGCCGAGAAGGAGAGGAGCAAACATGGAAATGTGAGCTGTGTTTTCTTGCTCATAATTCAGTTAATGAATCCTCTGTACAATTAAAATGTATACTGTAAGGTGAGACGTCTGTCAGAAGAAATGTCTGTAGCTGATGAACAGAGACATTATTTCACATGTAGTCAGTCTGTTTGCAGTGAAGAGTCACTCAGGATCCTGAGCAGGATAAGGAATCACTGTTACTGCAGAAGAGAGCTGGGTTTGACTCCTATTTGAAACCATTTAAAGGGGAACTATGCAAGATTCGCACCTAAATTAAACAGCTTCGTTGTGTATGTAATGTTTAAATGGACAACATTTCGGCAAATTTGCCCACTGCCATAATCCCTATAGTTTTAGGAGTATGTTCATTACCTTTTATTGTTGGTGCAAGCTATTTTCAGAACGGCGGAGCAGAGCTGCGAGCTGCTCATAGCTACGTTATGGAGGCTAATGGAATTTCTTGGTTTCCATCAACAAACTCATCAAATACACAATCCAACAACTCCAAAACGCTCTTGTGGACAAGTTGTGACCTGCACATTCACCTGCTGAGACTGCTTGCCGAAAAACTGACCATGATGGGAATGCACATCAGCACTTCTGCATGAATTTACCTTGAAAACAACTCTGTCTAATAATGTTTCGTTATTATCTCATAGCGTGGTGAATGTGCAGGTCACAACTTGTCCACCAGAGCGTTTTGGAATTGTTGGATTGTGTATTTGATGAGTTTGATGAGGGAAACCAAGAAATTCCATTAGCGTCCATAGCGTAGCTCTGAGCAGCTTGCAGCTCTGCTCCGCCGTTCTAAAAACAGCTTGCACTGACAAATAAAGGTAATGAACCTACTCCTAAAACTATAGGGATTATGGCAATGGGCCAATTTGCCAAAATGTTGAACTATCCCTTTAAATAACTTGTTACAAGGAGAACGGAGGCTCTATGCCTTCCACCTTGCGTCTCCTGGCCGAAAACCAATTATACCAATTATACACTTACTTTTAATTCAAACAACATCCATTTTTTAGGCTGCAACCCCCTTTTTTTTACTTTATAATACGTTTGTTGTTTTTCTCATCAGAGAAGCATCATACATACATCAATGCACATCCACTTCAACACCACAGACAGTACAGATAAAGCCTTTTGCTTGTATGATTACATTATAGTTATTACCAAAGTCCTTCTAGGCAATAGAACGTCTCTGTTATTACTTTCCTGACGCTCCACTCCATCCTGTTGTTGTGTGAACAGCAGTTATTTAGTAATTGAAGTCAGAAAATTATCAGTGGAAACATGGATTCATGAATACGGATCATATCCACCAAAATATTTCATCTAAGACAGAAAAATCTACTCATATTCCATTCCCAACACTCTGTCTGACCATCTCTCTACAGTGAGAGGACCATGTCACTGGATCTCAGCTGTTGATTTGCGAGTAGTGGTCTATGGAATCTATGAAGATAAGGTCAAGTTGTAATAAATCTGAATTACACCTGTTATTGTTTGGAACTTAGTTTAAATTTAAATGTGTGTCATGCAACCGAACAACGGCAACAGAAACTGCTATACTTTCCCACATAGGACTAATTATTGAAGAAGCCAACAAAATGAATAGGGCTCCAGCAGGAAGAGGCATATCTTCAGAGGGCACAACATCGCCTGACTGCACAATGAAGCAGAACTGATTTTTTATACACCAAACTGCACCAAACCACAAACGGTTGAAGTAAACAGCCCTGAGCTCGTCTGTGATTATTCAAAGCTCAGTATGATCCCAGTCTTCTGTGCCAGATGCAAATGTCATGAAAACACCAACAAGGACGAAAGCGGAGAACATGAATAAAGTGGTGACAGAGAGGGAATGGGAGACAATGGAGGGGCAACACAGAGCCAAATACAGAGAATAGAGTTAGGATTTACACACAATAGAAACATCACCACTCACACCGAAGACACAGATACGAGCAACATGTTCACAGAGGAGCCTGACGCTGGGGAAGAAAAGGAAGAGGAAGTGCCTCTTAAATCTTTGCCAGAGATTAAAAGCTGGAATGAGTTGGTCAGGAAGTCAGTGCAGAAGAGATGTGACAGTGAATAAATGTCCTCCCACAGCACAACTCCAATCACACAAAGTCACATAACTGATATTTTTATCTGTCCCATATGGAGGCGGATGATTTTCGGCTCTGGGAAATCAGGTTCCAGCGGGGGGAAACATCCGTCTGCACAGTCCATGTAGCAGAGAACACGTCTCTGCTGTGAGAGCGCACGCGCTCACTCAGCTGGAGCTCACTACAACCACATGTGATATTTTTAAATATCACATTGGACTTGATGCACATGATAAAAGCCAGAGTGTGTGTACATTTTTCATAGAAAGGGCCTCCAGCATTCACAGTGGCAAATTTCAGTGGCATTGGCACTGCTCTCATGAGCTGATCCACCTGTGGGGCCTCGTCAGGCTGCAGCACATCAGTCTCATCATCCGGTGCCTTTCAGACAGACACGGTTCTGGTTCTGGTCCTGGTTCTGTTCTTTCTGTTGAACCAGCCAGTGTTCACACCAGTTTAAGTGGAATCAAAGTGGTGTACATGACTCTGCATTACTCAGGACTCAGGAGGGAGTAAAGTTTTTGTAAATCTTTGCTTGTTTGCTGTCTCAGTAATCCTGTTGTTAGAGTGAACCCAGCCTCGGCTGTCTCTTGTCAGAGTTCAAAGATAAGAATTACTTTACTTTGTTAAAGGGATACTTCACTCAAAATCGATAATTCTACTCACCATCATGCCAAGGACGGGTTTGGAGAACTTTTGGAGTTATCAAAACACTATTGGAGTTCCAGGGGAGGTCCGGCTGGCAACAGATATTCATCTAATGGCAGTGGATAGAGCTAACTTGGAATCGTCCAAAACACATACTATGAAACATCCAAATACCTCCATACTGCTCGTCCGTACTGACCCAAGTGTCCTGAAGCCGCCACATGAAAAAGTTATTCAGAAAAAAATAATTTGATCTCTGTTTTTAGCCATGCTGTAGCAGTAGCTACAAAAAAAATCATTTTACCAATGAGCTCACTATATAATCCTATATTTGGAATTCCCTATATAGCGAGTAGGTAAGGTAGCAGTGAATGAATGAGTGATTCCGGACACAGCCAGTAAACTAGAATCAGCTCCTCATGGTTGTCTGCCTCCTCCACTCAGTCTAGTTTCAGCTCACATCGCTGTTTAAAGAGTCATATCAAATTTGCAGAGTCGTGATGTGTGATGTCACGCTGACCATAACCTTTGACCTTTGACCTTTGAGCTGCAATCTGTCATCACTTCATCATTGAGTCCTACAATGTTTGTGACCAGTGTTGGGCACGTTACTTTAAAAAAGGAATTAGTTATAGTGACTAGTTACTTTCCCCCCAAATAAACTGAGTTAGTAACTGAATTGCTACATTGTAAAACTAATTACCAGGAAAAGTCACTATTGTGCTACTTTTTTAAATAAAATGCTCAAATATTTCAAATTACCAACTCACTCAGTATTCCTCCACACAGGCAGGAGGAAATACAACTCACTCAGTATCTCGGCTTTTTTCCGACAAGTTGATAGACTGAAAAAAAAGTGTATATAACTGTACACCTGAACTGGTGCATTATTTTGTGACGGGACTTCTTGAGTAACGGCGCATTTCATTAACGGTAACTGCGTTATAACGGGGGAAACAGTAACTTTTTTGATTACTCATTACTGTAAAAAAGTAGCACCACTGATAACGATGATAACCCATCACTGTTTGTGACACATTTTAAGAAGTTCCATTGTGTTGTTGGGATGCTGTCCTGTCTGAGGGGACAGAGTTGAGATTCTCTCTGAACACACATTACATTGAAGGTTGTACAGGTTAGTTAAACTGGCTAACTTTACTTCTCAAGAGGTAGAAAGAGTCACTGCAGCGGAGGAACAGTCACATCTGCTGAGCCCCAGGAGGAGACGGGGACAGGAACAGAAGGAACAAGCTCTGTTAAAATAGTAAAGTCAAAGAGTGTAAGTGTGTGTCTGTCTGTGTGTGTGCGCAATTTGTGTGATTTTACTGCCTTTGATATATACTGATGTTCACCACTATATAATTAAGACATCAACCCCCCCATCACCACACACATACAGTTGAAGACCCCAGCTAGCTTACACACTTGTTGTGCTCCCTTTAATAACAGAATGCAGGAGTGCTCCCCTCACATGTGTCATCTTCTGTGTGTGTGTGTGTGTGTGTGTGTGTGTGTGGTACCAGCAGGGACCTTGGGGGTCTTGCCCCAGGCCACATAATAGCTCCTCATCACCAGTGATCTCTCAGTAATAGCAGGCCTTCCAGCAGCTAATGGCAGCATCTCTCTAATGATGTCTCCACTGATCCAAGTCCACGTGGTTATTTTTAGAGAGCTGTGGCTTGTGCAGCACCCGCCTCTGCTCTTGTCTCTGTCTTTTACAAGGTGCCATTAGTTGAGGTCGAAGCCTGTGAGGTGAGTGCGGCCGGGTTAGAAGTGGATCTGGGTTCACGAGGATGAAAATGCCCGGGTTAATTGAAGGCAGCGTCTGTAGCTTGGGGTTCGTGGTTCAGCTCTCAACAACTGACTCTGCGGAGTTTATTATTACACTTGTACTAAACCAACAGTAAAGACAATGGCTGCCTTGTTATCCAGGCTCCTCAACCAAACCCAGCGGGCCAAGCTCATAAACAGCTCCACCACAGAGCTTCAATTAAGTGACGAGTTCCGGTTTGTTAAGACCGGGTTCTTCTTTTAGTCTGGTCAAATACTTTTCTGTGAGTCACGTCAGCATTGTTCTCACAGCGCTGACTGCTGAGATCCACAAACACTGTGACAGATGGAAGGACTGGCAGCAGACAGAGTGGTGTCACTCTTCAGCCGTCTTGTCTCCTTTACATAATGTCGGCCTTTTTCAAGAATCACTCAGAATGGTCTGTACTGACATAAAGGTCTGATTTAAGATGATGATGATATTAAATTAAGCAATATTACCCTAGAGGGTGTGCTTCTCGGACCTTCCCGAATGAAATCAATACCGTGTCGCCGACACAGCCAAACATTTTGATTACTCCAGATTATTTAAAAGCCAAAAAGTTGCAAAGAGAGAGAGAGAAACATAGAGGTAGGCTATCTTCTGTTTTATCCAACGAAATATTCAGCTCCAGGCCATATTTTATTTCCACCGCGGTTACAACTAGCGTCTCTCTGACTGTCCACATACGGAAAGGAACAGCCTCTTGGCTAAAACGGGGCAGTTTACAGCATTCACTAAAAAAATTGTTATTTAATTGTTCTAAAGTTTGAGTTTGGCATCTGAAAGGAGCACTCTACAGGAGGTTGATTAAGTTTGTGATTTATTTTCACGAGTAACCTAACGTTTCTAAAAGAATAAAACTAAGAATCCATGGATGGTTACCATGGAGATCGATACAACAACATGACATGGCAGAGTAATATGTTTAGTGATGAGTCAGGCGTGCTGTCATGCTGATTTGAGCACTAAATGTCTTGTTGACCAATCAGATTGCTTGGTCGGAACTACTTGTTGTATAGTTTACATTTTTGGCTAGACTGCAACAGCAGTGCCAGGCCTCACTGACTGACTGACGCTATTCACCACTGGTCAGCAGAGTGGTGGAGACATAGCGGTGAATTCTACTTCAGCATCCCAACATCTGAAGATCAAACTTCCTAAAAAGTGTGCATCATACAAACCACTACATCTAAATGAATGGTAAATGAAAAAAACGAGTTCTTTTTTCTAGTTTTTTTTGTTTCAAAAATGTATGAATGCACAGATTGTTTAAAAGAACAATTTGGTCAAAGGCTGATGCTGGTACCGATGGTTTTTTCTCTGTTGTGTATTCCTCTTTTATTTAAAGCAGTGTTGAGCACGTCACCTTTTAAAAAGTAATCACTTATAGTTACTAGTTATTTCCCCAAAAGGTAACTGAGTTTGTAACCAAATGACTACATTATAAATGCAACTAATAACCAGGAAAAGTAACTATTTATAAAATGCTCAAACACGCCCCCCCCCCCCAACCCCCTAGCCATAATCCTAACCTCCCGTTTATCTGGAACTGACGCGACGCTGCAGAGCCTGCCTGTGTGGAGGAATACTGAGTGAGTTGGTTAGTTAGATAACACCATTATATTGGCATTATAATGAGGGAAACAGTAACTTTTTTGATTACTTGTTACTGAAAAAGCTCACTTAACTTTAACAAATTGAACGTGTGCGCCGTGCCCTCTGTCGTCGCGGCAGAGTCATGTCCCCCCAAAAAAGAGAAAAAACAGGCTTCTCCTCCAAGTCAGCACAATACGTCAAACAACAGATAAACGTCAGCCACTGCAGGCGTCGGTCACTGAGGCGAATAACGGCCGATACCGATGTTCAGCCGGTGCATTGATCCATCCCTATGAAAATCCCAATTTGTTTGTTTTTCTGATTCTGTTTTGAAACTGAATAACAGAAGAACCAACCATTCAGATTCAACGAATGGTGTCACTGAATCATCACTGTTTGTTGCCATCCAGTCCTCCCATTAATCTGGCCTGCCCTCCCTGCATTTCCGCCCACCAGAAGCTGCCTTCGTCAACTCTTCTTAACATTTCCACGTTTTTGTACATTCTGTGTTATAAAACTGTTTTCTTGTCTGTATACAACATCTACAACACTCTGGATTTTTCCTCAGTGGGTGTGACAGAGGATGTTGTTATGATGCTCTGTAAATACCTTTGAGACAAACTGTTGTAAAAATGGGCTATACAAATAAACTTGCTTTGCCTTGTTGACTATTATCATTTCTGCTAATGAGATGATGGACACCTGAATTTCATTACATCTATTCACACCTCCTGTGATTGGGATATTGCACTCGGCCATACTGTTTTTTGATTTGTATTTTAATTAGCTGTGCAGCTCTTCTTTATTCTGACCATAGCAGAGTTCATACAAAGAAGCACCAAGACAGAACAGAACTTCACACTGTGGGTGAGTGGAAAGTCGGGGCTTCGTAGTGTCAATTGGCATGACAACAGGAACCGTTTCCTCTTATCTAAATGATCACATGACTGGACAGCAGGATTAATATAAAACCATGCTACATATGGGAACATATGGAGCACAAGTGTGACCCAGAGGACGCAAGTTACAGCAGCTGGAGCCGTAAAATGCTCAGTGCTCAGTGGCCGAGTGCTTAACGCACATCCCATGTTGGCACAGCCTGAAGCAGGGATCGCTGGTTTGACTCCCCGGTGTCTCTCCCTGGCTTCCTGTCTCTTATACACTGCCCCCCCCCCCCCCCAAAAGAAAAGAAAACAAAAAAACTCTATGATGATGACTGATACTATGTCCACAGTTGCAGTGACTCTTTCTAGTTGGAAACCCATCTTTGCCGTTATCAATGTCTCCTCTACTACTGTATGTGTGAGAGCAAAATGTCTAATAAGAATAAAAGTTGACATGGTAGTGTCTGTGGTGTTTTTCCAGGGCACTTCTTCATTATGGCTGGTTTCTGTGGCAGTTTGTCACAGCTCATTACGATAAAGTTGTTTTGACTGTATCGGACGCCCACGCGCCCCCAGGACACGCTGCCAAGGGGCATGCTGCTGCTCTCCGCCAAGAGACGCTGGCTCTCGTAGAAAATGACCGACTTCTGGTCACTGACATTCTCTCCTCCTCCAGTCTGAGGACACAGAAGCTGTTCCAAGGTCTGTGTTGGACATAACTAAAGGAATTTCTGCACAGGATGCATTTTTGACAGTTGGAATAAATGTGCCTCTATTTCGATCCATACAACAGCTCAGCAGATTGAAACCTGGATTTAAATGTTTCAACTGGGTTTTCTCCCACTCTGCACATTTCTTTGACTTGACTCTCTGAGATAAACACGTCTCACAGTGTGTGTCCCTGCCTGTGTTCAGTCACTGGTGAAGTAGTAGTGTACAGTATGAAGGCAGCTCAGTCTCTATTCCCTTTACAACAGCGCCCTTCTGTGGTTGCATCCATCACTGCACACCTGCAGCACCACAGAGCAGCCACTAGGCCTCTGAACATCTGGGCCCAGTTGTTCCAAAGGTGTAATCTGGATCAAAATTATCCAGATTTGAATTCCCTTGTTTTGCCATCCAGGATCACGTAATCCTTCTTACTTTTATCCCAGTTGTTCAAAGCATCAGTCTGATCCAGATATTATTATTTGAAAATGTGGTGTATGTAATGTTTTCTGTGCTCTTTTGGTTGTTTCTTCAATGTTGTTTAAAAAGCCAGGACTTATCTGGTCTGGCTGTTTAAATAAAAATGGCAAATATACAGTACATTAGTCGAATACATTGTAAATATTTCAACTTCAAATGTCAAATTTCATTTAATTATACAGTAGTTGGGGAAAAGTTCTTAATTTGTGGAATAATCAAATGTTAACTTTATTTACTTTATCACTGTAATGGTTTAAAAATTAGATGCAAGATATAAATCAATCAATGTATATATACTACATTACTGTTTTCTTGTCTGTAACAACATCTATTGCACGTCTGTCCGTCCTGGGTGAGGGATCCCTCCTCTGTTACTCACCCTGAGGTTTCTCCAATTTTTTCCCTGTTAAAAGGGGTTTCTATGGAGTTTTTCGATGTGAGGGTCTAAGGACAGAGGATGTTGTTATGATGCCATGTAAAGCCCTTTGAGACAAACTGTTTGTAAAAACGGGCTATACAAATAAAATTGCCTTGCCTTGCCTTACATTATAAATGTTGTTTATTTGACCAGTTTGAATTAAATTTAAATGACAAGTTTTCCCGATCCTACTAAGAAGTTTTGAAAAACACAAACTGATGGTTTGATACAGATTAAAACCAAGATACGATTACGTGACCTGATCCGATCTCAGAGACCGTTTTTAGTTTTGAATAAACCCATTTTCAAGATTTGATCCAATCCATTATCCAAAATCCAATCAGATTACTTTTGAGCAACTGGGCCCTGGATCCGGCCTCTAAGATCCCTTCAGTGGACCCGTCTCTTACCTGGATGCCGGAGGTGGTGAAGTAGGGGATCTCGAACTTAACGCTGATGGGCGGTTTGCCTTCCTTGTCCTCTGCCTCCACACTGGGCAGGCCAAAGTGGGCCCTCATCAGGTATTCTTTACCACCCTGAAATTCACCAGGACATGGTGCAGCAGGTTAGACAGAACATTCACTGGCTTCAGTACTAACAGCAAAAATAAACTCATCACATGTCGTCCTCCAGCAGGTGGATTCAGGAGAACTCTTAATCTGATGGTTTGATATCACATATAAAATTCATTGTGTTGCTTGTGGGTGAAAAGTAAAATGTGGCTAACGTACTGGGAAGGATTTGATGGACCAGACGATCTCACTGTTCTCTGGAATCCACTTGACGCTGCCCACAGTTGTTTTGAACTTAGGTGAGTCTGCATCAGTGGGGACGGGGATGTGAATCTCTACGTTGTTGGCTGTGGAGCGCCTCTTGAACTGGCTCTTGGCCTGTAGGAGGAGGAGAGGGCAGAGAGGACAGAGGGAGAGATGAACATATGAATGTAGATGTGTTATGTTATTTGATCCTGTGAGGAGACGACTGGAACTTTACCTTGATCATGTACTCGATCCTGCTGTGTGAGTGTTTCTCAATGACTGACTCGATCCAGATCAGTGGTTTGACCTGAGGACATGAAACACAGTCTTCATATAAAATACAGTGTTTGTATCCAGAGGTGTTACCGAACCCATTCCACAAAGAAAAACCAAGGCATACACACAGTTTACCAGCTGAACTAGACTATTGGTAGTTTGTCTCTGTCACTTCTCACAGTCTCCATCTGGGATCCACAGTGGTTTAGATTTATTTACCTCAAACCAAGAATGTAACAGACTTTTATAGAGCTGATATGCTCATCAGTGTCACGTTCTGATGAATGTACTATAGCTGCAGCTCATATAATTAGAATATTATTGTGGAAAAGGTTTTTTGTTCTAATTCAATTCAAAAACCAGACCAACCTATACAGTATATAATTCAGTATGCTTAGAATAAAATACTAAGCCTTTTATGTATTGTATAGCTTACAGCTCATGAAAATCAGTCAAATTTCTAAATACTACAATATTTCCTAAGACCTAACCCAAAAATAATGGAATGTATTTTCATAGCGCTTTTCAGAAACAGCCCAGACCCAGACACAAACCATTATTTATTCATACCACATTCACACTTTGACCTGCTGCCGCCCAGTAAATGCTACAGAGCATTCCCGAGCTTGAACCACAAGACTGGATTTACATTTACAATGTATTTGTATATTGTGTTTTCTTTATTTTTATCTTTTTAACTTATTAGATAAAGATGCATCCAGATTTTCTTGTGCTTCACTATTCACCTTATGTAGCCCCGCCCACTTTGCCACTTCCGGTTTGGCCGCGATTGTGTTACGACTTCCGGTCAAATGCGGAAGTAAAAACTGATGTAAACAATCGACTGAATTTGCAGTATATTGCGGGACAATTACAATACAGACAATCAAATCAACATGGACAACACTTGCGGGGTGTACTTCGAAGCGAGTTTAGTGGGTTATATTTTATAATTATATATTTTTTATTGAGTCTAAAGCCAGGCTTTCCTGTACTCTCTCTTTCAACCCAGCTAGATCGCCATGGAAACTTATGGTAACAGATGTTTAGCTCATATATTCAGAGTTTAATCCTAAAATCGGCTATAAAAGCGCCGCTGTTTCACAATTTAACTCATTTACAGCGTGACTTTTACTTTGAAATCCAAGTGGAGCTGGCAGAACCAGTACGGAGGGAGAGATCGCGCTGATCCGCTGCTGTTTACCAACTGTTGAGCTGAGCGTCAGGAGCTCATTTATATATAGGCTATTATATTACTTGGATATAAGCTGCAGCATGGACGTCAGAACTATTTACTGAGAGAGGGAGGGGGGGTTTGTTGTGAGGGTCGACTGTCACCTGGAGCAAACTGACAACTATATGATCAGAAACTCGTTCAACTCTGGACTGTCTGTGAAGACTGACGGGAAGCTGGCCTCATCCTCTGCTTCAGAGAGAGCCTTGCACTGTCGGACCTGGGTCTCTGCTCCGTGTCCAGAGCCTGGTCGGGTCGGGACACGCTGTTCACGCTGTGAACCTGCTCGCTAATGTGTAAAAGAAATAAACGGAGGGATTTAGAAATAAAACCCTCCCTCAACTACTGTAACTTAAATGTGGCCATGAATAAACTTGTTTCGCCTACAGCAGTATTGCCCAAATGCAAATATTGAATACATCTCTATTTTCACAGTTAAAAATGTCTTTGTCACCTAAACTACCCCCCGCCCCCTCCAAAAAAGAGAAAAGAAAAGAGAAACACTGTAGCATATTTTCATACGTACACCCAGCCTGAATTGCGATCAGTAAAATATATAAAAGTAGGCTATAAAACACAATTTAAACATGAAAGTTGTTCCTCTAGTTTATTTTGTTTAAATGGATAAAGCTTCATAATTAAAAGTAGCGCAATGTCCAGCTGTCAGAAATTAAAAGCAGCCTCTTATGTGCATTAACAATGTTGCTTCGGGCTGTGATAGGGTTTTTTTTTTTTTTTTTTTTAATTCGCTCCTACTCTCCAAACAAGCTGCTCATCTTGGCTGAAATCAGCGGGGACACGGGGATTTATTTAATTATTTTTAACCAGACTCAAGAGTAGATGGAGGTGGGTGCAGGTCGTACAGAGCTCCACACACACTGGGACAGAAGATGAGGTCGATGCTCAACTGCTATAAAAACTCACACGTTTTCTTCCAGTGATTGTAGCTTCCTCTTTATAATGCTCGTCATTTTTTGCAATCGACAACGGGAAAAAAAAACCGGATTTGCCAACAAGAAACATCTGAGAACGGACTCAAATAATCAAGCTACCGCTAATGTACTATACGACTTCCGGTCGTCGCCGGAAGTTCCAACACAATCTCACAGCGTTCCATTGACTCCATGGTTGCCCCGGAGAATAAGGTGAATACAATGGCCATTAAGGAATTCTATTATATTCTATTACCTGTTACCATGGTGAACTGACTCAGAGCTCCATGGATGACACCTTTAACCCCTCACGCTCATGGTAAATTCATAGTGAACATTACTGTTTAAATCTCAGGATTCATCAAGTCAGAGTTTAGGCGAGTCAGAGTTTAACAAGTAACAACCTGCTTTCTGGCTCTTTGTGGTTTCCATGTAGCACAATCCTGTTTCTACTTTACAGTGGTCCATCCTCTCTCTCTTTCTTCCTGACATTCAGCTCTTAACCAACTAGAATATGTGACAGTGATTCATGAACACTATGTCAACCAGCAGCATTACTGCAGAAAATCACCTTTACGATCTAATGACACCATCAAGGCAAAATAAACAAGAATCCTGTTTAATGAGCAGCTGTGCTGTGAAATCAGCTCCACTGATGTTTAATGAGCCTTTAAATGAGAGACGACAGAGAAGGTTTAAAGCAGTGATTCAAAGAACTCTGCACTGACAGGAAGAACACTCAGGGATAAGATGCCTATGAATTTGTCCTGGTAATATTTAATTTAATCAAATTAAAACCAGTTCTGTTCAAACAAACAAAGAAACTGGGAGCATCTTATGTGCGTACGGTTTTTAACCTGAACTGAACTGAGCCTCTAGAAATCACTGATGTGACTCAGCCTAATTATGGAAGGAAGCTGAACCCTTTATCTGATGAAGTACGAACACTGAAACATTACATTGTTTATTGCTAGTCTGACAGTGTGTGGGGATTTTAATTGGATTCATTCATCTTCTACACAATCGCTTCACTATATAGAGAAGCAATTGTGATTTGGCAGTTTTCATTTTGGCTTACAAGTGTTGTTATGTGGGTGTCTGGGTGGAGATATATACACTACTCACAAAGAGTTAGGAATGTTTGGCTTTTAGATTAAATTTCAGAATGCACCTAAAACAAACTTAATTTAACCTTCTCTAAACTTTTGAATGCACATGTCCAATTGTTCAATGTTTCAGTACTTATTGAATAACATGCTGTTCTCTAACAAGGTGATTAACCACAAACATCACAAGCATCGTCTGATTTAGTGGTTCAGTTGTCAATGAACCACTAAATGTCCTGGTTCAATGATAAGTTGTATAGAGTCCTCTTCTCTCTCCCTCTCCTCTCCACCATGTTCACATGCTGACATCATGAGACCAAGACAACATCAAATTGATCAGACATCGAGATTTTCTTTGTGCTATAGCCACCACTGTTGTTAGCTTTTATTTGAGATAAAGAAATGACCATTGCATCCTTCTACTTAAAACAAGGCTTTCATGATAGACTATCACTGTAGCATGAACTGTTTATAGGGATATTCTTGTCAAATATCCCTAACCTTTTGTGAGTAGTGTATAAGTGTGTGTGTGTGTGCTGCTGCTTCTCACATGTGTGTTGAGGCGGTAGGACATGAGCTCAAACTCTCCGTCAGGGGGAATGAAGGAGATGGTGCGGTCGTTTTCAAACCGGGACAGACGGACACACTGATGGAACTTCACGTCCTCCAGCTCCACTGACTTACTCTTTCCTCCTGGAGACACAGACGGACAGAGAGAGGACGAAGGGTACACACAGGGTTTATTAAACAACTAACACAAGTTAAAGCAGAAGTAAGCGATCCAGTCGTTTTGGCTAATGCTGCGTTCCAGGCAGGCTTTTGAAACCGTAAATTACAGCTTCAAGTCACAACTTACGACTTTGTAGCGTTCCAGGCAACCCACTCGTGTTTTTCCGACCTGTTTTACCTGTGAAAGTCACTATAACGGCCACTCGTAACTTCCGACCCGTGAACTCGTACCAGATCGAACTGGTACGACTTCACAGGTCGGAAAAACACGAGTTACGGGTTGCCTTGAACGCACCATAACAGTCCTCGTCCCTACGTCACCACATTCAGGCGTATCCCTTGGCTGCACACACAGCCCTGCATGCCGTTCTCTCTCCTCATTGGATAAAACTTGTAGGCAGGGCCGGCCCTGTACATCTGGGGGCCCTAAGCAGGATAAAATTGGGGGCCCTGCCTCACAGTGTATATATGTACGATCAAATATTCATAAAACCAGCTACCGTATGCAACCCTTGCATATTTTATTGTACCTCTATCAACATGATGGCGAGCAGATATTTTATTACTAATTAGAGCCACTGAAACACTTCAAGCTGTCTAATTGCACTTGTCATTTTTTCTTCTACTTTGTTTTTGTCTGAATGTTAATGTTAATATTGTGAATGGCAATAGCTGGCTCCAAACCTGCAGTATTAAATCACTACTTTTGATGTAGCAGAAAGATAAAAGATTCTACAAAAGATTACAGTTTGAACAGATTTATTTTCTTTAAATTATCTGTACAGCTAAATTCTAGAACCCTTAAAACAAAACTTCAGTTGAGAAGAAGATAGAGGATGTTGGTTGGTCAGCAGCATCATCAGCAGTAACCATTGGAGCTGTGGAGAAGATTAGTAGATTTTTTTAGCCACTTGTGTACACACAATTTAATTTTCCAACAGAGATAAACATATTGTGGCAACATGACATGTCTAATCAGCCATTAATAAATGGGTGATTGATCCTTTATCCCCTCACAGGAAAACAGCTGTTATCTTTTCACTGTAAGCAGACCTTAAAATCAGCCAGGACATGTGAACTACAGCAGGCTACATGTAGCAGCTAGCCAGCTAAGTGAGCTAACACAAGCACCGACATGTTTTTCGGCTAAACGTACATCTGGTAAACATAACATTAATTAGCCTTACCTTGTCCTTGTTTTTTTTTCATCCTCGGCCTTCTTCTTTTTCCTATTTTCTGCACCTGACGGATATATCCTTTTGGACATCGTCGCTGTCCAAAAGCCAATCACCTCCTCGCAAATCGCGATCTCAGTGAGTGAGGGTGGGAGGGGGCCAGGGGGGAGAGAAGGGGAAGGGGTGGTGCGCTCGTTACCGGACAACGGCCACAGTCTGCGTTACGTTTACGTATGCGTGTCACGGTCATTGTTGCCAGTTGGGTCAAGGGTTACACGTTGCCGTTGTCAGAGACGGTTAGACAAATGATTGAGCAAAGTTTGGGGGCCCCCTAGTGGTTGCGGGGCCCTAAGCAGCTGCTTAGTTCGCTTATAGGGAGGGCCGGCTCTGCTTGTAGGATACGAGAAAAGTTTTCTCCTCGGCTTACAGCAGAGCAGAGTGACTGACAGACCCGTGTTTCAGACCAAACACTCTATGTAAGTGATTGCTGTCGGAAGATATAACTATTTAAGACTTATATTAACACAAAAATATCGCTTACTTCTGCTTTAATTAAAGCTGTGTGTGTGTGTGTGTACTCATTGATTCGTGGCTGTGTTACTCACTTCCAGTGTTCTCGAACAGGACTTTGTCATTGAGCCCCAGTCGGAGCTCTGGCATCCCAGACAGGAACACCCTCATCTTGATGGAGCCTACGATCTCACTGCGCAGCACGTTTCCATTGGCGCTGACCTGGAGCAGGGACAGAGAGCAGGTCTACAGCACACGGTCCGACCCAGCCCCCCCTCCAGTGGAGATGCATTTGGAAAATATTTCAGTGTTGTTGTGGTTATGAGCTCCTACTAATCAGGAGGGTCAGGAAAGATGGAGAGCTGCAGTGATGACAGCTTCCTCATGTGTAGTCAGGACAAAGTCCACACACAGAAGACAGATCCTCAGCAAAACGAGTCACTGCTGCCTTCATATTTCTTTTTTAAGTTTAGTTGTGGTGATTCAAATGACACAAATGTTTTTTTTCCCTAAATGTTTCTAACACAGACCTCAGATCAGACAGATCAGACCGTCTCTGGTGGCTGTCTGTCGCCTTTAACTTATTCTGACAGGTTCAAACATGATGACAGTGGAGGAGCTGCTCTGATTGGTTTATCTCTTGTAATGGGCTCAATGTGTGGTGCATTGCATTTTCAAAATAAAGGAAAAGTACTTCATAGAGATGTAGTGGAGTTATTTACTAGAAAAAAAGGTAAAGGAAAAGGGGAAAAAAGGTAAAGTACAGTTACCTGACCTGAGGGGCAAAGACTAAAGGATCAAACACGTTTATAGATGGTTGATGTGTGTGCAGATCCACAAAAAGAGAATCAGTCAGTCACATGCAGCAGCAGCAGCATCTCATCAATCATCTCTCTGCTGAAGATGTTTTCTGAAGTTGTTTGAAGTATATATTATCTGTGGAGGGATTGTATTGTGAAATATCTACAAAAGGTGTTTCATTTTATCAACAGATGAAAACAACAAAGTGAACGGTGAACAGAGCAGTGAATGCAGCAAATGTTCATAGAATGTGCATATGATCCTGCATTTATCAGGGAGACATGGAAACATGGAGGATGTGTTGAGTGTTGATGTGACTGGAATGTGATCAGATATCAATTTAAAGGGATAGTTCAATATTTTGGCAAATTCGCCTATTGCCATAATCCCTATAGTCATAGCAGTAGGTTCATTACCTTTAATTATCGGTGCATGTTGTTTTGAGATCTGCGGGGCAGAGACGTGAGCTGCTCAGTGAACACAATGGAGGTGAACGGTACAGGTCCCCTGTCCCTCAAAACTCATCAAATACACAATCCAACAACTCCAAAACGCTCTGGTGGACAAGTTGTGACCTGCACATTCACCACACTATGAGATAATAATGTAACATTACGAGACAGAGTTGTTTTAGAGGCAAATGCATAGCTGGAACTACATTCCAGACACGGCTGCTGAGCGGAGGTATTTCAAAAACGCAAGTAGTTTCAAGTATTTGTTTCATGTGTTGTAATGTTACATAACTATATATTATTATTTCATAGCATGGTGAATGCGCAGGTCACAACTTGTCCACCAGAGCGTTTTGGAGTTGCACTCGCGTCTCTGCTCCGCCAATCTAAAAACAGCTTGCAAAGACAATTAAAGGTAATGAACCTACTCCTACGACAATAGGGATTATGGCAATAGGCGAATTTGCCAAAATGTTGAACTATCCCTTTAACAACCCAGAGGAAAGAACAAGAAGCGACGAGGTTTATCTGTGATATTATATCCAGAGTAAACAACCGTGTAACAGCACTGTAGTGGGTTCTCACCAGCAGGTTGACTGACTCTATCACGTCTAAGAAGACCTCGTTCTTCCTGTATTTGATGCCCTCTGACCTCCAGGACACGGCGTTGGTGACAGTGGCGGGAGGGCGAGGGGCCCCGGTGTCCAGCTTGTGGCCCTCCTGTGTGATGTATCTGCAGGACAGAGAGCCGGTAAGATGATCGGACTAGGAAACATAACCGACAAGCAGACGCCATGACGACGGCGGTGACGTGAGAGGACCATAACATGTCTGGTGAAAAGAGCAGATGTGCAGTTCAGTCTCTTCTTACTCCTGCAGGATCTTGCTGTCTGTGGTCTGAGGGTAGCCAAAGTCCATCAGCTCGTCCAGCAGCTCGTAGATAATGACAAAGTTGTCCCTGATGCTCTCCTCCTCCAGCTCTTTGAAGTACTCAGAGAAGACCTGAGGAGCCGGGATCACACACAGTGTTAGCATGTGTCAGCCAGCTGCAGTGCACCACGGCACCCAAACCACAGTCAGAATGACTACAGCCGCTGGATCTGTTCTCAGAGCAGCACACCACTGAGTTTACACATGAAGGTCAATTATGACTGATCCATGATCTGTCTATGAATATCCACAACAGGGAGCACAGCAGGGAGTACACAGATTCTCTATTAACCCTAGAACACTAACGTTAAAAATAGTAACATCATCACTAATGCCGGGTATTTTTTACCCGATATAATATAGTACCCATAAAAAAATATTTCTCATCAAAGTATATTAAAATACAACAATACATGGCAAATTGAAGTACACTTCCTTAATTTTCCACTGTACAATGTTTCACAAAATGAAAAAATGGTATCATTTGTGATTTTTTTTGTTTTTTTAACAAAAACTTACTTAAAAAAAAAACTAATGGAGCTGGGACTTTGTCCTTCAGACCACCCATTTGTGGGACATTTGAGCCTTATTTGGTGGAGTAAAAAGAAAAAAGAAACATTTTCAGCATCACCAGAAACGGTCGCCAGATTTAATACATACAGTAAACACTAACGTCGGGTGAAATTCACCCGAACATGTGCCTGCTGAAAAAACTAGGGATGGGAGCAGGGAAACATGCCGACCTTCAATGACGTCAGTGAGCAGTATGAAGCTACCCAGGGACCCATGAAACTCAGACAACAGCAACATAATGAAAATTATGAAACAATAATTTCATGGGTGAAAATCACCCGACATTAGTGTGCTAGGGTTAAGATAAAAATAATTTTCATCATCATCTACCATAATTACTGACTGACACATCATGTCGTGTTAATGTGCAGATGATGGAGTTCTTCTGAGTGTGGGGCAGCAGCCAGACACAGTAGGGTCATCAAAAACTATACAGAGTATTTTATATGAACATTTTTGCGCAAATGTAAGAAAAAGTGTTACATAATAATTTCACTACATAGAATAATTTTTATTCATTCCAAGCCTGTACCCTCTCCTGTTTCCCCTGGCCCCACCATCAAGATACAAATGCACATTATTGATTATTGATCGTCCTGCTCCTGTACGTGTCATGATGAGAAACAAACTCTTACCTGGATGATTTTATAGAGAAAAGAGAAAACGAGGGACACACAAGCATTCTTCTTACTCGTCGCTACGACTGGTGACCCACAGGTTAAGATGACAAGTCAACAGGTTTGAATGTGATGTAAAAAACAAATTAAAATAAATGAAGCCTCAGGTTAAAGAGTTGTGTGTGTGTGTTTAGTGGTCATTTTCAAAGATTAAAAACAGAACAAAATTATAGCCGCAAGTAGAAATTTGTGGGTTCTAACCTATTTGGCTCAACACTCAGCAAAATCAACAGGGTTCTACCTGAGACCCAATGGGTCAAGCTCAAACTGTTTTGGAGGGCAGATTCCTAGTCCTGTCCTGAATATATCTACTAAGATTTATAATTATTGGACAAATTGTTAATGATTTATGGCCATATACCAAATTTGGTGTTAACAGAGTCAAAGTCTTAAAAGTTTTATCAATTTTACTGTTACTAATTAGCAAAAAATCCATCATGTCAGACTTTAATGGTACATAGCACATTGAGCTGGAATTGTGTGTCAAATTTCAAGTCAATCGGACTTACTGTGCGAGGGGCATGGCTTTCCCAATTTTTGTTATTTTTGGGGGTTTTTGAGCCTTATCCTAATAACAGCGCCACCATCTGGCCTATTGGGGTCATTTTTCTTGGAAAGCTGATTCACATCATTTCCAATCATTAAGCCAAGTTTCATGTTTCTGACCCATTCCAGCTCACGGCTGAGCCCATGCATCAGACAACAAATAAAAAGACTGTGAAGCCAAGAAAATTAAGAAAATCATTGTGGAAAAAAAAAATCACGTGCCTTCAGGGCCTCCATTCAAATCCACAGCACTAGATTCATTCAAAAATCTTTCTGACGTGTTTGTGTTTGCTTGTCTTACAGATCATGCTTCTCACTGTGACTCCAGAGTGGATTTTCCAAACAGGACGATCCAGGACCCTGAGGACCTGTCAAGGATACGGTACAGGTTGTTGTGTTTGATCCACATGAAGCGCACTCCTCCGTGGGCCAGGATGGGAGACAGGTTCCCCTCCTCCTCCTTGTCCATCAGGATGGGCATGAAGTGCTCGATCTCCGACATGTCAACGTCTCCGCGGTAGTTCCTGCAGATCAGCACCTGAAAGACATCCCACACTTCTCTTCACGTCCCATTCTGTTCAACATCTCTGAAGCCTGAAAAATCTGTAGAAAGATGTGACTGAAGTTCTAATGATAAAACAGTGATGATGTGAAGAAGCCTGTCAATAGATTCATATCATCAAAATGCAATCGTGTTATTATTGTGCACATATTAATTAGTGTGTGGTAAAGTGAGCTGTGTTTAATTAAAACATAATTAGACTGCGTAAATCAGTAGAACACAATGTTGTACATAACAATAGAAGTGCTTTCATCATTACTCTGCTCAGTTTCAGGGCTGTAAATAAGACTTAGTTTCAAACTCTGTTAATCTAGTCGATCTGTTACTACTAATACATTTCTAATTAAAGAATTATGCGATAAGATATCTGAAAATATCAGTCACCGTTTCCTAGACTCTGAGCTGTCATCTTTTGTCTGCCAGCAGCTGAAAACTAAATCAGGTTAGAACCATGTCAAAGTGAAAATCACTAGAGGCAGCAGTGAACTGTGATCTCTGCTTTTCTCTCTCTGTGGATCAGTTCATCTTCTCTCTGACGGCTCAACACACACGGATGGATGGATAGATGGACGGACAGACAGACAGACAGACAGACAGACAGACAGACAGACAGACAGACAGACAGACAGACAGACAGACAGACAGACAGACAGACAGACAGACAGACAGACAGACAGATAGATAGATAGATAGATAGATAGATAGATAGATTGTTGACTGCATGTTGGCTTCTTTTCACTTCAAACTTGATGGATAATTTAAGTAACTTTCATTTGGATTAGCTGCTTCCTTCATTGAAATAGAAACAGCAGTATGGCTGAGAGCAATACTCAAATTGCAGGAGCTGCATTTTTTTTTTTTTTGGGATAAAGGTAAAATGTGTCAACAAACCAGTGATGTCACGATTATAGATTTTCTTGGTACCATTGTCAGAGAAATAGGCACGGTAGCCTACTACGATTATCACGATTATTATGTATTAATTAATTCCACAACACTATTAATGTGTAAAATCAAATAGTCAAAATATAATGACATTACTAATTATTTACACAAAATATTTTAAGTATCTATTAAGATATGACCAATTATTAATCCCCCAGGGGAAGTTTTTGAAATATTCAAGTCATCTAAGTTATTTTTAATCATTTCTTTTTTAAAGGACAAATGACACTAGCATTTAAATTCCTACCAATTCTATTCTAGTGTGTATAGCCTACCTTTACTTTGGCGCTCATCTGCCGATATGCTTCCGAGATAATTTTTTTTGGAAAGTGATGGTATTTATCTTAATTGTGAGAACAAGTAAATGTGACATCAGATGAAAAAGAATATCATTATGTGTAAAAAGAAAAAAGAAAAGAAAAAACAATAATTCCAACTGAAGTTCCACTCATAGGTTTTGTTTGTTGTTTTTTTTGCACATATTAGGCTACATTTATTTTAATTTGTATTCCCATGTTCCCCAAATACCTATTAATTAGCCTACTTGAGGATAATCTAGTCTTTCATTAGTGAGCAGAGCCCTAGCTTACAGTGACGGTGCAGCTGACAGGGGCACAGCAGGGTCCCGTCAGGTCACACTCACACACACAGTGAGTGTGCTGCTCACACACTGCACAAGTATTTTCAAAATTGGGGCAGAGTGCGTCACATGACAACATCCTACTGAGGCTGGGGGGCTCTGACCTGCCTGAGTCCTGACAGCACCTGCACGACAGTCCTCAACATCATCATCATCATCACCAGACTCTGAGATGAGCGGTCAGTCATCTCTGTCACTACGCCCCCCTGCACCCCCCGCCCCCCGCTGTAGACCTGTCGGTGCTGCCTGCAGCCGGTGTCCCCGGTCACGTGTCGGGTCGAGTCCTACCTTCCCCTTCAGGTCCAGCACGTACACTGCGCTGGCCGACATGTCTCCGTCCTCAGCCTGTCCGTCCTGCGCTGACACACCACGACGCGGCACCGGCAGCTTCCACCGGACACAGTCACAGACCCAGACCCACCGCGGCAAGTCAGACACTCAACCGGAAGCAAGCTCGACCTATGAGCCGCTGGCAACGGTTACACTTCCTGTTTTCAGAATAAAAGCGGGGAGCCAGGAGTAGGAGTGAGGTCATGACTGCAGATTTCATCAACACATTCATCAAAGCTTTGAAATGAAAGAAGAAAATGTTAAATTTTAGGGATGCAAAAATGTCAAATATACCAAATTCACATTATGAGGAATTGCTGAATTGACACACCAAACAAACTGATCACCTCCATTGGGACAAAGTTTTAATTTGTCAGCCACAGGTATCTCTGTCTGGTTCCACATCTGGGCTGATTCTTGGTCCAGATGTGGAAGTAGCATCTGACAGGTTCTGTATAATGTACAGGTAAGACACCAGCTGTGGAACCAGATTCACACTCCACAGATCCATCCATCCACTTTACATTTACATGTGTGTAAAAACAAAACAAAAACAAAGACACATTCAGGACTCAGAGTTGTGTTTATTTAGGTTTTGTGTACTTGTAGAGAAAAATACAACCGCTTTCATATGTATGACTTTTTGTTTTGTGGGATTTGTTTTAATACTACAACTAAATCACAGACTTACATATCTCTATAGAAGTTATCACATGAAAAAGTATCACAATAACCAGCAGTGAAAAACCAACAACAGGGGCCAGCAGTACCTTCTCACCCCGACAACAGCTGGCTCTTACAAATGGCAAATGAAAAAGGTCAATCTTCAGAAGCTATAAGATGTCAACGAATAAAATCTGACATGACACCACCCACAGAGTGGGAAGACAGTATTTCCACTGACAGACAGAAAATTGTAATTGTCAAAATCCTCTGTAAATAAACCTGAAAGCATTTTAAAGGAAACACCATGAGGGGTATATGAGATTTTTCTGTGGTGAAATAACTGTTTAAGCATCTTGAGAAGAATTAAAACTGTGAATAATTTAACATAAACCCCAATTCAACTGCTGACCTTTGATTAAAAAGAGTTCACTTTTTTCTGTTTTTAATTGTTTTCTCAGAATCTGTTCCAGATATCTTAAAGGAATAGTTGAGGTGGGGTGTGTCAGTCGGTGTGTAACCTGCACTGACTATGTATGTCTACCTCAACATAACCCCACATCCACTAACCCCAACTGCCCCTTTAAGTCTAAGCCTACTTCTGTCTTCCGGCCCGTAGATTGAAGGAGATGTGAAACTCAAAACATTGGGAGTGAAATATAATCTAACTGTTGTTCCAGTGTTCCTGCAAACACTGCAGCCGTAATCTGTGATCTCATCCGAGGAGCAAAAAGGCAGTGCACATTTAAAAGCTTCACAGGTGAGGTGGTGGTGCTTTGCATTGTCACTGATTTGTGTGGAAGGGGAGGAAAGTTCTGAGACTGCTGACTAGAATCCACGATGGACGTCTGACAGATCAGGAAAAACTGATCTGAAACTCAGACCCATGATTACGGGTGGTGATGAGGAGGGTGATGACATCAGTCAGTGGGCGGAGCCTCCGGAGGTTCCCGATTCACTGAAGCAAGAAAGGGGAGAACAGTTGGAATTTAAAAAGATAAACAGATGAGGTGCATTGCGGTACATTTTTGTATTACATGTATTTGAATAAAAAAGTAGCAAAAAAGTGACAGTAACAAAAAAGACTAATCTGATTGTGGCAGGTGAGTGTGGGCAGTGTGTATAGGTGTGTGTACGCACCTTCCTCTCGTGCCTTCATGCGGGCGACAAAGTTGTAGCTCTTGTTCCTGCGGTAGTTCTCATACGGGTCATCCAACGACACGCCCACACCTTTGTACTGGTCCCATTTATCCCTGATGTCTCCTCCTTTGATGGGGTCCTGGATGCCTTGTTCTTTGGCCCCCAAGCCCCCTGACCCGCTCCAGCCTGCAGCAGACAGGACAGTTCACAACTCAGGATGGAAAAACACTGTTTCTCCTCATATTGTGACTGGAACACTGAATTTGCAGTTTAAATGAGGACATGAAGAGAAAAGCAGAGCGCGTACCCATCTTCATCAGCAGCTGATGGCCCTTGTTCTCCTCCCCGAGCCGTGTATCTGTAGCAGGTTTGGAGGGAGGACCACCCAGCACTGGTATGGCGCTGTGGAGAGCAGCAGCAGGGTTCATCTACCACAGCTGACAACAAGTCTTTCATGAGGGCGTGTGAGAGCGGTGAGGAGAACTTACGGAGGAGAGGAGCTGCGAGATTTGGCGCCACGGCGTCTCTTTGTGGGCGAGCGTGAACGGGATCTGGATCTGGAGCGAGAGTGACTCCGAGAAGACCTGGACCTGCTCCTGGACCTGATGAGAGGAAGGGTAAATGACGTCAGGCTGAAAAGTGTTCCTCTGGTCAGGGGACACATGTGAGACTTCATTTAAAATAATAAGTGTCGATGGTGACAGGTTCTTCTCCATCAAACTAATCAAATACACAACCCAACAATTCACCACGCTATGAGATAATAATAGGACTTTAGAGTTGTTTTCGAGGCAAATGCAGAGACTGCTTGCCAAAAAACTGCCCCCGACGGGAACGCGCATTAGCGGTTTTGCATGAATTTACCTCGAAAACAACTCTGTCTCATAACGTTCCATTATTATCTCATAACGTGGTGAATGTGCAGGTCACAACTTGTTCACCAGAGCGTTTTGGAGTTATTGGATTGTGTATTTGATGAGTTTGATGAGAGAAACCGAGAAATCCCATTAGCCTCCGTAGCATAGCTCTGAGCAGCTCGCGGCTCTGCTACGCCGTTCTAAAAATAGCTTGCACCTACTCCTAAAACTATAGGGATTATGGCAATGGGCCAATTTGCCAAAATGTTGAACTATCCCTTTAAGTTTACCTTTTAAAAATGGTCTGTATGTAACGTGATACCTAGGAGTTTTATAAGACCAACCTGAACAACCTCAGATCTTTCTCAACACGGCCCCTTTTTGTTCTATTGTTAAAAGATCATTTAACTGAAATCTTGATGTTTGAAACTCTCCAAATCTCTTGTGACAACAAACCTTTACTGATGTGGATAGTTTGACCATATCTCAGAGGCCTTCTAGCTTCGGCTGTGAGCCACTCACCATTTCACAAGAATATTAAAGTTGATGGTCTACTGATTTTAACAAGATAAAAACAACCTCACAGGAATATATTTCAGCTCTTTCTTTGATGTTCATCCCATAACAGCTTCACTTTCCACCACACAATAAAAATAGTTGATCACATCCTGTGTGCAAGAGATCATTAAGATACTGACAAGAACTAATGTTTCTCAAAACTAAATAAATCCTTTGAAGATTTAGGGATACAGAGGGATTCTGATTCGATGCCAGTTTTTTAATTGAATGGATAAATAAAAATGATTCATGGTGCAGCATCCTCACTTTGCTTTTTGTTACTGGGTGCAGCATAGTGGTGTTGTGTGTGTTTGTGTGTGTGTGTCTGCACACCTGGATCGTGAGTAGGAGCGGGAGCGACTGCGGGAGTGGGAGCGAGAGGAGCGGGACCGTGACCTGGACGACTTAGAGGAGCGAGAGCTGGAGCGAGACGACGACCTCCCTCTGCTGCGGGAGTGGCTCCTGGAACGACTTCCTCCACGAGCACTGGAAAGACATCATGGGGGAGAGGGGGGGGGGTGATGTAGACAAAGGGGATCAGGTGTCTTTAATACAAAACAGCAACATCCTCCAGGATGAGAAAATCCTCTGGAGAAGGGGAGGCTCACCTGTTACGTTTCTCCTGTCCCTTTTTCCTCCTGGCTCTCATCTTGGCCCTGAAGAACTCGTAGAGGCCGTTCTGCTCCCAGCCTTCACTGGGGGAGGGGCAAACCACAGACAAATCAACCAACTGCTTTGTCATTCCAGTTGAACTCGGAAGCCGCAATTTCCAACCTCCAAGTCAGAATTTTACATCAGGAACGCCCCCTAAAGTCGGACCTCCAACCCGCAAAGTCGGCATAAGAATTAAAGAGAACCTATCAGGACTTTTCCTGTGGCTTTGCTACATTTTTACCTTAATTAAAAAGCTCAGGAGTAATTGTGATAGTTAACTACATGACTTGTGACTTGTTACAGTGAGAATGGAGGCTCTCTGTCTTCCACCTGGCGTCTCATGGCTGAAAACCAACCTTGCAACATCAAGTGTAGTACCTGGCCGCCGCCCCGGTGTCCCAGCTCTAGTCTCTGCGGCACCGCGACACAAACATGCTCCGTAACCCCTAATCTTTTGTTTATGAGACTTAAGACTACACAGACATACACGTCGTAACATTGTATGTTGTATACATTATCCACCGCTCCATGTATTGATTTTTCGCCAGCTTCGTTGTCAACAAATGCACATGGCCAGGGGGAGGGTTAGCAAAACAGAGGAAAAGTGACCAGACTTGCATAGTTTCTCTTTAATGATGGCTACTCCACAGGTAAACAGTAAGTAAACACTCTGCAATTTTACTGTTTATTTTATTACTATGGTAATTGTCTCACTTTAAAGTCAGACGTGTACCCAGCTCTGTTCAGTTCTTATTCCTGGACATTTTCCTACACTGTATGTGTGAAAACAGCCAATAATGTTGCTAAAGATGGCTAGCAGTGGCTATAATGGCTTGTTACATGTTTTTACTGTAAGTGTGTAAGGGTTTTTAAACGTTAGAAATTGTTAAAATTGAAATCTAACATCTACAAGTAAATAAATGTTGTACTGTCACTATTAATCGTCCACTTTTACGATTTCCTTGTTCGTTTTTCAGCTGGTTGTTCTGAGCTCTGACTTCCAATGTAAATGGAATGCACCGTCAATGACAAAACACATACAGCAGATGGAGAAAGCCTCATTTTTATAACTACAAACTGGAGACCCTTTTTTATTTACCCAAATGATTTATAAGTGTTTACATTTCTTCAGCCATTCCTTCCACTCATCTAACAGCAACTAAAGATTCTGTCTTCTTCTGTGTGATCTGTCTGTTGCAAGTGTGTGTACCTGTTCCTGGGCCGATCATGTGATGGGGGGCTGTAGAAAGCTTCCACTGCAGCAAGCAGCCGGTCACTGGGTGGCATGGGAGGGGGCAGTCGGATGTCTTTAGGGTCCAGCGGTTTATAATCACAATCTTCGAGCTGAGGAACAGACAGCACAGGAAGGAATGTGAGACGTGCATCTTTCTTTTTCTCTTTATGGAAACCTACAGAACTGAGGCAGGTTTAGATATTTGCTGTGTTCACCACAAGCAAACCACATCACTGCCTAAAACATGAGCTCCTTTAGTTTCAATCGTGTTTTTGTGGCCACACAGTATCATATCCTGCCATCTCTTGGGATTGTGCAATACGGTGCAAATGTTGTGTGTTTGTTTTGTTCATTTTTGTTTTATTTCATTATTAACATTATTTATTCTAGCTATTCTCTTTTCTTGTGCTATTTTTACAGTCTCTTTTATCTATTGTTGCACCGTCTGGTTTGGCATTTTAAATTTTTGTTGTACATGTGACAATGACAATAAAAGGATATTCTTTATTCTACAGGTTCCACAGTCAGTCCGTTGTTTCAGACTTATCAGATTCTCTAAAAGTGGGACAAAATCTAGTTTTAAATACTGAATTAAATGAAGAACTCCAGTAGTTTAACTCAAGTTTAAGTGAACAATTTAAACTTGAGTGGTCGGGTCACTCACTTTGACCAGCGGAGCCATGAGTCCAGCTGGGAGGTCAAAGTAGGGAACGTTTGGCACCAGGCTGGGGTCGTCTTGGACCGGATGCTGCTGCTGCTGCTGCTGCTGCTGCTGCTGCCGATGACGCATGTGGGGCGAGTGACCGTTGAAGCCGTGCGGAGGCGGGCCGAAGTCCGGGTGCTGGCCCCCGCCCCAAGGAGGATGTTCAGCCCCCATACCGGGGGGAGGAAGCCTCTGATTGGGGTGGTGGTGGGGAGGAGGACCTGGCATGTCTGAAGAACAGAAGTGAAAATGACTAAAAGCGCAACACACAGGGAGCTACAGGTGTGTGTGTGTTGAGTTTCCGACCTCACCTCTGCACTCGCCTCCAGGGAACTCTCCCTGAGCGTAGTCGAAGCGGTGGGGGGTGTAGGGCGGCCTGTCGTAGTGGTGTCTGGGGGGGAAGTCGTCCTGCATGAAGCGTGGAGGGAAGCGTCCAAAGTTGTGCGGCGGTGGAGGGGGCTGGTTGAAAGGAGGGGGCTGCTGGTGGGGAGGGAAGGGCCCTCTGAAATGGGGAGGTCTCTGTAAAACATTCAGGTTTAGTTTAGTTTTTTTATTTGTTTCATTCATCGAAAAAAGAAAACAGCACGACTAAAAAACAACAACAACACTGCACTGCTGAATTAAAGGGAAAAGGAAAAAGAACAAGAACAGACAACAAATGTTGCATGATTTGGCAGTTTGACTGACAGACGGGCCATCCAACCAAAGTTGTCTGAGACTAATTTGATTGGTCGGCCAGATTTTGGCCCCTGCTCCTTACACAGATGACCACATTTCCTCATTAATATGTCAAATCACTTATGTCATCGATTACTGTCTAATACTTACCAGATATACTCAGATTTTTATAATTTTGCCAAAAATGAGTTGCCTGGGATGGTAACTTTAACACAGAGGGTAGAATAGTGCTGAGAAATCAAAGCAAAGTTGAGAAAGTGAAACCAAATACCTGCATGCGTGGAGGAAATGGAGGCTCCCTCTGACCCCAGGGGGGCTGCTCGGGCTGGTTCCCCCACGGTGGCTGCTGGTCATATGAGTTCCAAGATGGAGGGCCCGGTTCAGATCCACCTGGACCACTCCAAGGGCCTCCTTCCCTGGGGGGACCTCCGCTCCAGTTCCCCGGGTCTCTCTGCTCGTTCCACATCCCCTCATGGCTGTTCCAGGGAGGGCAGGGAGGGGGCGGCTGGTTGGGGTCAAAAGGAGGCTGACGAGGGACAAAATAAATCCACTCAAATAGTACTTGCAGACCCATTAAGAGGCAGAAGACTCACTCACACACACACTGACACACACACACACATCCTTACCGGCTGGTTGGGGTTCCAGGGGCCAATGTGTTGAGGGTCATACCACGCAGGCTTGTTGGTGGGAATATCTGAGGGTCCACTGGGGTTGCTGGAGTCCTGTGGTCTGGAGGAGGCTCCATCAAACTCCCCTGGAGGAGGACCTGACAAGGCAGGCTTCACATCCCCTGCGCACACACACACACACACACACACACACACACACACACATTAGAGCAGAATATAGTGTACATGTATTAGCCCAATACAGAGCAGGTCACACATACAGTCATACACACTCAAAACTTTTTGGTTTTGGTACAGGACGTTCGGTTCGGTACAGGGATGTGCACAGGTGAGTTCCCAGAACCGATGTTGCGTGTGTTTATTGTCCTTATTTTTATAATATTTTATATATAGTTGTGTTTATCTGAGAATATTTTATTTATTAGAAACCTCATTTTATATATATTTTGATCATTTGAGAATAATTTATTTAACTTAATCCGTAGCAGCACTATAAATCAGTATTCTATTTTTTTATTATATTCTCATATTTTGTATAATGTTACAATGATTACGTTTGACTAAAACGTGTAAATTGTTGGTTTACATACGTTCCTAATAAACAAGCAAATTTATGTTTTGCATTTGTTCCCATACTGTACCAAAAATGAACCAAACCATGACCTCAAAACCGAGGTCGTATCGAACCGTGATTTTAGTGTATCATTTAACCCCTAAGTATAAGGCACCTCTGGTTGTATGCAACAGTTTAAAGGGTTATGAATTGAATTAATTCTTCTCACCGGCCTGTGAGGCCATGGGCGGGGCTTTCTCAGGCTCAGCGGGAGTAGGTAGCTGTGCTACAGGGGCAGGCTGCGGTTGTGGTTGTTGTTGTTGTTGTTGTTGTTGTTGTTGTTGTTGTTGTTGCTGCTGTTGCTGCTGCTGCTGCTTCAGGGTGGAAACAAACTCTTCGTGCTGGGTCTTCAGAGCCTGGATCTGCTGCTGGAAGGCCAGCTGGATGGGCTGCACCACCGCAGCATACTCTGTTATCAGAGATGCCTGACGGGAAGAGAGGACAAGGGTGTGTCACGGTGTTCACAGAAGAAAATAAGCTGATGGCAACATCTGGACTGGAAGGACACAGAGCCATGAGTGTTGTTCTCCTCACCTGGTACTGGCCGAGGCCCAGCGCTGGATTCTGGAGCTGCTGAATGGTCTCATCGTCAAAGTAGCCGTTCTTCTCCCACAGCTGCAACAACTGCGAAGAAGGAAGTAGATGAAATATAAGCATGGATATTAGTCTGAAGCTAATATTCTACTGATGTACAGATGATTGACTCTGATCTATAATATCTGAATTTTAACAGGGATCTGATTGGTCAGTAGTTGGGCTGTTGACAGTTTTGATCTGATCTGTTGTTCAGCACAAGTTACCATGGTGATGGGGAACTCCCTAACTGCAGCAGAACCAGAGTCACAGGAGTGAAACGGTTGTTGCTAGATGGCGTACATGAGCTGCAGGAAGTGACGTCCTAGAAAACATGCAATCTTTATTTATTTGTGCCTAAACCCAACCAATGGCGTCACTTACTTTTTGCTTTTCCCCCACTATTTTACACCTGTACATGTCAGTTTTACTAAACTTAACCAGTCAGACGTTCTCGACGAGTTTTGGCAAGATTCTATGTGTCACTTCCTGCAGCTCATGTACGCCATCTAGCCAAGACCGAGTGAAACCCCAGAGTTAAATCTGAAGTTTCCTCAATAACCTTATATCCTGTTCCATTGTAAAGAGCTCAGGTCCTGGTTGGTAATGATTGAAACATCAGAAGGTGTTTACCCTCGTGATCTTCTGCTGCTTCTCCTCCTCCACAGCCAGGAAGCTGGTGCAGTAGATGGGAACCACCACTTTCTGCAACGCCGCCAACAGATCCTTCTGCTGTTTCCGCTGGCTGGAAGGAGACATTCAAACAAACACATCAGGCTTCTCAGTAAATCCTCCCACAAAATGATCGTTTCATAATCAGACCCAGGCTGCAACAAAGACAAATTCTAACTATCAATTGATAATTTGGTCAATAACATGATTCTAATGACTTCAACTGTCATTCAAGAGTCCAAAGACATTCAATTCACAATCACATAAAACAAAGAAACACAGCAACTCATATCTGATTTTAAAAATGAGTTGACTGAAACATTTTTTATTAATAAATGTATACAGGTTGCACTAATATTGTGACTGGTGTTTATACCAGTGTAGGTCTGTGTTCTTGTAGGTGGAATAAAGGCTTTACACAATGCCTTGCAGGCTGATAACATTATGACCAGTAAGCCTTTGCGAGCATGAACTGATGAAGCCTCTTGGATGAGAGGTGAAACGTCTTCCTAGACAAATAACCAAGTCCAGTTGCTACGACTTAAAATTGCTTTGAGATATTATGACCAGTGTGTTTTTATGTGTGTGTGTTCAGATTTGTGTACCAGTGATGGAGAACGTCATTCGTTAAATAGATGAGATGTAGGCGGAGCTCAAAGTGCGCTGCATCAGCCGTGATGCGGTTACGAAGATGTGCTGTCATCAGCTCGCAGTGCTGCGGGGCCTTGGCGTTGTTGAACATCCAGTTCTTACCGGCCTGACAGAAACACAAGGACAGGTGGTAAGACTGTTTGTTTGTGGGATGCACATCTACTATAAGATTTTAAAAAACACTGTGTTATGAGATGGGCTCACAGAGATGGCATCTTTGGTGCAGGTGTCGATGATGGGCTGCAACAGGTTGTCAAACTCTGTGATGTCCAACTGAGTTTCCAGCAGCAGCTTCTGTGTTTGCTGCTCCATGGCCAGAGCGATGGCTGCACTCACCTGCTCCTACAGAGGGACAGAGACTAGAGCATCAGAACGGCTCATCAAAGCTTCCTGCCTGCCCCTGTTCTTCATGATGCTATGTTTACAAATGTTTGTGGCAGCCATTGATGGAGATAATCACCTGGACTGAAATGTAATCAACTTGGCACATCTCATACCTACAAGACTGTCTAGGCTCAAAGGATATACAATAGGTGCAGTGTAGAGGTCTGGTAACCTGTGTTATAAATGCAGGAATGTGCTGTTATTAGGGCTGACCCAAAAAATTAGAATCTTCGAAGCTTCGTTCGTTTCCATGGTAATCGATCATGAAGTCCGTGACAGATTTTATTTTTTATTTTTTGACACCGGTTCTCATCGGCAATTGTTGCATTAAAATTAGTAGGCTAGATATGCAGTGTTTGTTTGCCATTACTTTCATTATTTCCGCTACAACATTTATCTGGCTCACTTCTCTCAAATTTAATCCATTAAAAACATTTGACTTGTAGTAAAAAATTCAAAAAGCGGGCAAATCTCTTTTTTTCTGTACCTGTCTGAGTGTGTGCATGTGCTGCTCCTGCTGCTGCAGGTTCCACTGGCTCTGTGTGACGAGCTCGTCGATGGAGGGCGCAGCAGGCGGAGCGATGGAAGGCGGAGCGATCATCGGCATCGGCGGAGGAGGGATATCGACCAAGTCTTTGGCACCCGGGTTGTACAAATCTGTGGAAACAGCAGCAGGAAAAACAGCAGGAAACATTTAAAGTTTAAAGTAAAGCTTTGGCTGATGCTGAGGGAAAACGTGTTCCACAAACCATATACAAGCCAAATGCTGTGTTGTTTGTTTACACTGGACTGTTCCGAACAAAGTGCCCTTGAAAGGTCAAATAAGATGTAATCGTTTTCATACGGCAAGCAGATGAAATGCTCTAAACAAAGCAAAAGAGTGAACGGAATTTCAAAGACATGCAACCAGCATGAACATCACCACTGTCCTGACCGCTAGCCCTGCGACTACAGCAGAAACATCTGCTGCTGAGAGGAAACAGTTTGGTGTCTCCATGAACCAACGCTCACAGGCACAAGGCTCTGAGGAGCAGAGGTATCAGGTCACTCAGTTTCAGCCAGTCTGCAAGCGAGCATGAAATCACCATTTCCATATTTAGCTGTTCACTAATATTCAAACATATCCTTAAATAGGATTGTCCTGAGTTCATAAAAATCACCTGATCAGGGTATTCTGATTCTGAATAGTATCAGTCATATAAACCTGTCACTCAGTATTTAGAAGGTCCCATGTTTCCTCTTCTATGTTTCATTTGAAGTGTTGATTTGTAAGAAGATATATTTGTTTCCGAACAAAATTAAAAACCTCAACTTAGTTTAACATCTTAAAGGGATAGTTCAACATATTTTGGAAAATTCACCTATTGCCATAATCCCTATTGTTTTAGGAGTAGGTTCATTACCTTTAATTGTCGGTGCAAGCTGTTTTTAGATCGGCGGAGCAGAGACGTGAGCTCTGCATGGCGTGCGGTATTTTCACCTGTCCCTCATTAAACTCATGATCAAATACACAATCCAACAACTCCAACTCCTGGTGGACAAGTTGTGACCTGCACATTCACCACGCTATGAGATAATAACGTAACACTACGAGACAGAGTTGTTTTCGAGGAAAATGCGTAGCTGGAACTACATTCCAGACACGGCTGGTGGGCCGAGTGATTTCAGAAACGCAAGTAGTTCCAAGTATTTGCTTTATGTGTCGTAATGTTACATAACTATACATTATTATTTCATAGTGTGGCGAATGTGCAGGTCACAACAGAGTGTTTCGGAGTTGTTGGATTGTGTATTTAGTTTGATAAGGGAAATGTGAAAGTACCGTGCAGCTTTCAGCTCTGCCCCACTGATCTAAAAACAGCTTGCACCAACAATTAAAGGTAATGAACCTACTCCTAAAACTATAGAGATTATGGCAATATGCCAATTTGCAATATGCAAAATGTTGAACTATCCCTTTAACAACAGATCAGTCAGCCAATTAGAAGAGAGGCAGCTCTGAGCATCTCTTCAGATTGACCGACTACTTTATCATACCATAAACCATAAACCAGAACCTAATCCTGCAAGGTTGGAGGGTGGGTGGAGTTGATTGCAGCTTGGGGCGTGGCCACGGGTGGTGACTGCGTGGCGTGCTACCTCACTGGGTCAGTGTGTTATTCTGACTGTGCATCTGTACCAGGGGCTCTCCAGACAGCAGGATATTCGCAAAACATCCAAATCAAGGTGGACACAGCAGCCCGGCAGCGTGACGGGAGAACCCCGCCTACAAAGACACCATCACCCTCTGTTGCCAGCCTATCACTGTGACACTAGGCCTGAGATGGTGCAATGAAAACTGGATCAGGACATTAACTTTCTAAGAAGTGAGATAGTGATGCAGATACTGGTGTCATGCAGCCTCTTCGACCGCGTTCGACATCTTTAAACTACGACTACAACGGGCTCTTCCTCCGCCTGGTTCCTCGTGTGGAGGACTGAGCACCATCAGGAAGATATGCTTGAGATATCTTCAGTCAAACAACAGTACAGCATAAACTCAAAAAAACAACAAACATACAGTACCAACATGAAAAATGCAACTGAAAAGCTTTCAGGCAAATGTGCAAAAAACAAAATGTGACGTTCCAACTGATATTTTCAATTAATCTGACAGATCCGGCTCCAAATAAATACCTTCAGATTTATATTCCTCCCCATCGTGGGTAGAGGGATCTAAGTGGAGAAAAGCAAACTTTAATGCATTTTAGTGAAATTACATGTTACAAGAACTCCATGCAAACCTGCACATCACTGTGCTTTGAAACCAGGCTGTCGATCACATGACCGTGATCCGGTGATCACAACCTGCCTGTGGAGGGAGTAAGAAGCTCTGGGGACCTTTACAAAAGTAACATGAGGTATTAACCCTCACCAAAAATACAGAGGAAATACAGGGAAATAGTATCTGTTCCTTTCTACTGTAAATCTATATGGTGTGCATCCATTTTCTTGTTTCCTCACCTTCTCACTGTCCTGTATCATCTTTCCATATCTTCTTCCTAATATGTGTAATGCATTAATTGTCTCTTTTCACCTCAACAACATTCTATATCTTTCCTTTCCTTTCCTTTCTGAGTATTGGCCTTTTTACGATAAAAAGTGTGTCGTGCTGCTTGAACGGAGGCAGTGGAGGCAGGTCTGAGAAGATAATCAAGAAGGTTGTAGAGATGTTGTACTAAACTTAAATCATTTCACAGCTTTGTTAGTATGAGCTATGTTGAATCATCCATTAATGTGTCCGCTGGTCCTGTAGGAAGCTACTGTACTGCTCTGAGACACTGATAAAGGTTAAAATGGAAACATATTTCAGTATAAATATTACACACAGTTGTTACCATTGATCATCATGGGAAATGTCATCTCCCTGGCTAATAAGTGTGATGAAGTGGAGGCATTTGTGAAGAACCAGCAGCATTATGAGGAGTGTGGTCTCATGTGTCCCACTGCAGACTGTTTACACAGCTTCACTGCAGTACAAGTGGACAGACCCAGGACCAGAGGAAAGAAGAACGATGGAGGACTGGTTCTGCTTCTGAACAACAGGTGGAGCGATCAGAGTGAAGGAGAAGATGTCGACCTGTTGAAGGTCAGTCTCAGACCTTTCTCTGTACTGAAGGATTTTTCTCACATCATACATGTGGTTACATTCAACCACGAGCGAAGCCCGGTGCATTCACTGCATTTATCTGGGAATTGTAACCATGTCACTGTCACTCAGTAATACTGACTGTGCCACTATGAAAATAAGACCCTTGATCTGGTGCACGCAAATGTCAAGGAGGTCTTCACTGCTTTCACTCTACCACTACCACATATTAGATCAAATGATAATCCGGTTTTTCTTCAGCCTTCCTAGTTCCTGGATGAGCAGGTAACTACCTGCTCATCCAGGAACTGGAGCCCAGAGAGTCTCTGTAGACTGGAACATGCTGCTGGACCCAGGAAAACAGCAGGAACACTACTGCACCACATACTACATTAACCTCTGTGTTAGTGCTGTCAATCCTCCCCCCAAATCACATTCAAGTTTCTAATGCTTCTTATGTTAAATATTCAAATTTTTAATGGTTTAAGAAAAAAAAATGTTGTCACCTATACCATCTTATCATTAAATTCCAACCAAATCTGTTATGCAACATTTGCAATATACACAGCTCCACTACTTCCTGAACTTAATGCTGCTCCTTTGTTTCCTGTCTTACATTATTGGACAAACTGATTAATCCAGGTGTGTCTGAGTAGTCACAATGATCAGACACACCTGGATTAATCAGGTTGTCCAATAATGTAAGACAGGAAATAAAGGAGCAGCATTAAGTTCAGGAAGTAGTGGAGCTGTGCATAGAGCCCATTAAGTTTTACCAACTCAATATAAAACTTCAAGAAGGGAAATCTAAATATTATAAGTAGTGGTGCAACGGATCACAGTCGATCCATGATCGGCACGCAAGTGGTTCGTGGACCAATCAATAATAATTAAAAAAAAGGTAGGTGCACCGCCCAGGCCGAATAAACAGGCAATTATAAAACACTCAGGTCATAAACATTGAAGCTGCAGCTCCACGTCGTGCACAACAACAAAATTGTTTGTTTTATCAACATGTTTACTACCCCCGAATGTCGTGACACAGTGTTCATTTGTGTTGTTGCAGAAGGAACATGTTTGAACGTCAGTTTCCACCTTCCAATGTTCTCATTTTTTTAATGAATTTGAATTCTGTTCAAATAGCGAAGTTGGTTCTGACAGCCCTACTCTGTATGGGCACTGTGTTACCAGCAAGGACTGTACTCCAAACAAAAACATCTGGATCCCCAGTGACACCAAGATCCTCCTCAGGCAGAAAAAGGAGGCCTTCGGGGATGGAGACAGGGGGAAGCTCAAGTAGTGAGATTAAACCAAGTGAAGGAGGACTATAAAAGCAGCACCAGAGAGGTGTGGAAGGAGGTGAGGACCAGATGGAAATAAAGACAATGGCCAGCTAACATGAGGTCAACCTTCAACCTTTTCTACTACAGGTTTGTCTCCCACTGCTTCAGGTGCAGCTCATCCTGTGGCTTCACACAACAGCTCTTCCTCTCTCTAGTCTCTGGTTTACAGTGGAGGAGGTTAGGGAGGAGATCAAGAGGCTTCATCCTGGAGAAGCAACAGACCCTGATGATGATGTATCTGAGGCTGTTAAAGGACTGAGCCTCTGCAGAGGAGTTTCAACTTCAGCCTACAACCCCAGAGGGTCCATCATGTCTCCTCCTGGTACCTAAAGTAGGAACCAGCTGAGACCAGTGGCTCTCAATCCAACCCACCATTCACAGGGTGTCAGTTCTTACACACTGGGCCAGTATATAGGACTGTCAGTCAGAACTATTTTGTCAGATGTGCTGCCCAACCACATCATTAATAAAACAACGCCCACACCACTCACACAAGCACTGTGCTGTTGGGTTTTAGGGTTTTTTCATTGTTTTGTGTCAGTGGAGATTAGAAAAGCAATGAAAAGAAGTGCACTTATGGTTAATTAGGGCTTTAAATATGCAAACTGTGTCCAAAATCAACAATCAAGCCGGAGTACCTGGGGAGAACCCACACAGCCACAGGGACAACATGCCAGCTGAAACTAGTGCTGCACAATTCATCAAATTGCTCAAATTGCTTAATTACACTTGTGCTGTTTGTTTGTTTCTGATTTAATTAAACTTTAGAAAAGCAATCCTTTTTCACTCCATGCCACATAATCAAGATGACTGATCAGTATTTCAACAGTGAGGATTCTGCAGTGGACAGATTTTCCGGTGTGGAGAATAGGTGTACATACACATATGTCACCTAGTAGGTTGACATGGTGCTGGTGTTGAAGAAACAAGTGAAATCATGCAACCTAGAGTTTGGATCCACGCCCAGCAGGATTGAGCTGAAATACCCTGTGTAAACTAATTTAACTAATAACATCACACAGCAAACTCACAAACCTTCACCAGCATCTCAACCAGCACCCAGAGAACAACAGGAAAATCCAAAAAGCCTACAATCCATATCCTCCAATCCACAATATGATTTGCAATTATATAACATTATGGATACAATACAACAATGAATAGATGTTGCACGTGACTGTCCTCAAGTGTCTACGCTACACATTGTTTCTCTGGCATTACTGACTGGCTGAACACAGGTATGAGCTCTCTAACCCAGTGCTGCATGCAGATGTTGCACAGACTCCTTTCTCCTTTTAACATCAACTGCTATTTCTGCTTTTGAACTTTAAGCAATTCCTTTTTAACTGCACAGGTTCAGTCCTCACTTCCAGTAAATCTTTAACACTCAAGAATGCATGATAGGAAATAGAATACTTATCACCCTGTACACTAATACAAAAAGACCAGAAGAGCTTAAAACTGAGATATTTTCCACCACAGCTAACAAAGAGGAGCCACCCAGTCAACTTTCAAGGGCCTTAGCCCCTCTCACCAGGTCTGTTTCTATCCAGTCCACACTTTTAACACCTGGCAAAGTACTTTATCAAATTGATACATAAATGTACTTCTTTCTAATAAAAAACAGAATGGGCAAATTGTAAAAAATATTGGCCATCACTAAATGTTAGGGCCCTATGATGAAAGGAACATATGTCTGGGGAAAATTGCAGAGGGAAGCAAATCCTGGTTGACTTCTATGTGTCAGCTGAACTTTTTATTTCCAAAAAATAAAACAAAATTTGGGAAAAAATAAAAACAGACTTTATAGGGCCCTAAATGTACATGATTGGTTGATCAGAATTAATGTTTCCAGTCACCATTACACCAATCAACCGTGGTGAATCCCGTGTCTGTGGCTCAGATAAGCACTGTGTGCTGCGTAGTGTAGCCCTGCCACCCACACTCTTCAATGTGCCAACAGACCATAGGACACCAAAACAAAACATATCGGCAATATGGAACTTTAACCAAGTGCATGAGACAGATACTATGTATCAGTTCATAGATACCGACTGGAGTTGTAACTGTAGGTACTGGTAATGCTTTCAAGCTTTGATCAGAACATATCAAGGTTCCTCACTCTGTCCTATGATCTGTCACAACTTGTTTCAAGCACAATGAGGTCCATGTCCAGGACTAGGTTGGGATTGGTCAGTAAATCACACAATGCTGTAATATGCAACCTAAAAGAGGGACAGTAAAAAACCACTCTGGACCAGTAAAGAAAAAAAAGTAATTGGATTTTTGGACAGTACAGTGCCCCACCTGGATATTTTTCCTGATTTTTCCAATCTCCATTCAACTAAGCAGTAGCCCAGATGTTTGCACCAGGGGTGCATATTTGCACACTGGTCAAAGCAATTGAGCTGCTGGTCTTTAACAGTGTAACTTTGTATCCTATGTGGTTGTTTGTCTTCCTGACAAACTTGTCCATGTGTGTGTGTTGGCCTGCTTCATTAATTTGTTTAGACTAAGCCAATAAAAACCAGCACCTCACCCCCAGTCCTACTGGTCTTAAATGTTAAAAGAGATGAGCATTCCACCATTATACAAATATAATATTATGGTGGACTGCCCCTTTAACTACATACGCTGCTGTTGCTCCATAGCGAGCTTGCACTTGTAGTAGCCGAAGTAATCTCCCCCAAAGAGGAAGGAGAACTTTGGGTTGTCCTTCTGCTTCTCCATCGTCATCTTCTCAAACTCCGGCCCATTTCGAGCAACAAACTGGGCCAGTTTGTCGATCACATTCCTCAGTTCTTGATCTGAAGCAGGGAAGAAAAGAAAGACAGAGGGTTACAGTGACCTGCACAGACAATTGCTAATTCTGATCTCTGCTGTCAACAAAAAATAAAAATCTCTGTATTTAATTCCATGCTTTTAATCTTACAGACATTGGTGTTTCTAAAGATACTCAATCACATGTGTAACATTATTTTAACGGGATCTGAGTTTCTTTTCATACACAGATAATGGTTACGCAGCATCCACCGTTTCTGCACTGGTAGTCATAGTTGGTTTATTTCAGTCCTTGTTAATAAAACATGAGTAAACATGCAGTTGAGGCATTTTCAAGAAAACAGCACTGAAAAATGTGTAGGCTAAAGCCAAAGCTTATTTTGCCAACCCGATTTAAAAATGACAATAATTGTCAGAAGCGAAATAGATTATCTGAAAACTGTGAGTGAATTAACAAATCTAGGCCTGAAACAAACGAAAGACTCAGGTAGTAATAGTATCAGTGACCACATGGATACATATAGTACGCATTAACACATACCGGTACACACATACATTACATCACTCAATGTGTTAACTTATTTGACAATACTGACTGTACACGGTGATGGTCACCGGTGTCAATCAATACAAACGACTGACTTCGATACTGACAGCTCGACTGATGCTGTTTCCATTCGGGAATTTGATGTTACCAACACATGCTAAGGCAAAGTGCACCAGAAAAATGTCGCTAACTAACTTTAAAGTTTGATAACTTAAAGAAACCAGCCACCAGTCCGCCGGCTGTTACCGTGCTGTCCACAGTTTATCACTCAGACCGTTTGGAGCAAAGGTGTACACAGAAAACTGTTAGATAAACATTTAGCGACTGACGTTACTAGCCTTAGCCGAAATGCTAAATACAGCAGCATATTATACAGGTTGTGTTGCACAGCAGTTAGCTCCCTGTAGCATGTGTGCTAGCTAACGCTCAATGAAAACCGCGGCTCGCTGCACCGCACTGCTCACCTTCAGGGGGAGTGGGGATATCCATGTTTGTTTAGAGGCGCAGAGACCCCGCTGAAACTAAATACGCAGTCCAGAAATTAGCCGAATCGTCATGTATTCCACCAAATGATTTATTAAATTGACACAAAACACTTGCATTGCCACTGTTGCTTACACCGGAAGAACTAGTCCACAGAAACAGCGCCACGAAAAGTAAGTGTGTGACTTCCCCACAGCGACGCCTGTGGCGAGGAGGAGGATTGCAGCACCACGGCGCCTGCTGCTGCTATCCCGTGAATATTTTCCTTCTTGTCTCATCGCTGCGATGTTTAGGTATTATTTTTACGATTCTATTATTTTATTTTATCAAATGCGCTTTGCCTTTATTTCAGTCACAATAAGAGACTGGGAGGAAAAGCTTGACATAATAAAGCGAAGAGCCAACTGCATGGCTTTGGAGGAAAGTTCCCTACTGAATTCCTCATTAGATGTCTCACTATAAAACTGAGCCAGCCAGCTGATAACCGCCTTCCTAGTAGTCACAACAGACAGTGTTGAGTTACACCAGCTGACCAAAAGTTAATTTTGCAACATTGAACTCGACACATAGCACAGGCCTGACGATGCCCTGCAGCGCCCTTGAAGTGGAGAGAGGTTACATTAGGGGTGATCATGTTGTTTACAAGGTTTTTTGTCAGTTTTTTCTCACACTGTACCCTATACCTCCCAGTAGTCTGTATGAGGAGATGCGCCTCACACTGTCACACTTTCAAAATTGAAGTAGGCAGGTATAATGGTGTGCCTGAACTAGAGCAGCGTAGCCTATAAGTGACCTGAATTTCACTTTCTGTTTCATTGCCCTCTGTGTTAGGGAGAAATTCTGAGGTGATTGCAGGAAGAAGAGCTCCCTAACTACTGGGTAAGAGTATAAGATAGTGCTCTTCACTGTGAGAGTTTATTGTGTTGGTAATTCTGCTAAGACTTCTTATTTACAAGATAGAGTTGATTATTGGTTGATTATAATTTTGATATTGACAAGTGGAAAATGAAAAGGTCATAGGCATCTTCCTTATAAGGTGAAAGATTCAATGTGACCAATAAAAGCAAGATGAGGACATCCTGTAAACACCGTGTAACTGTACAATATGAATATTCAAGAGAGCAATCAATGGCAGCCTTAGTTTTTGTTACTTTTACTTTTTACCACCAGAAAAAACTCTAGACCCGCCCCCTGATATACATTATTATTTCATAGCGAGGCGAATGTGTAGGTCACAACTTGTCCACGAGAGCGTTTTGGAGTTATATTGGATTGTGTATTTACTGTAGTTTGATGAGGGAAACGTGGGAATACCGTGCGCCTCCGTTGCGTTAGCTGAGCAGCTCGCGTCTCTGCCCCGCAGATCTAAAAACAGCTTGCACCGACACCTACTCCTAAAACCATAGGGATTATGGCAATAGGCGAATTTGCCAAAATTTTGAAATATCCCTTTTAAAGCAGAAGTAAGCGGAATATTTGTGTTAATATAAGTCTTAAGTAGTTATATCTTCTGACAGCAATCACTTACATAGAGTGTTTGGTCCGAAACACGGGTCTGTCAGTCACTCTGCTCTGCTGTAGCCTATGCCGAGGATAAAACTTCTTGTATACTTCCTTGTATCCTACAAGCTTTATCCAATGAGGAGAGAGAACGGCATGAAGGGCTGTGTGTGCAGCCAAGGGATGCGCGTGAATGTGGTGACGTAGGGACGAGGACCAATAGATCCATGACGAGGGCGAACTAACTAACGATGCTAACTCCATCGGCTGACGAGAAACGACCGGATCGCTTACTTCTGCTTTACGTAAGATAAAGATGATGGGAGAGCAACAATAGTTTCTCTCTCACACACAAAGCGTTATCACCTAGCTGTGTCTGGAAACCACCAAAGAGTGAGATTTAAGACGCAAAAGGAAGGAACATGGCCTTGGGATGTTCCTGGGAGAGAATTTGGGGCGGATAACTAGCAGTATATCTCAGAAAGGGTCATCTAATTCTTAGCTTTGAAATTCTTCTCTTACACTTCAATGAACTGGGGAAAACCATGTTCAAAAAGTTCAGGTGAAGAACCAGAACGCAGAATTTTTTTGTTGCATGAGTCTATATCGACGCATATTTAGGGGTGAAGATTTGATGGATGAAAGGTTTGTTTGAATGCTGGTAGAAGAACAAGAGTCAGACTGGGATGACTGAACAACACCAGTGGGCAGTGATCATGAGGCTTGTAATAGTGAAAGTGAAGCTAGATGGTAGGATTTCTAAGTGGATTGTTTTTTCTAAAAAAGGGGAAGTTGGGATAAAATCCAGAGATTACACAAGGAGATAATGATTGATGATTCATACCTCTGGGCATACAGTTGAAATAAACAACCAGGTGACCTCAGCAATAATTAGGACAAGCAGACTGAGCTATTCCCAGAAGCAAAAACAAGATAAGAGCTGGAACCATTATGAATAGAAGAGTGTGGCCAGGCAATTAAACACAGAAAAAAGACCTCTAAAGATCTCATAACATGCAGCATCTTATCTAGTCTTAAAGAGCACAGGCAAGGACGCTTTGTCAGGCTATGGAAAGCTGGAGGATATTTTAAGAAGGCAGGGAGAATAACACCTAAGAGAGAGGTATAGAGGCAGAGATAAAGAGAATGGTAAGAATCTCTATTGGGACAAGGCAGAGAGCTAAAGCATTTATACAGAAACAAAGGGCAGAAAACCTGTCAGAATTAGGGAGAAGAAAAAGGGAAACTACCATCAGTATCCAGGTGTGTTAAAAAGGAGGGAAGAAATTGACGATTCAACCGGTGCATGGCTGAGATGAAGAGAGCCACATGTCAAGACTCACCTCTCAGAGGAGAGACCATGTTAGGCTGAATCATTGAGGGGAAGAGGCATCCTACGTAGAAGTTTCTTCAGCTGTTGGTATAACAATTAGGGAGGAGGGAGGACCGACAAGTACCTGCAGAGAAGCAGTCAAGATTCCAATAAGAAAACCTGGCCTGCCTAAGATCCATCTAAAGCTCGGGAGCTTATCATTTTAGATTGAAAAGGCAGAGAAGCTGGCGAGCCATCAGTGTGGGTTTAGGGAAGGTATAGGGAAACTTTAGAAAAGATCAAAGGTAAGACTAGAGACTGGGGGTACTGTATTACTACAAAATACTCTATTTTATTGTATTTCTAGTATAGCATTTTGTAATCTGGTCTATGTCTGCTGTATTTCATTGCACTGTGATATTTCAAATATTACCACTTTCCCATGAAGCATTTAATTTTTTGCTGTGGCTACATAATATGCTGATTTACCTCCTTCACTATAACTCATCTTCATTGGATCAAAATTCATTAAAACATTAAAGGGACAACGAGGAGTTTTGGAAAGCAAAGTGTTTTCACACTACATTTCCCATGAGCCTCCGTGCGCACGGTGACATTCTTGGACCGGCGCAAGACGGACGAAAGCGAAAACATTTGCCAAGAATGTTTTCATTCATCAAGAATGAAAGTCAGAGGTTCGAAGACGATCAGATACCGTCGTAGTTCCAACCATAAACGGCGATACAACGGTGCTATTCCCATGACCCGCCGGGCAGCGTCCGGGAAACCGAAAGTAGGAAATGCCTGGCGAGTCGACCACTAATAATAATAACAAAATAACGATAAAGACAAAACGATCTATTTATCGAAAATGGACCTATTAACACGTGTGGGTAATGTAGATTCATCCACATTACAGTAATATGAGACTTTTTTATAACCAAAAGCAAACTCCTCATTGTCCCTTTAAAATACTGATGTTTATAAACAATTATTATTATTATTATTATTATTTACTTTTATTATCTGTATTTTATTTTGGATCCTAGTAAATCAGGCCTATTTTGCTGCTCTTTGAGGTCCTGGCTTCATTCTTGTTGTTTTACTTTTCCACTAGATGGAGCTCCATCATTCCACTATTTGTTTGGCCACAGGCCCGAGTGGCAGTAGTGTTATGCAGAACTGTTTTGCTTTCAGCCCTCTCATGTCAGTGTCAGATATAGAATCAAAATCAGAATCACTTTTATTGCCAATAGTCTTAACACCTACAGGAATTTGCCTTGGTGACAGTGCAAAACACAATAATCAATACATCCAAAAACAAAACTACAATAGGCTAACAACAAAATATAGATTAAAAAAAAAATAGCAAAAAAGGCTATACACAGTATGTACATATAGATCTGAGCAGTGTGTGAAGAACTGTGCAAGCTATGTTCAAATAAGGGAGTCTAAGGAATTGTCCAGTTGAGTAACAGGGTTACTGGAGGGGGGCAGAGTAAGTGGGGGGTTCTGGCTGTTTTTATGAGGCCAGTGGCAGTGGGAAAAAACATTTTCTGTGGCGTGAGATTTGGATCTGGATGGAGCCAATCCCAGCTAACCACGGGGTGAGGACACACTCAGGACAGGTCACCAATCTATGACAAGGCCAGCAGAGACAAACAATGCACACGCACTCACAATCATTCACACACTGCAGGCAATTTAGAGCCAACAGTGGACCTAATGTGCATGTTTTCGGACAGTGGGAGGAGGCCGGAGAACCTGGAGAGAACCCACGCAGTCATGGTGAGAACATGCACACTTCACCCAGAAAGGCCCCGGGGCCAGGAATCAAACCCAGTACTTTCTTGCTGGGATACGAGAGGAATAACCACCGCAACACTGTGCCGCCCCAGGTGAAAGCAATAGCATGAAATTTCATGTCCAGTGTCCCAGTTTGTTCAATATCTGCACATGTTAACTCTGATCTCAGCAGGGGGCGTTTACACAAGCTGACATGGTCTGTGCACACCAATCCAGGCCGGAGGGCAGGATGTGTGTGAGCTTCAGCCTGTGTATGAGAATGGCAGTAGTCTCCAGGACTGTGAAGTGAAGCCAATGTAGAGGTGCTTTAAACCTGCGTTCTATCCAGCGATCAGCAGGAGGGCTGAAGAGGAATATTGTATAGAAAGCTATGAAAAATGATCCTTTTTCTCATGGAATCTATTACTCTGTTTCCCTAATGAGTGGCAACAGAATGGACAGATTCAACCTTGACTGCAGGTCTGTGATGGGATATAAACAACAGTTGCCTCAATGGAAGTCAGAGTCGGCTACACACACCGTATTGTTTTCAGCTATTATCAGTGAGAAATTGTTGTGCAAGTCTCACAATTCCCATTATGCCACACTATCACTGCCACAAAGACACTCATACATTTGTAAATGTGTCTCCTGCCATCGTCTTCTGTTGTCTTCACAATGATGACAATGACAGCAGCAGCGTTCCTAAGCCTCGGTTGGCCTGTCACATCACCATCGCTATCAGCGCTGATCAAAGTGAGGAACACACAATAATGCAGCACATGTGAACAAACATCTGTAAACCCATGTTTCAGTCACCACTGAAATGACAACTCCAGGAATAGTGCTACAGCTGGTTCAGCCTTTATATCCTATGAGTTTTACAAGCAAGTTAGTGCTGTGGAACAATAGAACAAATACATGTTGACTTAAAAATGTGCAAAATATTTTTATGCGAAGTGATATTTGACCAGGAGTCTCTTCTGACTGACTCAAGTGATGAAACTGTGTATTTTGTCTACCTCTGTGGACGACCCACTCTATCTCCACAGCCACCTGGTATACTGGACACCTGTCTGGTTTAATCAAACATTATCCAGATGCACAGAAATTGAGTGGGGAACTGAATAAACAATACAAAGGACAGCCTAATAATGTCAGCCATAGATGATCACTTTGTGATTCTGTGTTGCAGGTTCCTGAACTGAATCATTTTCAAATGCATATTGTTTGATGAACTATGATGACTGCAGAAGGTCAATAAATTTAAATATCTTGGTGTATGGTTGGATCACACCTTGTCTTTCAATACACATGTTGAAAGTATTGTACGTAAAGTGAATTGTCAAATTAATATGTTATACAGGTCCAGAAAATGTTTTACTAAGTGTGTCAGAAAGAGACTTGTTGTGCAACTTATCCTACCGATATTTGATTATTGTGATGTTGTGTACATTTCTTCTTCTAAACGTGTTTTAGCTCCTCTTAACAAAGTGTATAATAGAATCTGCAGATTTATTCTTGATTGTCCTTATCATACTCACCATTGTTCAATGTACCAGTCTCTTCACTTCTCTTCTCTTCATACTCGACGACAGATACACTGGTTCCAATTCATATTTAAATGTATTTACCTTGATTACCCGCCTTATCTAAAACAGTATTTTGTGCAACTTTCATCCAACTATCAAACCAGGCAATCTACTTATCCCTACTTTTCAGTGCCGCACTGCCGCACAATAGGAAATCAATATAAGTACAAAAGCATTTATGTTCAAAGGACCAAACGACTGGAACCATTTACCTGTGGGTATTAGATCATCGCAATCACTAATCTGTTTTAATCAAGTCCTATCCTCCCATTTTGAAACATCTTGCTCATGCTTTCATTAACTCTGTCACCATACTTCATCTAATATTTGTTCAAACTCTGGTTGCAATTCCGTCTAAGTGATTTTTTGTATATGTCTGTCTTGTCTGCTTTTTATTTTATTGTGTGTATTGTATTGTATTGTATTGTATTGTATTGTATTGTATTGTATTGTATTGTATTGTATTGTATTGTATTGTTTCCTTTCATTGTATTGTGCTGTGTTGTGTTATGTCTTGATGTTTTCTGTGTAGGACCCCCTTGTAAAGAAGTAGGAGGAAAGAAATAAGAAGGAGGAGGAAACAGCAGAGAGAGTGAATATGGTTTAGCTCTTCACCTCATCACTCCAGTCGTGGTAAACAAGTCTTTTTTTGTCCTCAAAAGCCACCGTCACTTTGCCGACAGGAGGGGTGAGTGTGAGCTAACGACTGACCGCTGCAATCTGAACACTAGATATCATGGTTTTCCCCCTTTTTTTACACACTGGACCTTTAAATGTCTGTATAATCAAGATCAGAATCACTTCAGTGGCTTCCCTCAGAGAAAATAGAAAAAACGCAATAAAAAGCAGTATTCTGCACATTAAATAAAATGATTAAATTGTGCCAGATGAGTTTGGTCCCTGTGTGTTAGCATGCACACACTGCAGTCTGCTGTTGTACTTCAGACTTTAAGATCAAAGGTCAGTTTCCCTGTGGGTTCACGTTGTCTGCATTAACAACTCTGTCCATTCTTCAAGGCTGTAACTAGGAAACAACAAGGATGTGATATTGTAGTTTTAATTAATATATGAGCCATGTAATGAATGTGATGCTGTGCCACTGCAGGAGATACTTCATAACTACCCCATTAACACTTTTCTAGTGTATTTCAATTTTGTGCGTTAGCCATGTTTCATCCTGACTGACGTTCACTACTAGTCTGCCGTCTGCTCATCTAGTCACAACTCCATTCATTTATTTAATGGCTTAAACTGTCTCTGTGGGTAAATTACAACTCTGATGGTGGGGTGGTGTTTGGCTCAGTTGGTGGAGCACCCGCCCCATGTGTTGAGGCTATGGTCCTCGCTGCGGGCGGCCCCGGTTCGAGTCCCGTGTCGGACGGCCCTATCCTGCATGTCATTCCCCCTCTCTCTGCCTCCCATTTCCTGTCACACTCTCAACTGTCCTATCAAATAAAGGCATGAAAAGCCAAAAAATATACTTAAAAAAAAAAAAAAAAAAAAAAAACTCTGATGGTGCAGCCTGCTGCCCTGCTCCCACCAGTCCCTGAGGGCAAGACCCGTCCTGGACGTCCTCATCATCATCTTTCTTCCTCCGCGCATGTGGTCAGTGTGAGTACAGTGTAGCCTACAGTATGCTAAATGTTCAACATCATTCAAGGATTTAAAATAAACCCTTTTAATCCTTGTTTTTTATTTCAAATCAAATATCTGGGACAGCGATGAGTCTCTGGAAAATTGATGCATTCTGTTTGTGGACACGGAAAAACTGCACAGTTGTGGAAATATTCTTAAAGTGTTCAGCTGTGTCAGAGCAAATAGTCACGCCATTCACTGTTATTATTGAGAAAGATGCATTCTACTGACAATGCAAATTTTCATAGAGTTTTATATTCTTTTCAGTAGAAAAATGAAAGATGTTCTATATCACAATCAGTGTCCTTCAGTCCCCAGAGTTTTATGTTACAGGAACAGGCCTATTAGTCTGTCTGTCTCAAACTATCTGTGCTCAGTAGTCTCAAATAAAACAGCTTGACTATTTTTGATTTAACAACATTATAAGATCTGATATTTGGCAGTGACTTTAAAAATATGCATGTGGCCTTTATGATAAAGTTTCCGTGTGATTGGTCGGCAACAGCCTCATCAGTTCACTTCTCTGTGAGCTGCACAGTGTTGTGGGTTGTGCTGCTTATAGGAAGGACTCGGAGCACAACTGGCTACTGGTTGCTCCCTTAATGGAAAACAGATGGTTGTGCAAGTGAAAAACAAGAGTAGGCCTACAGATATTAGTCTAACGCATCTGTTCAACACTCTTCAATATGTAACAGGAGTGCTACAACTTTATCCTGGTTACCCATGGTCACTCAACAGCACAGTTCAGGCTCAACATGAAAACCAGGATTGACCATCTTGTTTTTAGTAGGCCTACATTATCTTCAGTCTTTGTTGTTAATTTGTTTGTTTTTTTCATGTTAGTCTTTTTATATGTTTATATGAAGTCTGTTCCTGTCATTCAAGTGGCAGACTCAGAACAGAACAGTTTGCTCGTTCTACCCACAGATTTCTGAAGAGCAGATTTGAAGCTCAGAGTGAAAAAAAAGAGGAGGGGCATGAGTGGAGCTGAGACTCTGGTGCATGTTGGTGTGTGATAAGGATACCGTCTCCCTCCTGTCACTCAAAGAAGCCACGCCCTCAGTTATGCAAAACCTTAAGCCATAATAAAAGTGTAAACAGTCATAGGAAATTCACCTCATACAGTCATCATGAAGGAGGGAATTAGCTGTGGAAACCAAAACTGTCTTTTGTAAAAGGCTGTAAAAGTGTTGGTGTCTGCTGTAAAGTTAGACATTTTAATATGTGAGACAACAAGGGGTTGGGTTGAGGGTCAGTAGGTCGAGTGAGTATGTATGTTGCTCATCTGTGCAAAGGATGAGGAGGTAACCAATGGAAAACAGTGACTCTTGCAGCTGATTGTCTGACAAAAAAAAACAAAAATATCTAGGGGTGCCAGTCAGAGCCAAGGAAAACCAGCAAAAACCTACAGACAATATGATGTGTATTCTCCTGTACATGTAGGCCAAACCCTAAAAAATAATAGTTGTAGCCTACAACACTTCAACAATCAACCTAGAATCAAACTGCTCAGTCAAACCCTGTGTATTGGGTTGCCCCCCATCCCAGGCAATATTCTATTTGAAAATGAATTGTGTTTGAAGAAATTCCATCAAGGCACTACTGAGATATGATGCCCACGAGAATGTGATAAAACTGAAATGAAGAGCATTCTACAAATATGCATGAGTTTAGGAATAAAGGCAAAGGAAACATAGCCTCGTAAACCAGCCTCTCCCGGAAATGCATTTCATTTCATTTCACAGGGAGAGTCTGGCCTCATTCCCCCTGTAAGGGTTTGTGGTGGGTGAGAGGTGGGCGGGAGTAGTAGCGTTGACAGACAACCCCATTCATCCAATCAGCAAGTTGGTATATCAAACTTATGCTGAATCCAGTTGGAAGAGTAGCGAAAACGTCTTTTCCTTTCTGTACATCCATCCCTTTTAAATTAATAAACATGGATTTAGCAGCTTCATGCTATACTTTGACTCAGTGATAATGTGAACCTGTAAAAGAGTCCACAAAGTGATAACTTTACTCCATCTCTTATTATGATGTGTCTTATCATGCTGATTAAATACAATAGTACTGGCAGCAGTCAGTGGAGCAAAATGGTTTTCAGGGTATCCGTCTATCAGTCCGATATTCTCACGGACACAATGTCTCAGTAATACCCTGATCATTACCCTGACCTCTTGGCACAAACAGACCCTAATTCTATAGTTTCAGACAAATTCAGTCATCACTTGCATTTGCATTTACCTTGTTTACGTGTAAATAGAAAGCTTACTTTTCCACACCCTAAAGACCGTGCCATAGATAGACCATGAAAGAGACAGACTAAGACTCTGGTATAATATGTATAGGGAACCACTAATATCCTTTAAGCACTCATATAAAACAGGAGACCCCCCACCAGTTCTAAATGTACCCATAATACCTTTGACCTTCCCTGCGTCCTGTCTCCTGCTTCTTCTCCACATGTGGTCTTTGAATTTTCCAACTAAAGATTTAAGATAGTAATTATATTATAGATGATGGTACATTACCATCAGCATGTTTAAATGTACCCCATGGTTATTCTAAAGTGGACTCTTTAGCCCTCTGACCACAGCAGTGCTGCCCCCCCTCTGTGCACAAACACTCTGATCCTGGAGCCTGAAGGTTCAACAGCAGCAACAATCACTGACTCCACTGCTCAGAGCTCTCAGCTTTGAATTGATTCCATTTCATTCCAGTTACTCTCAGTTACCAAATCAAATCCATGTACAGAACCCGTCCTCATCACCACATCTGTGTGTATGGTGTATGGGTGTGTATTTATATTGTGAGTCCTGCACTGAAATTACTGCAAAATAGATGAAATCTGGAACATGACACCCTCAGAGCTGTCTCTAAACAATATCACTTCTACCATCATTACTCCCCCGTCCTGTCTCTTGCACCTGACCTGTCACTCTGTATTTCCTGGACAATTTCTCATTTACATCAACTCATATAAAGAAGATGTCTCCGGCTCCATTTAGTGAAGCTATTTTAAAGCCACCAACAGAAAAAGAGAAGATGAGACAATCAGATATTGCAGACAAGAAGAAAACCTTTTGACCAATTTTCCTCCATCTTTATTCACTCCTCTGACCTTCTTCTTTTCTGTTTACTTCCTGCTTGTACCGTGATAATGAAAGAAAAGTTCTAGGACCCACGATAAATTGAATTTATTGCAAAACTGTTAGCTTGGTATAGGTGTGGAAGGAGGCTGTGGGGCTGGCAGGTGAAGGATGGAGGAGCAGAGGTTCAGGAGTGGAGACTGCTAAGCTACAGGCTGGGGACAAGTGGTTCAGCTGGGTCACTGGAGGACAGACAGGATGGCAGTGGTGCTGGAGGCAGAGCGGGGGGTAGTCTGAAATTCTAAATCAATCACAGGGAAGTAAACACACACAACCAACCACCACTCAAGTGACCTAAATAATCTGCTGAAGAGTGAGTGTGAAACCCAGGTGGAAATACTGCTGGGCTGATGAGATGATGGAACTCAGGTGGGCTGTTTATAGCAGTCAGGAGGAGGAAAAATAATCCTCTGTTCTACCTTTACTCCATTTACCTTCCAGTTTGTAGAAACCTAAAACTTTAAATTACTCAAAACTAATTTCTTTTGACTTAAATAAACCCACTGGGAGTGGTGTTTTTTTGTCTTTTGGCATGGGGAAAACAAAAGAGAATGAGTGAAAATCTTTGATAACCTCATTGTGATGCCATCATACATGTAAAATGGGGTTCAGGGCTGAGCAGATAGTTGTGAGATAAACGAAATAAGGAAAGAGCAATGTGGTCTGCTGATATCCCCAAAAAAAATTACAAGAAAGATTTCCTCGAATGTTCTGATTTTGTGATGGTTGCTTTAGATGTACATAGTTCTACTGAAGTTTGAGTCTTAAATTCAGGGGTTTAGATGGATTAAAAAAAGATCTGTTGTTGTTTTTTCGTCATGTGTCATTTTTCAGATTGAATTTGAATAAGATTTCCTTTGGTTTGAAATATGAAAATGAAAATAGGCTATAATTACAACCAAGAGACTGCCTTGATAATGGCCTCAGTGAGAAGTCTTTCTTGTTTTATTTTATATTTTTTAAGCTCATAGAATGAAAAGACATAGGCCAAGCCCATGCATTAAGGATTTTTAAAACTATTTTGATTGTATTTTAAAGAGTAAATAAACCTTGGCTGCCTTCAGGCCACTATTGGGCTTGTACATGTAGCCTACATAAGTTGCCCACCTGTTATCTCAACCAGCCCAATATAGCAGGCTAGAACCGGCCCTGCTTCCTGTTTGAATTTATGCTTAGCTTCATTCCTGACCTTGCAGCAGAAACACTGAATGAAACACCAAACTAGGTGTAGTGTCTCTGAGGTGTGACTGTACAAAGGTGGAAGTAAAGCCAGGAGATCACCATAGATGGTAGGACAGGCTATAGAGGGTATGCACATGACGTCACGGTACTCGGAACTCGCTGTGGAACGTCCACTGAGTGGCAAAAAGACGAGTGGCAGAGCCGCCAAAGTTCAAAAACGAGCAAGTAACGAAGCGATTTTCTCCGAGCCCACACAAGTCTGACATGTCTAGCTTTGCCAGCATGTAAAGCATGCATGACCTAACAGAGCTGCTAAAAATCTTGAGGATACGTCTCACTTTGACCGAGTTACATTCAAGAACCTGTTCTCAATGACGGAAAGTAAATTCACTGGAGCGGTCATTTTTTTCGATCGATCAGCTGTGTTTACAGTTTCAGGTGTCATAGTTATGATGTTTAGACAGATAAATTAGTCCTCTAACACATCCTACAGTTTGACTGGTCAGAGTTTTTCAGAATAAAAGCAGCTCGTGTTTTAGTGTCGGGAGTCACTGTCAGGACGACAGTAACAGCTGTAATCTCGTCCTTCTGCACAGTAACACTGAGCCTGTCAGTCACTATGCAGGTACCGCGGTCACACTGTGTGTTACAGGAAGTGTCCGTGGAGCAGACGGTTTTGGGGAGCTGGTTGTCGATTCCTTTTGACATCAATTTGTTTTCATATAAGATACTTTATCCAGTTTATGAGTCCATCGCTATCCGCCAGCACGTTGAGGAACGCTTGTTTTGCCACTCAGTCCGATCGAACGGGGCGTTGCCGAGGGCAACGTGACGTAAACGCATACCCTCTATTACTACCATCTTTCCCTCTCATCCATCGGGCATCAGGGGCAGAAAGGCACTGAGCATAATCACTGATGACATCCGATTGAAGCTAAGTCATCATTACATAAATGTGCCATCAGAGAGGCTAAATGAAAAAACAGACCAGCAGCCTTTAAGTTTGGCTTTTACAGGGACTGCAGTAGGTGGTCAGTTCCTCTTTACTGGGAGATGAGGGCAAAAGTCAGTCTCAAGGTGCTGAGGTCGTAAAGAGTGGAGCACATCTGAAATCTGTCCAAACAAAACATACCCAGACTCAACAGAAGCTAACAGAAATAGAATACACAGCAGTTTAACACAGCATTAAGAGACAGAAAGGGGTTTACAGAAACTCACACACACTCACCATCCTGAGAGAGAGAGAGACACCTCTCCATAAATCCCTCTATCCCAGTGACCTTGTGGAAGCAGAACTCCAACCTCAGTCTGGCTTTAATGAGGCGGAGCTATTGGGTTGTTCACTTCCCACTGGCACTTGGTCCACAGAGAGTGACATCCCAGACATGAAGATGGATATGTTGGTGGCTGGATAGGACGGTGTGGGCTGAGGAAAATTCTGTTTGAGTGAGTGAGTAGGTGGGTTGCTTAACTAGTCAAATGTTATGTTCTTTAACAACTTGCTGAAAGCAACATAGCACCCTTAGTTCTGAAGCAGACTACGAGAGAGAGAGTGGGGCACGAGGTTAAGTTTGGTATTTATGAAATTGCCAGAAGAAGGTGCTGCCCCCCTGAATCTGGTCAGGTGGTCCAAGCCCTGGACCCTCTCAGCCTGGGATAAAAACAGAACTGACTGTGGCACCCATTGTAACTCAGCCCAGAGTAAGTTCACCATCTTGGCTGGATTCACAATAAAACACTTGATGGTGGATCGAGCAAACGAGACAAGCTTTTTCCAGCACATTCTCACAATTTAACCAGTGTTTCATAGGTGCAAAGGCTTATTTGCCAGGCCAGGCTTTCAGGGAGAACAGCATGGTCTTCAACCCACCCACTGATGGCAAGGGCGTCACTGTTTCTACAGTTTGCCCTCAAAGCCAACACAGCAGAAAACCTTTCTCTGACACTGACTACAGTGTTGACATCCTGCAATCTTTTTTTTATAAAAAAGAGAAAAAAAATAGCTCTCATCAACACAGGCGGATTAATCCTGTTAAAAGCAGGTATAAACAGACCTCGAACACACAAGCATTATTTTGTGAAGAAGTGGTTCCAAGGAGAGTGCAGAGCATCCCACACAGTGCACAGCCTTGTTGGACACTGCAGCACCCAAACCACCATTAAACTTCACCTCAATCCGTCATACTTGAAAAAAACTTATTGTGGCCTTAATCCGTCTATGACAGGACAACTAAAGTGCATAAATGCAATCTGGACTTCTCCAGATCCAGCTAAAATGTCCAGATAATGTGAGTGGGGTGTGATTTCTTCTGCATGTATACACCTTGATCTGAATGAAACTGGATAATACATGCGCTCAACTTAGCTGTGCATGTAAACACATTGACTGTCACTTTACAACACCTGGAATTTGGCAGTGAGACCATGCTGAACCCAATTTCTTCCACTTCCACAGTAGGTATGCCTCTCAATCTATGAGATCAATCCACTGAATGAACTGGAAACATCCAAACTGCCCTGAGTAAGGTTGCGGGACACACAGTAGGTCTGGTCCTATCAGATGGGTGGCCAAAGGATTGAAGTGGATCTTTGAAAAACACAGGGTGACTGTTTTTAAAGGGATAGTTCACCCAAAATTCAAAGTTCAGTGCAAATATCACCGGTGGAGCCGTGAACTGGGTGTCAGTGCAAATCGCGCGAGATTAGTCGACATGAGGGTGAGTAGATAATGAGTGAAATTTGAATTTTGGGTGAACTATCCCTTTAATGTCAGATGCAGTTTTCCTATTACAGATGCAGGAGAGTGATGACAGTTCCGAGGTTGGATAGTGCCAATGAACCAGCGATGAGGCCCTCATTTAACACCTCCAACATGTCTTTTGAGGTGATATCCCAGAATGCCTTTGAAAACCTTGGAGAATAGAATGCCTACCCCTGCACTGAGTGCTCTGACTTTAAATGCCCCCCTCCCCACTCTCTGCATCAGTCTGCCTCGTTGTCACAGTCCCTGTGTGTCTGCTGTAAGAATAAAACATCCAGTTGCTTGAGTCTGGCTGTTTCTTTCTTTCTTCTCAAGGTCTCTTTTTATTAAGACTAACCACTTTAAAAGTGTCCATGAGGAAGAGAGCATTAAAGCACTAAAAACCACGGAAATTATAAAATGTAAATCAGTTCCTTTCCCTTCATTATTAATGGAGAAGGTTTTTTTTTTTTTTTTTACATTTAAGACCAGTTTCTTTAACCTGAACCCTTCTAAATCAGTGAACCCAGACCTGTTTCTCCCTTGAAGTCTGGCAGTGGTCTAAAACGGCTGTTTGTCAGGGAAGTAATGATCCACATTCACACCCTTCATCTTTTAGTTTGCTATCACTGCTGTCTCAACTCTCCTGTCTTTCTGTCTGTCTGTCTGTCTGCTGGCCTTAGCCCTACATCCTCATTCCTCTTCTTAAAACGATGCCTTAGTGGAGCAACATCAATATCACCTCCACATGAAAGTAGTAATTAAACTTCTCAGAGCAGATGTTGAGGATCATGTAGCTCTGCCCCCTGTGAGGCATTACTTTGTGCTTCAGCAGAGGAGACGTTAGAGTGGGAGACTGGAGTCTGGACATCTGAAATTTGAGTCTGAAATTCATCACTAATGAACGGGGGGGCACATCAGACAAAGTAAGTCTGGTGGCGGCAGCAGCACCAATTCTAACATGCTGCCATCAGTCATCCCTGTCTATACCAGCCTGTCCACCTGCTCCACCATATCCATAACTGATACAAGCAGCTCATTTCACTGAACCCTGGCCAATCTTCTCTCCCGCAGCCAGGGCGACCTCCTCCACACTGTGCGAACACCACAGAGAAACAGAACAGAAAAATAAGTTTACTGTCAGGGTTTTGGAAAAACTGCACCCAAATGCAGACAGTGTCACAGTGAGCAGGGTAAAATAATTAATTTAAAAAGGGCAAAAAACACAAGGCACAGTCCAGAGAGAAGAAATCCAACAAAAGGTCAAGAAGAAGAAATCCCAGAGGACACAAGAAGGAAAAAGCAAATTGCATCTCCAGCCAAAATATCAAACAAAACAGGGAATACCAAAGAACCAAAGAAACTGCATGTGTGAAAGTGGAAAAACCAAGGGAGAGACACACTGGAATGAGTGCACTTGACAGGAAGACAATTTATTATGATCATAGGATCATAATTATAATTTTATTTGTAGAGCACCTTTCAAAACAAAGTTACAAGGTGCTTAACAATAAAAACAGGTGGTACAAATAAAATATAAATACTAAATGAGTCACAAAGATAAGAAATCAGAATCAGTTCAAAAAGGCCAGATGATAAAAGTGGTGACTGAGGTCCTTGCCAAGTCATGACTAAAGGTAACTAAAGGTGATTAAGTCACTATTGGCCAGGCCTTTAGTCACCATAGTGACTGGGCGAGGTTTAGGCATCATGGTCAGGCTCAAAAGGAGTAAGCATACTGCAGATGTAAAAAAAAACCAAAAAACCCCCCCAAAAAACAAGCAGTAAAATCTTAAAATCAATTCTAAAACTCACAGGTAACCAGTGGAGGGCAGCAAGGATTGGTGTGATGCGGTCACGCTTGTGGATGTTTTTTCGAAGAGGTAGCATATACAGTAGACTGTGAATAAAAGGGGTCCCAGAATGGACCCCTGTGGGATCCCACAAACAAGAGGCACACCGGAAGAGGAGGTATCGCCAATCATTACAGAGAAGTACCTATTAGACAAACGAAATAAGCCAATCAAGAGCCACATCACTAATGCCAACAAAGTTCTTCAGACAGCTGATCAGGATACCATAACCCACACTATCAAAAGCTGAGCTGAGGTCAAAGAGAATTAAAATCAAGTACTGGCCTGAGTCAGCTGTGAGCAATAGGTCAATAGAGACCTTGACCAAAGCAGTCTCTGTGCTGTGTAAAGAGGAGCCAGATTGGAATTTTTCAGAGAGATTGTTGTTCAGAAAAGAAATTAGCTGAATAATTTGTTTTTTCTAAAATCCAGGATAAGAAAGAAAGCTTTAAGATGGGTCTACTCAAAACAGAAGGATCAAGGGATGGCTTCTTTAAAAGAGGGTGGACGATGTTTAAAATTTGATGGAATAATACCCGAGTGAGAGAAGAATTGACGATAGCTAAAATGTCTGGACCACAGATCATTTCAAAAGTTCCATTCATGTCATCAATAAACCTGGAAGGCCTTGAAGGTCGGAACTAAGAAGAGCTTTGCTTCTAGTGAATATAACAGGAGATGGTTTAACCCACCATTGATGCAGCACAATCTGAATGTCACCATATGAAACTCACTGTCTGCCATAAACATTCCTCAGGAGCATCAACAGCTTTTTCCTGAACTGATTGACTGATACAGTATGTAACCAGCTCTGGGCCAATCAGCTGACAGATCTCCACAAAATCAAAAATAATGTTATCAGAAATCAACAGGTTCACTCACACTGGTGCCCTCACTGAGGGGACGAGTGAAACGAGCCTCCAGCTTCTAATGAACTCCAGGTCGTCTCTCTGAGGCAATAAAGATGGTCCTGTGCAGCTCAGTGGCAGATGCCCTCAAGTCCCTCAGAGCCTCCGCTGCCTCAGGAGACCGTTTACTGAAAGGCTATGTGGTTGTGGGTTGTTTTCAAATATCACAGTGAAAGCCCCTGGGTGTTGTTTGTTACCTCAATATCATGGAACGGATTATGTCACGCACGCTCTCTGTGCCTGGCCATGGAGGGGGAGGGACTTATACACAAACTCCTCTGGCTCATAATATAGTAGGAAACTCACCACCTTGCTGATTGATTCTCTGACTGCAAACAACTGTTATATGTTGTGGGTCGCACCACCTGCTGATAATGAAGCGTTCCCTTTCTTTGTGCTTGTTACTTGTCATCTCTCATAGTAATGAAAGCTGGTAAATCCTCATCAGCAAGGGAAGTCAGCTCTTTAGTTTTCTCTTTTAAGAAGTTGTTCTTATTCTTATTTCCACTCCAATTCTTATGCTCAGCAAAGATGGAAAATAGTGTCAAATCGTTCTTTTCTTACTGTTTAAAAGAGTAAGGATAGAAGGAAAGAGCCGGAATCCGGAGCATGCATTAATCTGCACCGATTAAATAAATGCGTGATGTATATCTAGGCTGCAGCTCAGTCGGGAGTTCTCAATGGGCCGGACCAGCAACACCCCCCGTTGAGAACTCTAGCACGAATTAAACAACTTAGAAACTGCGGGAGCTGTGGGGGTTATTCACAAGAACTTGCAGAAAAAGAAGAAGAAGAAAAAAAACTTTACAAAATTGTGAATGTGTCGCAAAGTTCAAAATGTGTGATTAGCTTTTCCCTTGAGTAAACAAGGTTTCCACAGCTGTGACATACTGACATGAACCTCTCCAATTCAGTTTGTTTTCATCAGGTTGTGTTTTTGCAGATCCAGCCTCCCAATTAGCCTCATGCACTGTTGTCGTCATCTTGTGATCCCCAACCATCTTCACACCTGTGACTCATTCAGTCCTTCAGTATACCAACCAGTCCATTCTCCTTTGCTTTGGATGATTTACCTGATTTTTATCACTGTGTGTTTTTGGACTCTTGGCATTTGACCTCTGGCCCCTGGGGGATTTGTTTGGCTGATTCCTTATTTGATATCCCACAAACCTGCAGACATTTAACAACAGTTCAACAATCACTACAGCAGCATCTAAGCCATAACCAAAAATTTTACTTCAGTCACATGTCTGGACACCTGTCTGCGTCAGGAGTTTTGCCTCATTTTGCTGATCGCTGGCTTGGATTTGCACAGTTTTGCGCAATTTATGCGTTTCCCTGCAGATAAGACCTTGGTTACAGTGGCTACAGAAGACAGCGCCGGTGATTTAATCTTGACATCTGCATGAAGCCTCTGGGGCGTGACCCACAGGTTTCTGAAGAGTGGTTCTGAAGTTCACAAGCAAAGTGCACACCATCACCATGTTGGCAGTGACTGTGACTCCACCTCAAAGTCCCAGCTAATCCCAAAATGGAAAAAGGAGTGTGGAGTGTGTGGGCCAGGTGCATAACAGCTAAAACCTCAGTTCATAACTTTAAACTTTAAAGTGCACCCTGGTAAACATGTCGACTACCTTAATAGAGTTTAACATTTTGACAAGATAACTCACACACAGGCCCTAAAGCCTGGGGATTGAACCCAGAACCTTCTTGCTGTTGGCAGACAGTGCTGCCCGCCGTACCACCATGCCACCCATGCAAAATAATACAATGAGGAACTCTTCTAGCTACTTTTAATCATCCTCCATTCATTTAGTGTGTAAAAATTACAAATGAGCGTTAAAAAGGAGCATGTGTGAAATTGGAGACTACACACACAGAATAATAAGAGGTTTAAAGTGGAGATGAAAGTATGCAGATTGTCCCACAGCTCATTTTCCAACATGCAAAACATCCTGTATTGACATATTTAAAGCTCCTTCTATAGGAAACACATTGTGTTTAATTCCCTCTGGTTCACTGTGAAGAGGATGGACAGAAGGAGACAGGGAGATGACAGAAACTAGGAGGGATAGTCAGGATCAGAGGGAGAGCCAGGGTGGGCAGGGATGTGGGCTGTAATTGATGTGTTTGTGTCTCTGGAAGCAAAGGAATCACACTGCAGTTGATCTCATTTGGCTGTGCCCCAAAGGAGCCTGCACATGATTCATACACACACACACACACACACACACACACAGGCGCACGCATACTGATGCCCCCCTCCCCCACTCAACCATTAAAGAGGAGGATATCTGCTTAAGAGCTTCAATTAATTGGACTGATATGATTTTGTTCTTCAAAACACATGTAGTAGAAAGTATAATTATGGTCCTTTAAGTAATTAAATTATTCTGTGAATTAGAGCTTGATCAGTGGAGTCTATTTCCCCAAACATTTGAAATGAAAATAGAAATGAAACATAATGAAATTCTTTTTCTGAGTAGGCTATTTAATTATAGACCAGCAATGTATCAGAATACTATAAATGTAAATGTGTATTTTTCATAATTCTATAATTCTACAAAGAATGTGCACCATTAGTTTCAGCCGGTATTACATAAAAAGATCAACTTCATACCCTCTCATATCCCATCAAAATTAGCAGGTATAACCAGTTTTTCAAAACATGGATAAACCTTCTAATAAGAGCCTGTATTCCACCGCCACCAGTCAACTTTGTCTTTCTGTTTGGACTGAATACACACAACTGAGTGATGTCATCACAGAGCACACACAGACACAGTAAAGAGAGAGTCATAAGGGCTGTTTCCACTGCAGGGCCATTGGTGCTTGTCTCCATAGCAGAAACAGCCCCCGAAGGTCCTGGAACCTTTATGGGGGCTAAAGTAGTCCTTACCTCTGGGTAGGCAAGGACTCGGGGTAGGTGACCCCAAAAAACTCCTGGGTGGTCCTGATTGGGTTCACTCAGAGCGGGTGTAACGCCAACAGAAAGAAGTGGTATTTTTAAAACTCAACAGAAGAGGGACAGAAAGCTTCAATAACAACAAGAACAAGAGCAGTAAAAGAAGATAAGATGTAGCCTATGATAAGTAGATGGATGATTACATCATTACGCAATAATCGAAACTGTGGCACATAGATTACGTCGCCTCAAGAGTCCTGCGGGTCTCCAGCAGCCATGGAGACATGGCTGCTGAGACGACGTTCCTGTGAAGTTCCTGCCTCTTACTAAAAAAAATCCTAACTGGAAATTCCTTAGTGGAGACGGGGCTGTAGATCCAGGTGCAGTAGCCTATAGCTGCAGTGTCTCAGGTTTAACAGCATCATAGGTGACAGATGTGTTCACCTACATCTACTGCAGTCATTTGATCCCGGTTTGAATGCTGATTCAACCCTTTCCCTTAAAGGACAATTCCAGGCGAATTCAACTCAGGGGTGTATTTTCATATCATTTTAGGTCTAAAAGAATGAATCTGAAGATTTTCAGTTTAATCGCTCCTGTTTTGCGGTAGTTGCGTCTGTCCGCGTATTGCCACGGCAGCAATGAATGGGAGTGGATGTAAGTTCCGCTGTTTAGGCTGTTTCCAGCCCTCAAAGCCGCAATTTTTTTCCACAGACAGCATCAGATGGCTACTCAAACATGCACCGAGAAGTTTATTTACTTCAAGCAAGCCGACATGTTTGTAAAAGTAGATCTAATTCAAAGTCTCCTGGAGTCTCGCGCGAGCCCGAAGTTGCAGTGCTGGTGTATTCAGGCGCAGTAGGAGCTACCGCTTGTGTCATAAACACAGGAATATCAACTCTTTACTTGCTTGAAGTGTACATTTTTTTCCACTGACAGCGTCAGGTGGCTACTCAAAGATGCGCAGAGAAGTTTTTTTTACTTGAAGCAAGTAAAGAGTTGATATTCCTGTGTTTATGACACAAACGGTAGCTTTTCCCACTGCACCTGAACACACCGAGCACGGCAACTGGGTCTCGCGCGAGACTCCGGGAGACTTTGAATTAGATCGACTTTTACAAACATGTCGGCTTGCTTGAAGTAAATAAACTTCTCGGTGCATGTTTGAGTAGCCATCTGATGCTGTCTGTGGAAAAAAATTGCGGCTTTGAGGGATGGAAACAGCCTAAACAGCGGAACTTACATCCACTCCCATTCAATGCTGCCGTGGCGATGCGGGGACAGACGCAGCTACCGCAAAACAGGAGCGATTAAACTGAAAATCTTCAGATTCATTCTTTTAGACCTAAAATGATATGAAAATACACCCCTGAGTTGAATTCGCCTGGAATTGTCCTTTAACAATTAAAGCCCAATGTTAGCTTACTAGTGGACATGGGGCAGAACTCTCTAGTTTAAAGTAAGTTTGGATAGGTTTTTCTGATATCAGCTGCATTTTTATTAGATCTCCATTAGCAGTGTTTCATTACCAGCCCTTTATCTTTTTAAATGTTCTTCTCCCACTCTTATACCACACTTTTACTACTCTAAGTGACACTTGGGTTATTGCTGTTGTTCACTGCCAACTTGGGGGATGATATCTACCTCTTGCAGTCAGAGCTCTGAAGAAATTATGAGCTCCTTAATGGCTTTGTCTCTGAAGCTGCTGCCCAGCACATATTGAGTTCACCTTCCTGTCCCAGCTGACCAATCAGCCCCCTGCCTGATGGTCTCTTTGTGGCTTCAAACCCCTCTCTACTCGACCCTGACAGACATTAGCACACAACACTGACCCTCCTCCACCTGGAGAGTTTAGCTAAGGACAAACAGTGAAACTGGGACCTTTAACTCTTTCGCGACCACACTAATTCCTCAGCACATCCGCTCAGGACCACATGATTTTGGCTATTTGTTTACCTTTTATCTCACGTCGAACCGAACTCTGTACATCACCTAGAAACAAACGGTCTTCACGTGGTTGAAGAGTGACTTTCCAACGTGCTCCTCGAAAAAACGGCGAGGTTTTCCGCCGTTTCGTTCGTGAGTAAGTAGAAGAAGAGAGCTGGGTTTCTCCAAAAACGGAGCTCCCGCTCTAGTTTCAGAGAAAAACGCACTTTTGTGTCAAGTGGCAATCTGCTCATTTTACCGGTACTCTGCAGTGTGGCGTCTCCCAAATCATTTCTACGGCTAAATAAATATATTTGTAGGCAAATCTGGGGTGTGTGGCAGCGTGGAGAGCAGCGGTGCAGCGGTGTGGGTCTCTGGCTGCAGCGCAGCAGCTCCGTGACACGGCTGTGTGACTGGCCGGCGGTGAGTGCTCTGGGGCGGGGGCGGCCGGTCACAGCACCCGCTGCACAGCGCCCGCTCCGCTGCACAGCGCCGTGAAAACAGCCGTGATAACGGGCTTTCAGATCCGAGTCTCCACACCAGAAACGTTTGTAACAGCACCGGAAAAACTCGCCAGATTTGTCGTTGGTCACTTTTGTCAAAAGAGGGTTTGGAAAGTCGCCAGATTCAGCGAGAAAGTCGCAACACTGTAGCCGACAGCCGCACAGCGCTGCACGCTGTCCCCAGAGCAGCATTCAAGGAGAACGATTACTCAAACAAAACCAAGATCACACAGTTTATAAAAAACATTATGTCTTGATTTTAGTTTAAAACAGTTTTACATATCAGAGGACTACCATATTCACACCATAGACTGTAAAAAGAATGGACGTAGCGTCCGTGACGTCACCCATTGGTTTGGGGGAGTCTGTTTTGTGCCGCTACTACGGGGGTTTGAACCGCGCCATGTTGGATTCTACTTGCCATATTTGGAGCGGTGCGGCCGTTGGCCGGCCGAGAGCCCGCCCACTGGCCTCGTAGCAGCGGTCGCCGGACCTGTCACTCAACGGTTCTGCGCCCTAATTGGCCAGAACTTTAAACCTAATAATAGTAAAACGGTAGAGTTTTAAAAAAAATTCACCCCCCTCAGAGTGTGTGCGGGGGTAGAAACTATCGGTTGAGACCAAAAAAATAAAATGTACCAGGCTGTAAATATGTTTTTTTAAGCTGTAAAATCGGCTATTTTAACATGGGGCTCAATTGGAGTTGCTCCCTTCTGGAGCCAGCCCCCAGCGACAGCCGAGGGGATTGCAGTTTTTTGAATGCGGAAGTAAGCTTCACTTCTCAGACCGACAACTGCCCCCTTGATTCACACACAGGGTACCTCAGAGTGTCTGTTATCGTAATCTGTAAAAAAACGGTTTGGACGAGTTTACTCGTCAATGGTCGTGAACGTTCGGCAGGCTGTGACGAGTTAACTCGTCAATGGTCGCGAAAGAGTTAAAGGAGACATGTTATGCTCCTTTTCCACATATTAAAATAGTTTCCAGATGTCTTAAAGACATATCAGCTATATGCTTAGGTCAAAATACCAAATCAAACATCAAACATCACAGCTCGATTCATCCATTCAGAACGGCTGGTTTTGGTGCCTGTCCCTTTAAATGCAAATGAGCCACTGCTCACTCCACCCCGCCCCCTCTACCGGTACAGGTACTCACAGGTAGGTGTGGTATTATGCAAATTAAAGTTTTTTTTTTGTGTCAATTCTCACATTTTGGGAGCCGGAAGGCAAACACCCAAATACAGTATATGTTAAAGAGACATCAAAACGTGATAATCCTCCATAACATGTCCCCTTTAAATAAGAGTCATTAAATGTAAATGTTGGAGTGCAAATAGAAAACTTTAGATTAGAACAGCATTCTGCATTTATGTGGAGATGGAATGAACCAGGGCAGGAGTATTAACAGCCAGGCCATTGTTGCCCTTCCCTCTGGCCATGATACTCTGAGAGGAAATGTGTGTTCTCTCACCTGCCTCTGGTCTCCAATGTCCTATACTCTTGCTGTGTTTGCACAATAGACACCTGGATTCCCTGGACTTGCTCCCCCCTCTCCATTCATCACTGTTTCCTTCCCTAAAGAACTCACTTGCCTCATGGTTGCAGGTGTGTTTTGTGTTTTGTCTCTGCACATCAGTTCTGACTAAAATGTAATAATGACACTTCAGCTCTCATTACCCATACACGATGTAAAAGCTCGGAGACTCCTCCACATGGTGTTGCAGAGTGGAGGTGTGAGGATTATCATTCTGTATGAATGGAGAAAATTAAAAAGGAAGGGAAGGGAAGACAAGAGCATGGGGAAGGGAGAAGAGTAGGTGAGAGAGAGCTGCTCTCCCACTGGAGCTGTTAACAAGACAACAACAGAACCAATTATAGAGAAATCACACACTTACATTCCAGCCTGGCTGTGCAGCAGCAGCCTGGTGGGGGTGGGAATGGGAGGTGGTCTAACTTTGTCTTCTGCTTTGGGCCCATCTCGTGCTCATGAATGATTCATCAATTCTCCCTGATCATTTCCATTTGGATTCATCTCTTAGCCAAAAATACCCTCATGTTATTGGACTTGATTGTACAGAGTCATGCTGAGGCGCTGTAGTAATGTTTCAGAGATATTTGGAGACTCTGTGAATCAATCTTCTCTTCAAGCAGGCGTCAGTGTGGCGCCACAGACGCAGACTGGAGCTCCATCAGATTAAATGAAGCATCAGGCCTCACTGGATCTCTTTGACGTTATTAATTACCTGCTTACTAATGTAATCACTAACGAGGGATTCAATTAATCCAACGGGGCATAATCTCATTACTTACAGACACTATTATGGTTATGATAGCAAATATAGCCACAGGTCAGTGTATGGGTCTGAGCATAATGCATCACTCTGACTGAACATGTCTCAGAGAGGAGTCAGGGCCTGCTTAAGTCTAGTTCCAGAAGAACCAGTGCTTTGTGGGAGGAAGCTGAATCCACCTGGTACTGCCCCACCCTGCAGATCCAATCCAGATCCTCCAACGTACTTTGAACCGGGATCAACACGGGCTTTGCTCTAGGGGCAGAGGATGTTGTTCTGATGCTGTGTAAAGCCCTTTGAGACAAACTGTTTGTTAAATGGGCTATGAAAATGAACTTGCCTTGCCTTTGACAGTCACCCCTGGAAAAAGTGCCACAGGCGGTTCTGTGACCTGCTCCTGCTGTGGTTCCTGCCCTGGCGGTTTGACTTGGCAGGCCCAAATAAAAGAGGTATCCACTCAGGCAGTTGTCAGACCACTACGATATGAGAATTTAAAACTGTGATAAGTACTTACTTATAATATGATGGGGTATATGCTGGAGGAACTGAATTTAGTTAATAGCAGGTGTTATTAATAGATCCATAAATCAGTGTAAGAGCAGTATAAATTAACTGAGACCAGTTCCCATAGCTTTTTAAAGTGTATTAAAGGTCCACTGAAAGACTTTCCATTATTGATAAAAAACTGTGAATCATAATGAATAAGAGAAGGAAAACCTCAGCAAAGAAAGTTGCAAAAATTAGTTTTGGATGTTGTGGAGGTGACGGTAGTTGAATTTTCTGAGTTCACTTTGTTAACTGTTTCTGTGTTAAACCTGAGCAGAATCTTGAACCTGAACCAGAATCTGTGTGTCTGAACACAACCAGAAACATTTTACTGAAGCTGGAGTCACTACAGTGAGTAATTGTTGTATATTTTGAAATTCAGTGTCCTGTCTTCCTCTGTTTTCCCTCTTGTGATATACCTCATGTGTCTCACCTGCGTTTATTTCCCCACCTGTGCCTTGTTTCTCCTTGTGTATTTAACCTCAGATCGTCTGTGTTCATCCCCTGTGTGTGTGCTCTATCTTCTCATGTTCCTGCCCTGAGTTGTTTATTTACCAGTAAGTTTGTTTGTCTCATCTTCAATAAACCCCACTGGACCTGGTTCAGAGTCTCAGTCTGCATTTTGGGTCTGGCTACAAACATTCACCCTGACACATCAGATAGCTTTATTTTATTCACTTGTTTACTTGTTCTACTTTTTCTAATGAGGGTTTATTGATCACATTGATTGTTATGAACTCCAAAATCAATGGTGAGAAATAAAGTGATCACATGCTGAGATACATGATAGCTTAGTTTGAAATGTTAAGGAGCAGCTGTTGATCAGTCACCATCAGCTGATCCATCTAGGGGGCGGCACGGTGGCACAGTGGTTAGCACTGTTGCCTCACAGCAAGAAGGTCCTGGGTTCGAATCCCCGGCCGCCCAGGTCCTTTCTGTGTGGGTTTCCTCCGGGTGCTCCGGTTTCCCCCACCACTAAAAACATGCCAGCCAGCCTGGTCCTCCAGTCAGTGCCCCTGACCAGGCACTGGCTCATAATCTGGAGTTGGTCCCCGGGCGCTGCACCGTGGCTGCCCACTGCTCCTCAGGGATGGGTTAAATGCAGAGAAAGAATTTCACTGTACTAGCTGTATATGTGACAAATAAAGTACCTTTACCTAACATAACGAGAATGGGATAGAGTTTTTGGTGATACGGTATGAGAAGAAAAATCATAACTATAAAATATCATTAAAGCTAGAATGATGGTGGAACCTAAGAAAGAAATAAGGGAAAAAAATAATAAAACGAGTAAAAAAAACTGTCAGAAATTAGGATGTAGTTAACATATACATATGTTACATGCACTTACGATTCTATTTATGTGGTATAATTATCACACATAGTGGAGGTATTCATGGTTGCTTGGATATACTGATGGTTATGAACTGAGGAAATTGTGACAACTTCAAATTCATGGATCTCTGTGTCTTCATGTCGACCTCAGTGAACTGACTTCATCTTCACTCTGAATGTGTCCTTCTGACTCTGGAGCCAAACCTCCGTCTGTCTGTCTGCATGTTAGAATGTAAATGTGCCCCCCACCCCCCACCCCTCGCTGCTCTGTGGATCAAAGCCTCTCAATGCTGCATACAAACACACACACACACACACACACACACACACACACACTCACTCTGGTTCAGCAGCCCCAGACTGTCATGAAGGTAGATTTCAGTGAGTTGGAAGTAGGTTCAGATTTTTGTGGGTTAAGAAACAGGCTGAAGATGATGAAGAGAAGAGCTCTGAATAAAACATCACATGTACTGGGATAGTTTTTCTTACATTAAGGAGATTTCTTCTGCCATGTGAGCCGAGCGAGGACAGAGGCGCGCTCCAGTTTCTGTTCTTTTAAAGATTAAAAAATAAATTTCTGCTTTAAAATGCTGTTTAAACATTGATAACAAGCATCCTGAGGAAATCAATGACTGAGTGATATTAACCTAATTCTATCTAGCAGAAAGTCTCTTTGGGAAACTCCATCTGTTCTCCAGCTCTCAGACACAAGTAAAACTGCAGGCTGACATCACGGCTGCATGTTCTCCAGACTGCTGTTTGAAGTGAGAGGCTGAAGTCAAAGCTGCCTCGCTTCTCTGGGTGAAGCTGCAGCGATCATCAAGCCTGACACAGTGCCGGGATCTGCAGGTCCTGACCAGCTGACCTGTGCGAGCACTCGTCTGACCTGCTGCACACCAGCTGTCTTTGTTTCTATATAAACATCTGTCTCTGTTTTCTGTTACATGTTGTTGAGAGAAAACACTCTAAATGGGTCACGACAGTGTTTTATTCTCAAGTCTCACAAGAGGATGTAGATTTCAGTTACTTTGTTCTGGCTCTTAAAAAATTCACTATGATGTCTCTGTTATGTCAAACTAGACTTTATGTGAATCTACATCCATTCATTGTCTTGCACTTATCAGGGGTTAGGCAGATATCCTGAGTGTAGCTCCTCCTGGGGAATCCCGTCTGCGATGCCGGATCCAAAGGGGTAGTTCAACATTTTGGCAAATTGGCCCATTGCCATAATCCCTATAGTTTTAGGAGTAGGTTCGTTACCTTTAATTGTCGGTGCAAGCTATTTTTAGAATGACGAGCTGCTCAGAGCTATGGAGGCTAATGGGATTTCTTGGTTTCCCTCATCAAACTCATCAAATACACAATCCAACAACTCCAAAACACTGTGGTGGACTAGTTGTGACCTGCACATTCACCACGCTATGAGATAATAACAGAAAGTTACCAGACAGAGAACGCGCATTAGCGGTTTTGCATGAATTTACCTCGAAAACAACTCTGTCTGTGAATGTGCAGGTCACAACTTGTCCACCAGAGCGTTTTGGAGTTGTTGAATTGTGTATTTGATGTGTTTGATGAGGGAAACCAAGAAATCCCATTAGCCTCCGTAGCATAGCTCTGAGCAGCTCATGGCTCTGCTCCGCCGTTCTAAAAATAGCTTGCACTGACAATTAAAGGTAACGAACCTTCTGCTATGACTAGGGATTATGGCAATGGACCAATTTGCCAAAATGTTGAACTATCCCTTTAAATGGCTCCTTGGACGTGAAGGAGAAGCAGATCTACTCTGAGCTCCCTCTGGATGTTCATGCTCCTCACTCCATCTCTGGGGCAGAGCCCAGCCTCCCAGGGAAGGAAGCCCAATTCAGCTGCTTGCATCCATCCATCCATCCATCTTCTTCCGTCTTGTCTGCGGCCGGATCTAAGCAGGGTCGCCCAGACTTCCCTCTCCCCGGATACCTCCTCCAGCTCTTCTGGGAGGATCTCAGGGCATTCCCAGGCCAGTCAAGTGCCATATAGTCACTCCAGTGTGTCCTGGGTCTTCCCCAGGGCCTCCTCCTGGGGAATGCCCGGAACATGTCCCCAGGGAGGCGTCCAGGAGGCATCTGACACAGATCCGACACAGACCACCTCAGCTGGCTCCCCTCGATGTGGAGGTGCAGCGGCTCCACTCCGAGCTCCTAACCCTATCTCTAAGGGAGCACCCCGCCACCCTGCAGAGGAAACCCATTTCAGTCACTTATATCCAGGTGTCCAGTATCCGGGATCCCGTTCTTTCGGTTATGACCCAAAGTTCATGACCATAGGTGAGGGTAGGAACGTAGATTGACCGGTAAATCGAGAGCTTCACCTTTTGGCGCACCTCCTTCTTCACCATGACAGACCACTTGCATCCATGATCTCATTCTTCCTGTCACTACCCATAGCTCTCGACCATAGGTAACAGTTGGAATGAAGGTCAAAATATAAACCAAGAGCTTCCCACTCTGACTCAGCTCCCTCTTTCCCCCACCAGCCTGGTACAATGTCCACATTACTGGCTGCAGAGGTGGACAAAGTACACAACTTCATTACTTGAGTAAAAGCACAGATAATCCTTGTCAAATATAGCTCCAATACCAAATGTAGCTTTGTCAAAATATTACTTAAGTGAAACTACTTAAGTGGCAAAAAATTACTCAGGTATATATAACATAAATGACAGCACACTTAGGGCCGGATTTACTAAAGGTTTGCGTGTATTAAAACGTGTGCAAACGTGATTGCACGCGCAAACACATGTGGAACCTGATCTACTAACCGGACGCCGAGGATTGCGTCCCTCACACGGGCAGAATAGCACGTGCGATCCATTTAGCGTGTTTGCCTTGATGAATATGTAAATATGGGCGTTTCAGCCAGAACGTGCAGAATACTGGGAGGAGTAGATGCAAATAGATTTATTTAGCGCGTGCAATGTGATTTACCAAACCAGGAAGAGATTGCGGTGGCTGTTTTTGCGTCTTTATTCACCACGTCTGATAACCATGTACTAACTGATACAACTTTGTGAAAACGTATGCGTTTATTGATTTGATACCTGTCAGAGCCCCGTGATCTTACATCTCTGCATTTCCTCACATCTGGGTAATTCTGTAACAGTTTTGCAGCCGTGTTAAAGGTAATTTACGCGCCGTTACGCATGGGGCACGTCTGTCCTGCAGTGCGCTCCTCTCCTCTCCTTTCCTCTCCTCTCACCTGGCTGCTCAGCTCCGTCTCTCAGTCCCGGTCCCGGTCCCGGACTGAGACATGTCACTGCTGCCTTCACCCGTCTTTGATCCCTCTGGTCAGTGGTCAGAGCGTTTAGATCCGTGTGTCCCACCTGAGCTCTCTATTAATCCACTGGATCACGGGCGGCACACACATAGGTGTGTGATTGTCGCTGCAGCTGCTGCCTGTTCGTCACTATATGACGAGTTGGGCCCTGTAGCGATTTGTGTTTATTAATCTAAACAGAGTGTGAGAGAGATGAACACACATGCTGTCATTGTATGCATCTGATCAAATGTCATTCTGTCCCTTCGTCCGTCCAGCTCTCTGTCCACTCTCTCCATGGCGGAAACGATTACCACGCGCAAAACCCTCATTTACATATTGCGGTTTGCACGTGTTTTCATTTAGCGGGTTACTCTTAGTAGATCACCTGTTTTGCGTGCACTAACCAAACTCGCAATATTATAGCGGGCGCAAACAATATAGCGCCCGCTATCTGGGATCTTAGTAAATCCGGCCCTTACAGACAAATAAACAATTTATGTAGAAATAGAAACAGATGTGCAACAGCACCGTTAGTGAATGAACAAAAGAAAAGAGAAACATCTCTGCAGGGTGAGGCTGGCCAAAACAACAAACAAAACACTCTATCTTCAAAATCAACCTGACTAGTCCCTAAGTCAAAACGGAAACACAAAAGACAATTCCTAAACCTGCTTTCCTTAACTAACAGAAACAGGAGAAGATGTGTCAAAAAAAAAGGGGACTCACCACTACTGCCTGTAACTTGCTGTGGGCATTAAACAGAGTGCATGTCTAATTACAGTGTTGGGATTCTATTATACAAAGACAGTGGAGGGAAAACACAATTACACAACGAGCGGATTTACACAGGCTCTAATACAATTTCTATAATCACAGAAAATCCACAGCGTCGACTGTTCGACTACATGTGTATGGTCTCACCGTTTGACAGGTATCCCACTGTTTTAGGGTGAATTCACACCTGGTTCGTTTGGAGCAGTTGTTCCAAAACAGAGAGCGTTACCACTCAGATCGGTTCGTTTGGTCGTATGTGAACACAGCAATCATGCTCGGATGCAGAATAAAACAAGCGGGCCAAGATCACTTAGAAGGACTGGTCTCGTTTACACCTACCTAGGATGACTCGGGTCGGCTTCCGTTTTTTTCTTTTTTTCATGGTCGTGTACGGGTCTGATTTGGGCTGAAAATATACACAAATGACTAAGATCAGGTAAAGTCCTGCAGGTCGGATTTTAATTTTCAGGCCCGTTAACCTCCCCCTCCTCCCAGGTAGGATTTCTAAGCAATGAGAGAACAGTCTGTTCGCAAGTGGCATCTGTTTACAACTTTGGTACTGTTACTGTGTCAAAACCAACAAACCAAAAGAAAAATGCAATAATTGTATCGGTTTAGCCTCTGAATAGGAACAAAGCAAACAAGCCACAGGTCTGAATACACCCTAAAACAGTTTGGCTCTTGCCCACCAAATCTGCAGCCCCCCTGTCACGGACACAGTACAATGGGACCTCTAAGATGACTAGAGGAAGGAGAGCTTGCACTCCCGAACCAGCCATAACAAGCATCTCCCCAGAGACTGGCACTCGCATCCACAGGCCAGCGCAAAGTCAGGAGCCGTGAAGAAAGGCGAGCTGCTGAGAAGAGCTTTGGCAGAGTCAAAGGCACTTTGACATTCTGGGGACCAGGAAAACGACTGTGAGACACTAGTCAAGCTTGTGAGAGGAGCAACAACATCGGCGCACCTGACCCTGACCCACCTCTTTCCCCAAGTAGGTCACAGTGGCTCAACCAAAGTCACATTTGTTCAAAGTTAGGGAAGCCTGCCTCAACTTCGCAAAAATAACTTCCAACTGTCAGGTTCAGCAAAATACTGCACCCAAAATGCAGACTGTGGAGGAGCAGGTAGATTAACAAAAGATCTTTATTTTCACTTATGAACAGAACTCAGGGACAACAGGAGGAACACAGGAACACCAAGCATGGGGGAACAGGCAACAATGCTGGACAAAACTGATCTCTGACACACGTCTTTTGTTATCAGAATTTAGCAAAAACAAGACAATTGATTAGCTGACGTAAGAGCAAAAGTAGCACCAATAGAAATGTGGTTAAGTAAAATGTACAATATTTGTCCTTCAAATATTATTATTATTTTATACCCCCAAAATAATACTCAAGTAAAGTACAAACACCCAGAAAATGTTCTGCCTGGCTGACATAATAACTAAAAAATACACAGAGTATCTGAAGGGAGTGAAGGACAGGACGTGTCAAAGCTTGTGAAGGAATGGTTTCAATCAGCGGATGCCTGAAGTGACCTAGCAAATAAGGAACACATCGATGACTTACAGCATGACCAAACAAACTCTGCTGCTGCTCCAAACTCCTCGATTGTTAAGTTTGTGAATTCTTCTTCTTCTACAGAGGTGAACCAAAATACTTTAACCACAATTAGTCTCCACAGCTGCAAAGGAAAGGCGCTCAGGCGAGGAATGCTATTGATGTTTGTTCTGTAAATTTCACCTCCAGATTACTGCTGAAAGGTACAAGGACAGCTCAGCAACATCAGCTATGAAGTCAATGCATTGGGCAACCCAATTAAAAAATATATATTTTAAGCCAACTTTGAAAATGACACTGCTTAGTTGCAATGCTCCAAAAGACTCTCTTATTAAAAAAGAACATTTAAAATTTAAAAGAGTTGCCATCCTTTTCAATAAATCAGTCTACTTGACGACAATGAGGGCAGATATGTGATGGTAATAGGGACTATCTGAGCTATTAAAGCAACTATATTTAATTCATATGCTCCAAATGAAGATTGTCCACATTTCCTCAAGAATGGAGCATCAGAGGGAGGAGATGATTTTGATAGGCAGAGATTTGAACTGTGAAGGTCTATGGAGAGACTCCCAGAAGATGTCAGCCCTTTGTCTGAAAAAATCTATCACTCTTTTGGCCAAGTTGGGCAAACTGGGCTTGGCAGACACCTGGCACCACCCCCCATTCCAGGGAAAAGGATGTCACAAGTTGATGGCAGATGTCAAAAGTGCCGTTAGAGACATTTTTGACATCTGGTACAGACATACACAGGACTAGTAAATGTAATATTGAGTGAATTATGATTATCAGAATATTCCCTAATCATCTTTTTAGATTGGACATATTAACAGTTTAGGTTTTGGAAGCTATACATCTCACTGAAAGAAATATACAGTATAATGGTTTAATGGACCACCAGGCCTTAAATAATCATTGAAGTCTCTCCATCTGTTCTTTGGGAAGAGGCCAAGGTACTGATGAGAGGAAAAAATGATTCAAGAGATTAAAAAAAAAGGGAAAAAAAGAAATTAGAGACAGAGTACCAGAAGTCAAAACAGAAAATATTGAGTTCATCACAGGAAAACAGCCAGAAGCTAGCTGACATGCTAAACTTTGAAGCTGAGCAATCTCAACAATTTACTCTCAGGAAAAACAACCAAAATGCCAGCAGGCTACTGACTCTCCAGCTACATAAAGATGAGTCCAATAGAATAGTGCATAAGATAAAAAGCCCAATAATGACCAGGCGTTAACCCAACCAGAGGATGTTGCAGAGGCATTTTCTACTTATTACAAAAAGTTATACAAAAGGGAAGATGAGCCTCATAAAATAGAGAATATTATACTTTTTTAAATTAATATGTCTAGACTAGACCAGACTAGCAGCAGGCAATGTGATAATATCTGCCATTAGAGGAGATACAATTAAGGAAAAAATAAAATAAAATCTCCACGGGTACTGTAGATGGCTTCACTTATAAAATATCTGCAAATGAGTTATATGTATAAGTGTTATGCAGGGTCTGTAGCTAAGCCCTAGCAGAAAGTGTTTTCCTTGATCATAGTCAGATGCAATGTTATTCATAAAGATAATAAAGAACATCTGACCACCTAATCAGCCATCTTTCTGTAAACCTATAAATTCTGACCTCAATTATAACGAGTAGAATACATAAATATCAGAAAACCAGATCAGACCGGTTTTTATTAACAGACAGGCAGCTGACGATGTGAGGAGAGCCCTAGATTTGCAATCAACCCTAACCCCTTTGACAGGATTGATTGGACCACCTTGCAAATGACTCTGGGCTGTATGGGCTTCATCAATACTGTTGTTAAGTGGATTAAAATGTTCTATAAAAATCTGGGCCTGTGTGGTGTGTTTCACCAGCAGCTTCTCAGTGTACGATTCAGCTCCAACTTCCCTGTGGCTTCCTGTAGACTAGGAATTCCTCCAGATCACTGGAGGAAAAAAGGACCAGAAGCTCCTAACTCAACAACATAGAGTTCTAGTGTGGGGGTATGAAGCTGGGCCTGCTGGGGCTGGAGCAGCAAGTGGTGGCTCAGGGGAGGCTGATGAGTAGAAAAATGAAAATGTCCCATTTGGGATCTGAACTACATTACACTCACTGGCAGCAAGGGTCTTGAAGCTTTCTATTATATCTTGAAACATTTTTTCATGGTGTCCAATTAAGGAATTCTGTGCAACCAATGTTTGAATGTGTAGGGTCCATCTGGTCCAGATCGCACAGTTATTTTGATTTAATTTCTGTTTGCTGCCCAGAGCAGATTCACAGCCATTTAGTGGAAATAGAAATGGATTATTGTCCAAACCGCAACAGATTAGAAAAGAGATGATTCAGGGAAGTCCAGGAGAACAGGAAAATTCAGCTGAGGAACGGAGATGGGTTTGGTTCAGCAGGCAATGGCAGAGCAGTGAGCAGACAGCAGCAGGTGGATGGTGTGGTTTGTTGGCAAAGTATGGGAATGGCAGGCGAGTGGTGAAGCAGATAGCAGGAAGCACCATGGGTCCTAGTTTCATGGTGCAGGGTAGCGCAGCCAGCGCAGTGAAAGTTTCAACAAGCGCAGCCCTGCGCGCGGTCAATTTGGCAATTTGGTAGACCGCGGTACGCTGAGATGGGTGTGGCGGCGCAGCAGGGGGAGGTGTCACAGATTCAGCTTGGCACAGTGGTAGATTGGCTGATCGGCCAAGACCTCACAGGCAGGTTTCCACAGTTCCAGGCTCATTTAAATGCAATAAATCATCACAACAAACACTATTCAATGTAACTAATTGAATCAACACGTGAAGTTATATCTATATAGATTGTCCCGTAACATCTGACGTCAGATCAGAGGCGGATGGCACGCGTGACGGAAACTCTGACTGAATTCACACAGCTCAAACTGTGATGCAAACTAACGAGTTCACAACTCTCTCAGCCAACCACAGACACCATCGGCATCAGAGAGTGAGTATAAAGAAGAATTCCAAAGAAAAGAAACAGAGCCAGAGAGAGAGAGAGAGAGAGATAGAAAGAAAGAAAGAAAGAAAGAAAGAAAGAAACAAACAAAGAAACAAAGAAACAAAGAAAGAAAGAAAGAAAGAAAGAAAGAGCGTGATGCGCTGTCAATGAATTGTAAGTTATGTGCAGTATCTTCAGGATTAATGTGCTTCATGTGATGATCCAAACAAATGTCTTGCTTAATGTGATCTACAAAGATGGAGTATATTATTGCGAGGAGGAGGAGGAGGAGAAGGAGGAGGAGGAGGAGGGTGTACCACCAAAGATCATCATATTTGGCCATGACAGAGCAGGAATGCAGGTGACAAACAAAGGGGGCAATTACTTTTATCACGACACTGTACTGTATGAGAGTAAAGCTGAGTGCCTGTACTGTAATTTGCCTGTTAATGCTTTGAAATGGCAAAAATTATCACTGGATTCACGGAGTGATGGCGAACTGACGCTACCTCCATCCTGGTGCATGTAAACATCCTACTGATTTACATAGAGGTTCATGAACCTACCTCATTTCTATTGAACTCACCATGATGATGTCACATGAGTATTTGCTTTCATGTCTTCCATCCTGTGCAGTTGTAAATAAGCAGCATGAACATGCAGGTTTCTCCTTCTTTTATCCCGGCCCCTCCCCTGATACAGTCCTTTAATCTGCTGCTGGTGCAGGTCTACGTGTCTGTGTACGGGCCCCTGAATGCCAGCTCCTGCCCTGTATCGCCTCAGCGCAACCAGCTGGAGTAGCTCTGGTGGCAGCTGCTCCTGACTGATTGTGCTGCTTGTTAGTCTGTCTTTGATCATTATGCAGAGCTGTGTCACTGTCTTTAGTGTCATCAATTATAATTTGGCTAGTGTCACTTTGATCCTGACAAATATTATCCTGTTGGAGTCACGTGCTGCACATTTCCTGCACACTGGATGCAAGTGTTGTGATGAATAATTTACCTGAGGGTTTTTTTTCCCCCTCTCGTTTACTTTCCGTGCTACAGCTCAGACTGCGCGCACTGGAAGTTGAAAGTGAATGACGGAGTGAGTCGTAATGGAAAAAGAGCGCATCGTGTCCCAGGGTGGTGGCACCTACGTCTGTTGCAACCTGAAAGAGTCAGACCTCGGTCCTGACAGTAAATCAGGGAGACACGAGAATAATTGACTTCCAGAAACGACCTAGATTCTGTTCAAATACAAGGACACAATGTTATTTGAGCTGAAGATGTTTTCATATCTACAGGAACGTGTCCAGTGTGGAGACAACACCCTCACTTCAGAGCAGTGGTGGCCAGAGAGATGCTGGACTTTCTGAAACCTTGTTATGAGAAGCTTTGCAGGCTCTTCCCAAAAGGGACAATGCAATATTGCTTTAATATTTGGAAGTGCTATTTCAAATACTCTGCAGAATTTGTTGCTTTTTGTCTTCTGTAAACTTTGTGTTTGGCTTCTACTACTTTAACTCTCTCTGTGTATCACTGTCAACCACACAATCAACCAGTATTGTATATATGAAATGTAATGAAATGCTCTGAATGAGCAGATAATAGATGTCTAAAATCTCAGCACTTGGTTTCCACAGCAGCTTAATGATAATGAGGATGGTCCATCATTGGGAATCAGAGTGATGAAGCCTTGCAGGAACCCCTGTCCAACACTGGAGGCTCTGTCTCAACGTTGGATTGCACAGGCATCCAGCCTGGACCTATAGACCAAGTTGAGCTCTGGTCCTCAGTCTGGTCTAGTCCTCCACTCACTGAGCTAGGAGAAATCCTTTCCCATAAGTCTCCTTCTTTTGTAATCAAGCTCTCACATCCAGGTCAAAAAGATTCTAAAGAGGAGAACTGTGTGGTTTATTCGGTGCTGGAAACATAAAAACTGGACTACTGCATGAATTATAGTTTGCTCTAAGCCTGAGCTATCCACAGCAGAATAGCCATGGAACAGCTGATAGTCACAGAGCAGGGCTTGTGATGGAAATGTTCACAAAAAGGAAACTTTATGAGCACCAGCTGATAACAAATTTGGCAGGAAACCATGTGATGAGAGTGTGACGTCCAACATGGTCCTGTTCTACTGTCTGCTTCACCTACTACCACAGTCGACCACCATCAGAGCAGATGAATGTTAACTGAACCAGGATCAGCTTATATCTCAAAAGATTCTAAAATGGTCCCCATTGAGAATATAGAACTACAGGCAGTACCAGTTTGTTTATTTTTTTAAATGAAAACTTTATGGATTATGGCAATATGTGTTAAAAATACTTGTTTATTTGACACTTACGTCTGTATCTTGGAGCTCTGTTCAAAATGTGATACAAACTAGTTGCATGTGTCTGCTATTAAATGATTAAGTTGTTATCTCTGCAACACAAACAGAAAATGTATGTGCGACAGTTGATGGTCCTGTCACTATGCCTCCTTTGGTTGAATAGTCAGCGCGCATGACTCTTACCCAGGAGACTGGGGTTCAAACCCTGCCCACTGCCCGGGCACTCCTTCATCCCTCCATGGTTTAGTCTTAAACACGAGGAGTGAAATGTTATAATTCACCCCATAGTCTGGTTAGTTGTAACAGACCCTGGGGTGAGATGTAACATTACTAAATAAGGATTAAGACAAACACTTGATATTAAAAGCTTTTTATTCAACACTTAAATTACTTTTTTTTTGTGTGTGTGTGTGTGTGTGTGTGAAGGTATGTGTGTGTGTGTGTGTGTGTGTGTGAAGGTATGTGTGTGGGTGTGTGTACAACATTAGCACTAACAACTTGCATGAAAGATATCTACATAGACACACAATAACCATGATGCAAGTTTGATGAGTTTAACTACAAAGCAGGCAATGCTATCATAAAAGTAAATGGAGGGGGACAAATACTTTCATACCTCAAAATTAGTTTTTTCCTTCTAAAATTGGCTGTCTGCCACAGGCTGCTACTTCTTCATATGGAAATGGGACTAAACTGACCATATAGCGAATCAGATGATTCAGAACTTGTTCCTGATTGGAGAAACTGGAAGTGTTACAACTGACCTATGTTACAACAACCATCCCTGGTCTTCCCTATATAGACATGTCAGCCCCAGCTGATGTTGACCTGCCATCATCACCCCTCAGTCCACAGCCTACCTGTGACGCTGTCCATGGTGCTGAAGTAAGAGATTTACATTAACTCCTCTTCTGATATAAAATTGTCGTGATATCTAGTTACCTCACAACTGCAGCTTCCTGAAGTAATGACGTAGTGTGAATAAAATAGAATAGAATGCCTTCATTGTCATTGCATGTCAAAATATAATAACATTTGTTCTGCAACTCCCTCAGAGGACACAATCAATGGACAGATATGTTGTCATCTCCAGTCACACAGTTATACAGACATGCTTCTCATCCTCACACACATCAATACACTATATAAATAAAGTTTAAAAATGATTACAATATTAAAACTAAATGTATTGGCTTCAGAAACTACCATTTATCACTATAGTATTGCATGCGAGGTAGCCTTATTGCACATATGACCATATTATTTTACTTTAACAGCAATATTGCAGTATAACAGAACCATTGCCCAGTTAAGTACACTTGACAGTTATGTACTTGCACTTAGGTCATAATGATACTTGGGGAAGTGAGGTTATTTGTTCAGTTCAGCAATGGCATGGTGTTAAAAACAGTTTTTCACTGTGGATGTGCAGGTCTTTAAGGTCCCGTAGCTCCCTTCAGACGGAAGCAGAGAGATGAGTTGATGACCAGGGTGCATTGCATCCTTCAGCATCCTGCTGGCTTTGTTGAGTGTTCTGAAGATGTCCTCCAATGTGGGCCAAGGCTGTCCAATTCTTTTTTGAGCAGTGTGCATGGCCTTTTTGTCTGCTACTGTGCAGTTGGCATACCACGCTGTGATGCAGTATGTCAGTCAGTATGCTCTCTACAGAACAGTGATAGAAGGCTACAAGGAGCTCTACAGCCAACTTGTTTTTTTCATGAAGTGCTCTTAGAAAACAGAGCTGCTGTTGAGTTTGGAGCCGCGGTGTTTGTCATCCAGATGAGATCTTCTGTGATGTGAATTCCCAGCCATGTGAAACTAGAAACCTGAATGCAGCTCAGACAAGACTCTTCCCCCTCGTCAGCTGGAGTAAAAAGCCTTCACCTGGCTCATTCAGTCTCTTGCTGGTCCCTGGTGGTGTTGCCCACATGAGGTGGCTCCCATTTTCTTTCTTTTTGGCAGATTTTAAATGTCTTTTGCCTCCACTCACCTTGTGCCTTTTATGTTTTAGGCCCACCTGGTGCTGTTTTGAGCACTTTTTGCTATTTGTGATTTGCTTGTTTTGCCTAGTTTTTTTTTTATTTATTTTTTTTACTGATTTTCCTAGTTTAATCTGCTTAGTATTTTTTGGTTGCTTTACGGCTTGGTTTGTGTTGGTTTGGATTATTGGTTTGTCAATTGGGTTGTTGGATTTTGTTAACTTTGCTCTTTTTGTTCCAGGAAGTTTCCTTCTCTTTTGCTTGTTTCTTCTTCAGTGCAGACTGGGTGCCATAAGGTGGGAGGCTAGGCACCGTGGTGAGGACCTCACATCTGTTGCATGCAGTTGGGGGCACTGGAGCACTAGTATTCATGCATGTTTGCTGTGATTTTGTTGTGTTGCACCCCAGGGGAGTGAAAAGTGGCACTTGTCCTGCAGTCTGCCTCCCACTAGTGGCCCTAGTCCACTGATTTTAGCTTTGTGTAATAGATGTTTGTTTTTAGTTTTAGTGTTTTCATCGCCGGCTTAGATAATTATAGATATTATGGTTATATTTTTTGTTTACTAACCTCACAGTCACAAACCCGTGTCTCTTTAGGTTTTTTTGTCTTTTTTCCCAACAAATTAATTTTCTTCTTGATTTCCATTCCGTTATTGGTCCCTAAGATAGTTTCCTTACCTCCTTAGTTATCTCTATTTCCCCCCTTATCTAATTTAAAAACTCCACTCCTTGCCACACTAATTAACAGACAGACACTCACAGTTTCTCAAGTGTTCTCCTGAATGTGAAGTTCCTTCAGATTTTTGATGTTCACTTAACACCACTCTGTTGGTCTGCAGACGTCATCCCTGTGGGCAGACTAATTCCTGTCTTAGATCAAGCCTATTACCATTTTGGCATCTATGTTATTATTGTATTTGATTGGTGTGTTGCAAGGCAGTTATATCTGTAGAGGAAGTAGAAGAGGGGAATCGGTACACATCCCTGTGGCACTCCACTGAGTGCTGAGTGGCTGTAGACAGTTGGAGAGGAAGGCTTAATCCACATGCACACAGGACTGCTGAGACCAAGGAGTTTAGTCAGCAGCCAGCTGTGGGTGATAGTGTTGAATGCAGAGAGAAAGCACCCTGACATGTGCCCTCTGCTGTTCCAGGTGGGTCAGTGGCAGGATATAGCAATTGCAACCTCTGTAGACCTGTTTGCCCTGTAATAATAATAATACATTTTTATTTATAGAGCACCTTTCAAAACAAAGTTACAAGGTGCGTAACAAGAAAATGGTTTGTGCAATTTAAAATTCATGACAGTATAACATTAAAATACAGGAATACAGAATAAAAAACTAAAAAGAATCAGTTTAAGAAGGCCAGTTGATAAAAGTGAGTTTTAAGAAGTGATTTAAAACAGGACACAGAGTTTGCCTGCCTGAGATCTCCCGGCACACAGCCGAGGGGCCCCGGAAGCGAAAGCCCGGTTAGTGACCAGGTGAGTTTTAGGTACCTGTAAGAGGACCCTGCCAGCAGATCTCAGGCTCCGGTCAGGCTCATAAAAGTTTAGCATGTCACCTGTCATAGGTGGGAGCCTGACTGTTTAAGGCATTAAAAACAAGCTGTAAAATCTTAAAATCAATTCTAAAACTCACAGGTAACCAGTGAAGGGCAGCAAGGATTGGCGCAATGTGGTCGCTTCTCTTGGTACCTGTTAAAAACCTTGCAGCAGCATTTTGGATCGACTGTAGTCTTTGAATATTTTGTTTGCTAATGCTGGAATACAGTGCGTTACATTAATCTAGCCTGGATGTGATGAAGGCGTGAATGACCTTTTCAAAATCTGCACTAGTAAGGAAGGATTTAATCTTGGTTAGCTGTTTTAGCTAGGAAAAACAGGGGGGAGGGCTCTGAATCAAAGATGACACCCAGGTTACGGGCCTCTTTGTGAATGTTGCTGGAAGGGGGTAAAAATGTTCAGCTTGTGCTGGAGCCAGCATCATTTAACTGTAAAAAGTTCTAGGACATCCATTTTTTTTTATGTCAGCAAGACAGGACATTATGCGAGAGCCATCAGAACCAGGTTTTAAAGGGACATAATAGTTGGGTGTCGTCTGCATAACAATGAAAACTGGCGTCATACTTTTGAATGATTTTAGGTAGCATGTAGATTGTGAATAAAAGTGGTCCTAGAATGGACCCCTGCGGGACCCCGCAAACAAGAGGATACTGGAGGAGGAGGAGTCCCCGAGCCTTACAGAGAAGGACCTATTAGACAGGTATGAAAGAAGCCAGTCGAGAGCCACATCACTGATACCAACCAAATTTTTCAGGCATACTAGTGCTGGGCCAGGGCTGGGCAGAGGATGGCTTTCATATTTTTTAAAACCAGTCTTTCAGAATTTTGCAGTGATTGGTGTGAGTTTGGTCTAGAAATTGGTGTTAGCCTGTGGATTATTGTGGCTGATTTCAGTAGCCTGGGGCAGGGACATGTTGAATATTTTACCTAAGCCCTCTGCCAGCTGGTGGACACAGTCCATGAGCACTCTACCTGTTACCCTGCTGCCGTGACCCTGATGAAGACCACCCTTTGGTCGAAACGTTGGTTTTTAACACATTTTGTAATAAATATTTTTGCATCTGAGGCTACGAGTGTGCCACATCCCTTTTTTTCCCCCTGCAGCCGTCTTAACACTGACAGATATGAGGATTTGTCTCACCTCCTGTGTCTGTCAGTAAGAGCTCAGTGGTAGCTGGTGTGGGTGTAGTAGCGAGGTCCATTACTTGTGTCTCAAAGTGGGCGTAACAAACCGCTGTCTGTCTGTTGTTCTTTGTTATTCATGTAGCTTGTAATATAATGAATCCCCTGCTACATGCATGCAGGATTCCTGTGTAAAATGTCCTTTAATTCCTTTCTTTTGTGCAGCCATCCTTGTGCCTTCTTTCAGGTTGTCTTGCAGTGCAGCTCAGTTCTCTGTCTCCATCTGAAGGCTGCATTCCTGACTTTAGAAGATTCTGGACCTCTTTGTTCCTCCATCGTTTCTTCATGCATCTCTTGATGGTAGCATTGTCAACACAGGGTCTGATGTAAAACAGACCTGCTTCAGTGTATATGCACTTTTCCTTATGATAGAACTGGTATTGGAAGCAGTCCTGCATCAGCTATATGCACAGGCTTCATGTCTTTATATTCACCTCATAGTTTAAAGGTGTCTTTCATTTCAACAATGTTATTATGTATAACTTTCTCCTCGCCATTTAAAATGAAACATAGAAAGTTCCAGACTTCACCAGGTCCAGCTGATCGGCTCTGAGAGTGGAGCACGATAACTGAATGTAATGTGGGTGTAGGAGGAGTGGGGGTGGGGTAGATGGAGCCTGATGTTGTGATTTGGACTGATAAGAAAGCTGGAGGTTTTTATCCAATAATCTTGCCTAGTATGGCTTTAAACTGTGCTGTGATGTGAACAGGCGTGCATGTGTGTGTGTGTGTGTGTGTGTGTGTGGTGCGAGGCTGCTTTCAGCTTGAGAACTGCACTCCCCCATCCTCCACTTCACTCACTCCTCTCTCTCTCTCTCCTCTTACTCTCTTTCTCTCCCTGACCCAGCTCTGCCTGCCTCTCCTCCCTCTGCTGCTGGTTTATATTGTCATCTGTCCATCTCCCTCTTTGCTTTGCCCCCCGCCCCCCCACCCCTCCTCCCTCTGTCCTTTCCATTTTTGCAGCCTTCACTCTCCTGCAACCTCTTTCTTCCCCATCTCTCCATTTACCCACAGGCATCTCTCTCTCTCTCTCTTCATCTCACCATGTCTATTTTCTCTCTGTTGCTCTGCTGTTTTTCTCCTCTCTTCTCCACTCACACTCTAATGTCACTCTCCTCACCCTGTATTCTGCAAACATACTGTAAACTGTTTCCATAAGACTTAGAATATACACAGGTCTTTAAGGAGTGACACTGATATACAGTATATGCAGTATGTGTGTGTAATCCTCACCCTTTGTGTTTGTCAGTGTGTGTGTCAGAAACAGCAATGCAGCCACTTCTCATGTCAACGGCTCATCACTCTCATAACTCTGCAACATCTTCTCCTTGAATATGTGCACGTCTTTGTTTTCCGTTGTCCACTTTCTTTGTCTAAGTCCACTCAGGAGGAAATACTGTAACTCACCACATTCGATCAGTTTCTATTCAGTGACTCATGCTGTGCTGAAAGAATGCAACCGAGCATACTTCTTGCATCAGTTTAACAATGCCTCCTGTGCTGTATTTCAACAAACCAACCGACTCCTTTACTTGAAAGTTGAAACAGTGCGTCAGTGTGTTCCTGACAGTGCGTTGTTCCTATGTACCAGTCACTGATTCTAATCCTGTACTCACATGCTGTCAAGCTGTATTTTTTCCTTTCCTCTTCTTTCATGCTTTACAGATCCCCCACCCTCACCAGCCCAACCACCCCCACATCTCAGCTCTACCTCCTCTCTCTCTCCCCCTGTCTCCTTGATTACTTGCTGCTCTCATCCCCACTCCTATCTGCCAACTTGAATTAGACCACAAGCTCAGCTGATGGGCTGGGTTTGTTCATCCTCATATGGAGTGTGTATTTGTGTGCATGTGTTTGTGTCTGTGTGTGTGTGTGTGTGTGTGTGTGTGTGTGTGTGTGTGTGTAGGTCTATATTTGTTTACACAGTCTGATTATGGAGTTTTGTTTTCCTTATGGGCACAAAAAGTTAAGTCCTCATCATGTAAATCCTTCAACTTTAAGGTGAAGACCTATTTCAAGCTTACAGTAAGTCTCCATGAAACCTAAGTCATTGTACGTGTGTGTGTGTTAGCACATTAGAACAACTGTCTCATAATGTTTCTCCTCCTTTAAAGGTATATTTAAACATTCTAGCAAATTCTCCTATCTTTGGAATAGGTTCATTACCTTTAATTGTCAGTGCAAGCTGTTTTTAGATCAGCGGGGCAGAGACGTGAGCTGCTCAGCTAACGCAACGGAGGCGCACAGTATTTCCATGTTTCCCTCATCAGACTAAATACACAATCCAACAACTCCAAAACACTCTGGTGGACAAGTTGTGACCTGCACATTCACCACGCTATGAGATAATAACGTAATAATTATCTAACATTACGACACATGAAGCAAATACTCGGAACTACTTGCACTTTTGAAATCACTCCATCCCAGCAGCCATGTTTGAAATAACTCTGTCTGGTTATAACATTCTGTTATTATCTCATAGTGTGGTGAATGTGCAGGTCACAACTTGTCCACCAGAGCGTTTTGGAGTTGTTGGATTGGGTATTTGATGAGTTTGATGAAATACCGTGCAGCTCACGTCTCTCCACTGATCTAAATACAACATGCACCAACAATTAAAGGTAATGAACCTACTCCTAAGACTATAGGGATTATGGCCATAGGTGAATTTGCCAAAATGTTGAACTAACTGAGTTAGTTGAACTAAGTGCCTTCAAGCACGTCACTCTGCACGAACTGCACAGACATCCATACATCAAGTCACTGTTCTGTGAGAGCAACATCTGCCTGCTGAAGACAACAAGCCTTAAAATTGTATCAGACAGATGCAGGACTTGCACGTCTGTCTGTACTCAGTGAGGGATCCCTCCTCTGTCTCTCACCCTGAGGTTTCTCCTGTTTTTTTTTCTCTGGAGTTTTTCCTCAGTAGATGTGAGGGTCTAAGGGCAGATTATGTTGTTATGATGCTATGTAAAGACAAAAAATGGGCTATACAAATAAACTTGGCTAAACATCTCTATATACCATCAGTTGGGTTTACCTACATGTTCAGGGGAACTAACATTTATTGTTTCGCAACCCAATCTTGAAATAAAGAAATGTCTGTATTACCATTCACTTTTCTGACTTCTGATATCGTGCACAGGCAATCAATGGTTTAATTGTGTCACAATAAACAACATGGAGACCAGTGTCGTCATTTTCCACCAGTGAACAGCAAAACAAATTAGTTTCATTTCCGCTAATACACAGTCAGAACCCACAAACTGCTGCTGGCAGCGATATTTTATTATTTTTAATCCTCAGAGAAACATCAGCTTCCCTCTGCTGCTGTTGTTAAACTCTGAACATTCAGTCTTGGTTTAGGATTCCGCTGGGGCGCCGGCGCCCCCACAGGGCAGCGTCGGTACTTTTCTGAGTATGCTAAGTGCTAAGTGCACATTCTGAGTGAAAAAATTTAAAAATATAAATAGTTTTTGTTGTGTGTATGTTAGAAAGTTAGATTTTTTTCTACTAATAGCTAAGGCCTGAGAGAATCATATTTTAGAATGAAAAAGCTTGTTCATTGTTGATCTCTGTGTTTTTTTACTTAAATTCTGTGATATTCAATTTCTGTTTTGTTTTTTCTTTAGTTTCTATACTCATATAACTATTAATCCATTCATGTGAGATCATTTCAGCATACATATTTTGATAGCCCAGGTTGTCCTGAAAAAATAAATGTTTATTACTTGACTGTACATGGAAGGGTTACATGCATTAATAGACAAAAAGTAGCAAAAAATGACTTGGAGTAATAAGGGTTAAATGAAAATCATATTTAATGAACTTTTAAATTAAAACAAACCTTTTACATTTGTGTGTGCATGGTAAATGAAGCTTAGCGAAAGTTCAGACAGGAAGACTATATCGATATAGAGTGCCGAAGCGGAAGCAGGAAGTAACGGTCCCATGGGTCCTCAATTCGAAAAAAGGCTCCAGAAATGAACGAGACTCCAAGATTTATTTTGTGATGCGATTGAATTGCGCCATGACAAAAAAATATGTCCTCTACCTGTTTAAAACATCACGTTTCATGCCGAGAAATCAGCAGTTTATCATAAAACGGCAACAGAAGAATGTATTTTGTGTGACGACGCTCTGCGGACTACAAATCTGTGTCCCACAAAAAATACGTCACCAACTGACACGGGAAAGGGCGGCATTTGGTGTGTGACGTCACCTACGCGACTTGTAGTCTTTCTGGTTACGGATTCTTCGGAATTTTATTTTACAATAAGTTTACAACAAACTGCTGATTTCTTGGCATGAAACATGATGTTTTAAACAGGTAGAGGACATATTTTTTTGTCATGGCACAATTCAAACGGATCACAAAATAAATCTTGGAGTCTCGTTCATTTCTATGGAGCCTTTTTTCGAATTGAGGACCCATGGGGCCGTTACTTCCTGCTTCCGCTTCGGCACTCTATAAGCACACCTTAAAGCCCTTTCCCTGTTTTCCCGCTATCCTCTCGCTCCACCCTTATTCTCATAATTCAACCAATCACAGTCTGCCATCCTCTTTCTCTTCCACCAATCAGTCATTAGCGTCAAATTTAAAAGTCCTCTCTCTCTCCTGTCATCTAGCCGTCATTTCAGCAAACTCTCAGCCCACCTCCACCCCTGCACCACCTCCATCAAGATACAGACTGTCTTAATCTGGATCTTCAACCGTTCAGAAATGGCTGTTTGTCCTGTTTGTCGCGCCTCCTTCTACGAGTTTACCCGAATAAGGAAAACAAATTTGATTGGTCGTTATCGAGTGGGCGGGATATTCAACATTTGGGGTGAGACCGAGCTCGGTGTGTGTTCGTGTGTCTCAGACGTTTGATTGACGGATGACGGATCCAATAACATTGGCTGATGAATCGTGAGCAACGTGACGCATAATTTGTGTGCCTGTATTATCCAATGCAAAAAAAACTACCCCACTTTCATCCTGGATTTACTCGAAAATAGAATTTTGCACAAAGTTTGGGCTACATTGTCTGATAGATGAGTGATTACACTAATGTTAAAACCCACAGTGGGCTCAAATTCAATTTTCTTTTCTGAATACCTTTAAAGGAATAGTCTGAAATTTCTCTGAGATAGCAGCAAATTTATCCTCCTGCTCTGAGTGTGTGTGGAAGGGCTGCATTGATTTACACAACCGTAGTTTGCCTCAGAGGTGGATTCCCTTCCAACTGGCGGGGAAGAGGTCCTGTAAATATCTGTAATTATGAGTATTGATTCTATAACAGGCAAGTTTGGTATTGGAAGCATTATACTTGAGTATCGATCCGCAATTCACTATAGTACAGTCACTGTTAATAGCCCTGGGGACTGCAGGGGTCAATGTTAGGACCAATTCTCTTCTCTCTGTACATTCATGATATTTGTAGTGTATCAAAAATTATGAAATGTCTGCTTTTAACTGACGACACTAACATCATCAGCCCTGGTGAAGATTTACAGCATCTTGTTCTAAACTAAGAGGGCTAACAGTGTGGGTGTGTTATGAAGAGATCCAGGCTTAATCAACAATCTCTGCTCATCCTGTATCATTCATTGTGTTACCTGAGTGTTGCCTTGAAGTCTGGGGAAATACTTTCAAAACAAACTTGCTCCCTCTGCACATACAGAACAGAGCCAAGATCAGCTCACAATGTAAAGTTTAACGCTCACTCCAATTCACTGTTTGTTGGAGTCATTGGCATTGAAATGATTTGACCTGGTAAAATTCACAACAGCACAAACCATTTATAAAGCAAAAAATGTAATCTTCTTCCAGGCAACATACTTATTATTAGTTATTCCATGAGAGAGTAAAAAGAAAAAAGAAAAAAAGTAGGACAATTTAAGGCAAGACACTATACAGGCAAAAACACTGTTTTTTCATGCATTGATCAATTTTGAGATTTGGGGTTATATTTCTACCTTAACATGTCTTCACCAATTCACCAATAGTTAAGATGCTACTGTGACATATGTGCTGTGATCTGACCCGTCATGTCATGTCATGTCATGTCATGTCATGTCATGTCATGTCATGTCATGTCATGTCATGTCATGTCATGTCATGTCATGTCATGTCATGTCATGTCATGTCATGTCATGTCATGTCATTGTAAAGCTCTCTCTCCTGAACAATGATGTGTATACATATACAGTATATATATGCCTCAGAGGTGGATATGTACAACAGTGAGGAGGGTGAACATTTGTAAAGTGATGATAACTGATGAGGGTAAGAGGGGGATTTAGAGAGTGACAAAGTGTGGTTCTGTTTTGTTGTATTGTTTGTGTATTTATGTTGTCTGGGGGTTGAAACAGATAAGCATTGCTTATCTGTTATTGTCATTACTTATCTATTGCTTCTTGTTGTTGATGATGATGATTGTTATGAATTTGCTCTACAGTTTGAAATAAATTTTATGAATTAAAATCTGAACTCATCTGAACTACTCTGTACAACTCACAATGAATATTAAATATGGAGGAAACTTTGAGCACAAACATCATATTTCTTTTAATACATTGTAAAATTGCTCTGTCAAAACCTAATAATTATGATAATGAATGAAGCTCTGTGAAGCTGCTTATTTCATTTTATGTTAATTATGTCTCTGCTTATTTGTTATTTTCACTTCACTGTTACGTGGATCAGTTTGGAAAACAGCATATAGTGTACAGCAACAAGTGCGTGACACACCCCCACCACACACTCAGTAACACTCATGTGCAGGAAACTGTGTGTTTCCATCATTATGCATGTGGTTGTATTAACAAGAAACTTTTTGGAACTGATCTAGTAGAAACAAAGCAAACTGGTTTTACATTTGATTTGAAACTGACTGATGCTCCACTTGACTTCCTCCTCTACAGTATGTTGTTGTGTTTTGTGTTCATTGTGTGTTTTGTGTTCATTCCAGCAAATGCATCAAACAGTCAGACAGTAAATCAAAGGGTCGTCTTGAGTTATTCTCCACTTCACGACCTGTGTGTATGACCAACAGGACTATTTTTGGCACTTTGAGGAAATGCTCTCATTCTCTTTCGTTGTCTGTTGCTGCTCCCAGCTGTAACCATAGTAACCAAGTTCACAGCAGGGCCCTCATCAATAACAAGTGTGGAGGGGAAGTAAATATTTGAAGGAGATCATAAAAAGCCTTAGGGTCCCAGTGACAGACCATCCCATTGGATCTTGAAGGTGAGTGTGGTGAGGCCTGAGACCAGGTTTGGATTTAGTTTTCTAATAAAAGTTTCAAGTCAAGTCATTTTTATTTATATGGCACCAATACACAACAAGAAGTTATACAACAAAAAGTTGTATCACAAAAAGTGAAGGTGTAAACCTTCTCTTAATAGTATTTACAGAGACTCAACAGATCCCACTAAGAGCAGCTCACATGGCAACTGTGACGAGGAAAAACTCCTGTTTAAGAGGCAGAAACTTCAAGTAGAACCAGACTCAGGGTGGGTGGGCGGCCATCTGGCTCCATCAGCAGGGATGGAGTGGAAAAGAGAGAAAGAGATAGATAGAGGGAGTGAGAGAGAGGCCGTGGTGTTGGTGGTGGTGGGGGGGGGGTTGAGTACAAACATACTCTAAGTTACAAAACCTGACAGAGCTGATGAAACTAAGAGCTATTTCAAAGGTTTAGGGATAAAACTTTTTCTTTTTAAGTTTGCATTTGAGCCCATTCACAGAGGCATGTCAGAACTATATGGAGCAGCCTTTAGTTATTTTTTACATGTCCTCTCCATCTTCAGTGTTGTGATGACATGAGACTGGTCAACACCTCAGTGTCTGTAACGACAACAATACTCCTGCTTAAAGCAGAAGTAAGCGATCCGGTTGTTTTGGCTAACTTTGTCAGCCGATGGAGTTAGCAGTCCCCGCCCTCGTCCCTACGTCACCACATTCACGCGCATCCCTTGGCTGCACACACAGAGAGGACCGCCCCTTTATGCCGTTCTCTCTCCTCATTGGATAAAGGTTGTAGGATACAAGGAAAGTTTTCTCCTCGGCTTACAGCAGAGCAGAGTGACTGACAGACCCGTGTTTCAGACCAAACACTCTATAGAAGTGATGTCGGAAGATATAACTATTTAAGACTTATATTAACACAAACATTCCTCTTACTTCTGCTTTAATACTGGGAACACATTGCCTGCATGGTGTGAGGATGCTGCTGCTGAGCTGCTGTGGAGAATTCATCATCCTACATCTCTGCTGCACTGCAGCTCTGCCTCTCTACATAGAGTTTTTCAGGAGGCCAGAATGTGGGATATATCTGCACTATTAATTAATTTTCTATTTATACTTGACAGAAAATGTCACCAAAATGTCACTGTCTCCACATGCAGCTGCTGAAACTGTTAAAATTATGTTATATATCTGTATTTTCATGCCTATCACGTTCAGATTAAGTCTGGAGAGAGAAACTATGGTGGAAGTTGCCAAGTTTTTGTATGATGTCACTATGATATCAACAGGTCTGCTCCGTCTATGTCTGCTGGGACACAGTTAAAGGAGACAATCATGGCCCTTTTTCACAAAATAAAATAGTTCCCAGGTGTCTTAAAGACATGTCTATGACATGCTTCAGTCAAAATACTCCAAGGATCAAACATCACAGCTCTTTTCATCCTCTCAAAACAGCCCTATTCAGAACGGCTGGTTTCAGTGCCTGTCCCTTTAAATGCAAATGACCCACTTCTCACCCACTTCTCATCCCGACCCCCTTGGTACTCACAGGTACGGGTGGTATTATGCAAATTCAAAAACTAATGACATCATTGGACAACTGAGGGAACAGCTCGTAAAACCACATGGATTTCAACCCAAGGAGCCTGAAAATTACAGATTTTTTTGTCAATATTCACATTTTGGGGGCCGGAAGGCAAGACAAACACCCAAATATATGTTAAAGAGCCTTCAGAAAGTGATATTTCCATAATACGTCCGCTTTAACAATAGAAAAGAGTGTCTCCTGCAGCCAGCTTGCTCCTGGACATGGGCTGTCTCCTGAAACCTCCTCCACCTCAGGGCAGTGGGCTAGATTTCAGTCAATCAACCCACATGTTCCATCTGTTTCCAGACTGACCTGTGCCCTCCTCCACATTATCTCTTTCAGATGTGTCTTTTCTCTAATGCTTGTTTCGGATTTGTGTACCACCAACTCACCAGAGCAGTTGCATGTTTTCTGGAAGAGTTGGCCTAGTTTATCAGAGAGCCTGGTGGGGCTGCAGCTCTAAATGGTTAACCAGCCTTAAGAGATGAGAAGGCCATGACTAATCTCGCCTTTAGGCAAGGTGCATTTATCTGTCAGGAGCCTGAAAATCATTCCACCAGTCGTGTCTGTGCACACACCACACAGCTGAGCATCACATGACGGACAAAGTGTCTGAGCTCAGTCTCTAAGCCAATGCATGGATGGTTATTTTTAGCAAGCTTACACTTTGCTTTGATGGAAGGTATAATGGTTTGGACTCGAGCAGTTAGCATCACAGCCGGTCAGGGAGACCAGCCATAGAGAGCTTTACTTAATGTGCTGTATGGTCTGCCTCCTCCGTACGGAGCCAGAGCACTTAAACCTGATCTGACAAGGAATAGCTTATGGGGTCAGGAGCAGTGCTGCACTGTTACAGCCCTCCTCCACAGCCTCCTCTGTGAGCAGCTCCGAGCCGCGGCCGGCTGCGGTTTGGAGGAATGCAATAAAGATGGTGAGGTCGGCTGGTGTCAGGACTGTCATGTCCTTACAACACCAGATCTATCTGCAGCTTTTAAAGGCCACACACTATGACATTTTAAATGCTGTTTGCGAACTAATGCAATACCATGGAATAAAATACCATGAAAGGGTTTAAGGGATCATCATAGTAATCATTACACACTCTCACACACACATACACGCACAGCTTTGAAGGAACAAGACTTACAAGCCTTAAAGACAGATGGATGGGCTGCTTTTCCTGTTTCAATTACCACTCCAAGAACTTTACACTATCTGCCATTTATAAACACAGTCATACAGCACTTTCAACTACACAAACAGTCCTCGTTCCCATGGATACCCTTCAACATGTGGACTAGAGGACCTGGAAATTAACCACCAACCTTCTGGTAAGTGGATGACCTGCTCTATCATCTTTCTTTTTTTTAATTGAACATTTATGCACACATTACGGGACAGTTAAGTACAGAACAGTATGGGACAAGGGGCAATTACAGAACAAACAATCAAAATAAGACAGAACAAAACAAATAACGAGGGGTGGAATTGTGATAAGGGGTATTGAGCAGGCATATTTAGGGGTTTTGAATTTGTTGGGAATGAAAAAAGAAGAAGGATGAACAGTGTGGAGTAGTGTTTGGAGGGATTAGCTCTGGAGAAAATTGCATTGAACATGAATGGGGACCAGGTGTTTTGTAATAGGTGGCATTATCTTTTATTGTAATGTACAGTAGGTTTTTCAAAATTTGAGAGTTTGGTTAGTTGTAGAGATGAAGATGAATGTTTGAAGATGTTTTGGGGTTGATAAAGAGGAGAGGTCACCAAGCGGGGCTATGGTGGGGGAGAGTGAGATGCTGAGGTTGAGGATCTATCTCCTGAGTCACAGTGTAGCTCTTCTGTCTTCTATAGACATGTGTTGTGAAGTGACAGTACAGTGATCTGCTTAGAGCAGTTCATATGTTCACAGAAGAGCAAAGACTAATGTATTGTTGAAACAGAGTATAGTTATTTTTCCAACATGTTAATAAAGATGTTAAACAACAATCAACACTTTGTTTACGCATGTAGAGGCTTCTCTACAGGTGATTTAGTGTTCAAAGAAATGCACTAGCTGTTTGCAGAATCAAAGGCTGTATTCATGGTACAGTAGGTGAACTTTGTTATCACCAAGGGGCAATTCATGTTACGGTGAGCAGTGTTAAAAATACATAAACACATACAAATACACGCTGGGGAGGAGGGCATCACATGATTCTGTTGACAAGTACAATAGTGGCAGGGACAAATTAATTCTTAAAGGAGACATATATGCCCCTTTTCCCAGGTGTCTTAAATTTGGTCAAAATCCCTCAAAGATCAAACATCACAGCTCTTTTCATCCTCTCAAAACAGCCCTGTTCAAAACGGCTGGTTTCAGAGCCTGTCCCTTTAAATGCAAATGAACCACTGCTTGCCCCACCCCACCCCTTCTACTGGTACAAGGTATGGGTGGTATGCTAATTTAAAAACTAGTTACATCATTGGAAAACCTCTGAGGGAACAGCTCGTAAAACCACATGGATTTCAACCTTTGGGGCCTGAAAATTACAGATCTTTTTGTCAAATCTCACATTTTGGGGGCCAGAAGGCAAAACAAACACCCAAATATATGTTTAAGAGACTTCAAAAAGTGATATTTCCATAATATGTCCCCTTTAAGTCTATTTGTCCTGCTTGGCAGGGCATATCTGTGGCTGGATGGCAACAGTTTATAGAGGTTTTATTCATGTACGGATGCTGTAGGTGTCTCTGTGTGAAGCGTATATAAACCCTTGTACACTGGACTTTTATGGACTCTGCTCTGCCGTTCTAAAAACATCTTGCACTGACAATTAAAGGTAACAAACTTACTGCTATGACTATAGGGATTATGGCAATGGGCCACCTTGCCAAAATGTTGAACTATCCCTCTAAAATGTAATAGCATTGATGATATCATTCCTATTATTAGCAGAAACACCTTTCAGAAAAAGGTGTTTCAGCAGAAACACCATCTGGAGGTTTCACCAATGAAGAGTTCCTGCTGCAAGTGGAATCTCCAGAGCAGCAGGTAGAGCAGAGCTGTGTTGATCATGATTGCAACCATGACAACAAAGTTTCTCTTACCTTATTTTAAACCCTTATTTGTCCCTGTTACTACTACACTCATTAGTATATTGGCAAAGGCCCCCTGTGCCCTCAGCTGTAGGGACACCCTGCCAGCAGACCCTCAGAGGGCAGTGATCTACATGGTGGTTCAGACTGGAGGACCTGTTGTGGTTTCACCTGTGTGTTCGCCTCTCTGCTGATGGTGCAGACAAACAGCAGCTCTCTGGTGTGTGGATGTGATGAATGGTTTCAAACTGGTGCCAGCTCATTAAGTGGATTAAAGTGGAGCTCACAATTTGATTCCACTGTGTGATTAACACTTGGCTGGAGCAGCGTCCTGTACATGTTTCATCATGAACCAGAGGTGGCTTCACTGGGCTTGTGGGAAAAAACTGTAGGACCATGGACCATCTGTGCTCTTCTTACACTGAGAAAATGAAACAGTTGATTCTCTCATCACTTCCCAGACTGAGTGCTCTGCCTCCACAGTACAGTACATGTATATTACAGTATTATGAAGCTTGTGAGACCTGATGCTTGTATAAGTTTGGAATACAATAGTGTATATTGAAAAATCCTCTTTCATGACATTATATCACAGTTTAATTCATCCATATTTGACATACTGTAACATTGTTTGGGCTGCTTCATATTCCTCATACCTTAATTCAGAAAAGATTCTTGAGAATGCTTTAAAACTCTACCAATCAAGCGCCATCTGAACCCTTATTTAGCAAATTTAAACTTTTGTAAATTTTTTTCTATTAATATGCGTCAAACATGTCTTTTCATGTTTAAATTCATTCATTCTAGACAAGACATTCCAAGCACTTTTCAAAAATTCTTTCTGTTATCATTATGTTATTCATTCCTATTCAGTAAAGGTGCATTCACACCAGACTTTTTATTTTTGTCGCTGGCGACCAGTTTACATCTATCCTGACATACAGCGAGCGAGCGAACTGGCAAAGAAATCTCGATTTTGTATTGGAGGAGAGGATTTTATATAAACCCTTTGGGCTTCTTTTCCTCTCCAGCACAATGATTTGCCTTTGTATCATTAAATATAATTTTTGTTTTTATCATCGTGCAGAATAAAACGGTTAAATGGTGATCTAGCTATTTGCACATACAGGTATATATCAGTTGCTTCCAAAGTCTACTCGACTCAGAAGTGGGAGAGAAGAGAGTGGAGTCCTTGTGCAAGTTCAAGATGCTCAACCAGTCTCAGTAGCTGTTGATCCAGAGCACAACATTCATCTTGTCTGTTTGTGAGAGAGAAATTAAAAGATGAGAGGGGAAATGAGATGTAGTGGTTTATAGAAATCTTCAGGATCACATTAGATTTGGATTTATTGAGAGAGAGAGAGAGAGAGAGAGAGAGAAATACACAGAGTACTGAGAGCAGGAGAAGCTTCATTTGTTTAACGGGTGAGGACATTCGTTATTTCACCCTGTTTCTGACTCTTTCGCTTCATTCCTCCTGTTGCTAACCGTCTATCCATTTTGGTTCTCCAGTGTTTACTGTCTGTGTAATCTGTTGTGCACAATCACAAAGAGAAAAGCAAACGAGAATACAATGGGAAACAGCATAATGGAATAATTGAAGTTTCATTTCTAAAATTGGAGACCACAGAAGATTGGATCGGCCATCACAAAGCTCTGATTTTAATCCTAGAGAAATCTGTTCATGACTGATAAGCCTGACTGGAGGAATAGAGCCATATCTAAACTTACTGTGGAAACCTGAGACATTTAACATTTGAAAAGACAAACTGTACCTAAGTGTGTTTGAATCAACTTAATTTGTCAAGTGTGGTTGTTCATTTCTTGTGTCTCTAAGTGGCTTCCCTCACTGACAGCACCATCAGCAGTAGTCTGGACCATATAGCTACTGTACAGCAGCAGGACAAACATGCAACTGTTATATACAGTAGGCCTATGCACAAGTAAGTGAAAAGTCAGAGGTACATCTATATAACAAGACAAATGTATCCACCTTAGGAGACAATAAAGGCTCATCTTATCTTATTGAAACAACAACAACCTAACCAATAACATTATACTCTGACCTTCAACTTTATTTATGCCCCAGGGGACAATTAGTTTTGCAGCAAGACAGACACAGACAAAGATACAGATATGGTGGTCAGCCACACGAGGAGACACAACTGCAAGTTAACAACAAGGAAGATGAATGACAATAGATGCATTCAATATAAAGAAGTGCAAAAGAACACGTGCTTATTGCATGAGTTTTGTCTACAGTAGAACTCTACCAGCTATGTTTTTACCTGTTGCTCTCAACAGGGGGAACCTAAACCTGGAACCAGAGGGCAAAGTCTGACATTCAGTGAACAGGGAGTGGGGGGCAGCTGGCAGGATGCTTCTAGCCTTCCTCCCCACCTGTCTGGTGAACAGATCACAGAGTGGGCTCTGCTGTACTCCCAGTATCTTATATCACTCATCTTCACTATCTTAGTGAGTGAATTTTTAGACTTAATGCTGAGGTTCCCATACCGGCTCATCAATGAGAAAGTAAATATGGCAAGATTTATAAAACAGGCTCATGGGGGACTGTCCTGTCCACATGGAAAAATGACAATTCCAGCAAGCAGAACAAGCATTGCTGACCTTTCTTACATAGCATGGCAGTATTATCTTTAAAATTCAGTTTCTTATGAATAAGAGTCCTGAGGTACTTGTACCTCTCCACAAACTGGAGGATGTTGGCTGTCGCCTTAAATCAGTATTCATTTTGGCAACTTTTGGCACCATTCAATCGTAGGAAAGACCCATCACACCATTTTGTCCTTGTTGTTGTTGTCTTGTTTTTCCTATCATCTTTCTTTTTGTTGTATTTTTTCTTTGTCTCTTTTACTTTTCAACGTTGTTTCCCTTTTTTTCTATTGGTTGATCTGTTTTAGTGATTTTGTATTGGAGGGGAGGATTTTATATAAGTCCTTTGAGCTTCTTTTCCTCTCCTGCACAATTATTACCCCTTGTATCATTAAATATAAGTTTGTTTTAATCATTGTGCACATGAATCAAATAAATAAACTGACTTGTCATCAACTTCAGCTGATTCAGTGTCCAACAAACAGGAAATGTTAAACATCATGTGCAGGAAGAGAACGAGGTCTGGGCTTTGTGTCCACACAGAGGTGCACAAGAGCTGCTACACACTGCACGTATAAGAAGAACAGCAGGGAACTAAAGCTGCCAACAAATATGAAGGTTCAACAGTTTGATGTGTTTATCTACTGAAGACTGAGCTAATGTCATGAATTTAAGGAGAGCAGCAGCACCAACTGTGTCTACAATGGAGCAGGAGCCTCCATCTGCTCAGAGGCGATTTTAGAGTCTGCTGGGGCCCTAAGCAAAAATCCCCAGGGGGCCCTCCAACCAGTGTTTATCACCATAATTTTATAAATAATCAAACACCAACAAAAAATGTATGAAATTTAAACTTTTTTTATTCCAAATGTCCAGTTATGGTGTAAGCTGGTGACATGTCGTCTTCATGATGGGCAGGTGTTGCTGTCTCACTGGAGGTGGACGTTCAACTGATATGACAAAAAACAAAAGACAGTTTTACTTTAATTGATAACATATGCCATGCCCTCTAAAGATTCTTTATGACAATACACTTACAGTTTTCACTGTCAGCACTGGGAGGAGGCACTTTGTCCTTCTGATTTGCTGCTGTCAGAAACCTAAATAATAATCCTGAGGAGAGATAAGAGAGTGATTTTTAAATGTTTTCCTTGGGCATAGCTTTCATAGCACCACTATATTACACTTTCATATTATTATAATAATAATAGGCTACTCACTTCAATACTGTAACATAGCCTTACTATGTCACCTTGCTAGCTAGCAAGTTAATAGTGTTGTTACTTGCTGCCGAGGAGGCCAGCAGATAACGTTAAGTTAACCTTGCTCTTTTTTTTTTTGTCACTTAACGACCGTAACCGAGTGGAGCACCAGAACCGCACGCACCGAATCCCTCAGTCCAGTGCAGTCCCACTCGCTAACTGGTCACCACTGGTCTGAAGCTAACATTAGACTATTAGCATTTGTTCAACAGTTATTTACTGTTCACGTTACACTCTGCTCCACTTACCACCACTGTCTTGCATTCTTTTTTACTTCCGCCTCTTTTTTCTTCTCGTCTTGCTCCCAGGTGGACTCTTCTTTTTCCCTCGGCTTCATTAGAAACTCCCAGTGATAAGGTGCATCATACAGGTTGACGTTAGCTGGGATCAGGTCCGGCGGAATGACATGGGGCCCCGTTAGGGGGGTTTCCTACTGCGATGTCATTGCAAATCGACGCTATACGACGATACGGGGAGGGGGGGTGCGGTCACTGCGGGTAGCGCATTTTGAGATATTTCTGTCGATAAAACTGCCCTCGGGCCCCGACCCTCGGGGGCCCCCTAATGGCTCGGGGCCCCAAGCAGTTGCCTGCCTTGCCTGTTCACAAGTAGCGCCTCTGCATCTGCTTAGTGAGCACTGGTGGAGAAAAACAGTGGAATAAAACACAGTGTGATCTGTGACAGCTGCTGGTTCAACGACCAGTTTCATCAGGAAGAGAGAAAAAATACAAAGTGAAAGCAATAACAACCATGGTAGCTCCACCTCTAAAGTCAGACTAATACGTGTCCTGTTTTCGCCAATGCAATCAGACATTATATTGTATCATATTTCATAAATAAAGTTCATACATTCCAGGTGACATCACACAGGTAGGCCTACAGTGTCATGCAAAAGTTTGGGCACCCCCAGTCAAAATTTCTGTTAATATATAATATAATATAGCATAAAGTTACAGATGACACATTCCCTTTACATTTTAAACAATATACATTTTATTTATCGCTTACATTTTCACAATGACATACGCTGCCCGGCGGGTCATGGGAATAACGCCACCGAATCGCCGTTTATGGTCAGAACTACAACGGTATCTGATCGTCTTCAAACCTCCAACTTTCATTCTTGATGAATGAAAACATTCTTGGCAAATGCTTTGGCTTTCGTCCAAGAATTTCACCATGCACATGGAGGATCATGGAAAATGTAGCGTGAAAACACTTCACTTTCCGAAACCCTTCGTAGTCCCTTGACCCCCTGAATGGGAATTAAAAAACAAAAGAAATCAAATTTATACACAAATGATTCTTCTTTTTAGTGTCAATTAACTAAATTTTAGGGTTTGTTTTTCATGTTCTAGTTCACATAACAAAAAATAAAATCACCAGTCAACAGAATAAATAAACAGACCCAAAACACGTTTTTTTCATATGATACCAATGTTGTCATTTTCAAGGCAAGAGTGCCAAAGCACTATGGTGCCTTTGTGCACACTAAAACCTTTGTTTTGTTTTTTTTGTTTGTTTCTGTCATCTAGGTTTTATTTTGTTATATGAAATAGAACATGAAAATCAAACTGTTTTTAATTTTTAATTCCCATTCATCAAAAGAAAATCCAATGACCAAAAGATACACTTACCGCAAACTTTTGTATGCTACTGTATTTCAATTTCTGATTTCCATTTATTATCATGCTAAATGAAAACAGCTCATGTTGTCATTTTCCATAGTCTAATCACCAAAATTATTTGTTTCTCAGTTTCAAAATGGTAATTGGGAGATGAGCTGCTTCTCGGTTTTGCTTTTCTTATTTCAAAACAAGAACTTGTTTCCTGCAAAGTGCAGAGATCAGGATCGAATGGGGAATTGTTTCTTCTCTTCAGCTACGTGTCAGTGATTTTAATGTGCTTGTCAGCTGGTGGCGCGAGGTTACATGAATCATCATGTTTTCCAACATGGTGAATATTCAGAGAGAGATAGAGAGAAAAATGACTCCTCCAGGACATTGGAGGCTGCACTGCTTCCCTGCAGGTGAAACCCCAGGTGACGATGATGAAACATACATTGTATGATACAGATCCATATTACAGGATTATGGTTTTCCCTCTTCTTCTGACTGTGCCAGTGAGTTTGTGTGGTGGGAGCGACCCGGAAATCAGGACACTGATGTAAAATGTAACTGGTTAAATAAAGTTGTATAAAACAGCCTATTGTGTAAGAACCACTAGATGAATGGTGTGAGTCTGTGAGAGAGACAGAGTGCACTCATGCATCACTGCTCTGAGTAGATGTACACAAACTGTATAAAATCAACATAAAAATGGAGGACTGATTCATCATTTAACAACAGTGAGTGAGTGTGATGAATGCCTCACTGTGTGTGCACATCCTGTTCAATAACCCCTGAACACATGGTTAGCCTGTAGCTACACTTTGTAGAGTAAATCTAAGCAGTGACTGTTTCCACCCTCACCACCACATTTGTAAATCCACAGTTGCCCCAAGGGGAGTGTCCTGCCATTTCTTCTTGTTTATTTAAAATCTGTCTAGTCCTTTTTGACCCATGTCTTTCTGATGTATTACTAAGCAGCACAGTATAATTAAAGGTACAGTGTGTAACTTATTTGGCTTTTTATTAGCAAAAATCAAATATTGCTTTCATAAATAGGCTACGTCTAATCACAGTTGCATATGAATGAAAGCTTCCTCATAGCTTAGAACGAGTTGTTTACAAATAGGTGGCTGTGCACCCAACCGAAGCCGCCATGTTGCATTGCCTTCTTTGAATGTGATAGCCGAAAGGGGTCAAACTTGGTTCTTAAGGAGACGCAAGCAAAGACGACTGTTGGTAGAAGTTTTACAAAGTTTATTCACCCAAGCGGTTTAAAGTGAACAATGAGAAACCAACACTTTCTGTAAAGAGAGAGAAAACTATAAGTAATCACAAATAAAGACATTGAATGTATTAATTGAAATAAGGAGTTAGAATTAACAAACTCACATCAATTAACTATGGCAAAAATAAGCAAACTTTACAGTGATGACTTGATAAATAAACAAACTTTACCTCCTGAGAGACAGTTGTAGGTCTACTCCTCAACAGACCAGCAGCATAGAGAGGGCCGAGGCTCAGTTCACATTTAAACACTTGGCCCCTCCCACTAAATCGGCCAGATCACTGACAGGGGGGGCAAAGGAATTGCAAACAATCCCTGTCTTTAAATAATTGTTGCGCAAACACCATAACAACAGCATGACTAATATAAATACACATAATATAACATATAAAGTTCTCTTAATGTCTTGTGTAGTGGTTTTCTTGATTTCTTTTGTACTCCTTAACAAAAGTAAAAGTAGAGTTGGTGGTACCCACTCAATCAGCCACAACCAGTCTCAGGTGTGGTGACTGGGAAGCAGGTGGATTGAATTAAGTTAATCTTTGCGACCTTGATGTTGCTCATGTAGTCCACAGTGTGCCCCCTCGTTAGGAGTCATAGGTCAGAAAAGGCTGTCCTTTTAGTGACAGTGAGGGCTCACACTGTAAGGGAATTCAAGAACCATAACAAAGCCAGACCTCTCCAGCTACAAACAGCTCATATGTCTTACAGTATACTGTCACTGGGCCTCATATAGCATGCCTGTGGCTGAGTTCTGGTGAAGACCAAAATACAGACTTTACCCAGAACCTAAACCAGCCAAACCTTTGACCTGGCCCACTTTCATTACTGAATGATGGACCAAATTTGGCCCTAAGGTACATCAGCCTTAACTGAACCATAACAAAAACCATACTTCTACCAGGAGTGAATACAAATAATTGGTAACCCTTTAATTTACAGACCACTAATTACGTGATAATGTCAAGAAATAGCCAAGAAATGACAAATAATTGTGTCATAATGCCTAGAAATAGCCCAGAAATAACGGCCAATTTCATAGTAATGTCGAGAAATATTGCCAAGAAACAACGATTGATTGAGTAGAAATTGCCCAGAAATATCGGTCAATTGCAAGAACTTGGTGGAGAAAAATTCTGGCCTGTCCCAAACAATTCAAAGCATGAAAAGCATGTGTAATCTTTTGCGTTATCAAAAACATGACATTACTGTGAAATTGACCAATATATTTAGGCTATTTCTCAACATTACTATGCAATTAATTGTTATTTATTGGCTATTTCTTGACATTATCACGAAATTAGCGGCCTGAAAATTAAAGGGTTACCTAATAATTACATGGTTCATACCTGGGCCAGATAGGGTATAATGTGGTAGCCAGGCTAGCGCCGCCTACTGGTTCCGGCAAATTTCATTTGCCTCAACAATGTAGTCAGGACACTAGCAATGCGTTTCGGTTTGCTCCGTCCGCCAGAGCGGACGGACCAATCAGCGAACAGACGGGTAAGTGAAGGCGATGACGTTGAACTCAAGCGCTCAAGATTAACCTATGAGCTTAACCGGTGTATAGCACACGTGACCACCAAGCAGCAGCGATTAGTTGAAGCAAATGTAAGCAACCGCCTCCCGGAAGCAAACGAATCCCTATGGCTCAGGTTCAGACGCTTTTTGAAATGTAATGAAATAAGCGGCTGATGCATCAGGCTAATAATGTGGCTCTATTCTGTTGAATCACTGTGGCCCTTATGTGGCCACATATGGTTGACAGAGTGAAACTGCTTGGCTCAAAATGTAATCTAATGTAGGCTATACCACATCTTTCATTTGACCCACATTAAGAAGTCAATGACAGAACAAATCTGGCACAAAAAAGAAAATATATATATATATTTAGTGTAATATCAGCATTGATGAAGTTGTGTATAGATCACTTTAACTAAAAGCTTGCTGTGGTAACTCATGCATTGTCCTATAAAGTACTTGTACAAGAGCTTTACAAATAGAGCTGTATTTCCATTATTGATTGAATATTGTGGTTAAACGTGCATGCATCAACATTTGAATATTGTCCACGGTGCTGCAAGGTATGACTGAAAAATGCTCCTTTAACAGAATTGGTCTGTAATTGAAAGAACCTAACACATGTGTCAATACCCCCGTTGTCCGTTAGAGGGCGGCACCGAGGCCGGCGTCAGTCGCAGGCAGGCTGGAGCGCTGCTGAGCCGGACAGAGCAGACAGACACTGAGGAGGGCCGGTGGAAGGAGGGAGGCATCCCCATGCCGCCGGGGTTTACAGGGAATTAAAAATCTCACGTCCAGCGTAGCGCGGCGGACTCTGTCGGTTCTGGAGGAGGAAAAACCAACACAACAAGATGCATCCTTTGGGGATTTGGATGCTAATGGCGGCTTTGCAGGTAAAATATATTTCTCATTTTTCACCGAGTCAGCTTCAGCTTCAGCAGCAGCAGCAGCAGCAGCAGCAGGGCACCGAGCGGAGACTGATAGGCTGCAGATACAGGTCCACATCCAGAGGGGAGCGGAGCCACTGCGGGTAAAAACCCCGAGTGTGTGTAGCCTGATCTGCGATTCATTTGAATTCTCGGCTGTTCTCGTCCGAGGCTGGCCTGGTGTTCACACTGTGGAGGCATAAAGGCTGCTGATCCCAGACCTGCTCCGGTCCCTGCTGCTGCTGCTGCTGCTGATGATCTTCACCACCAAACAAACAAGAGGATCGACTCCTCTATTATAACACTGATTCACATTTAATTCAGAGGAGTCCGTTACGGTGTGTGTGTGTGACTGTGTGCAATGTGTAGCCTATGTGTGTGTGTAGTGTATGTGTGTGTGTGTGATGACAGGCTGCTGCTGTCGCCTGTTCCTGCATCTCATTTACGACTCAGTTGATGTCGCTTTGTGCTGAAGAGTCGATGCCATTGTCGGACCGTTCACCGGTTCATCCTGTCAGAGCCAAGCCCCTGCGGGTGGGGATTCACATATTCAGAGAAATGTCCTGCGTGGGAGCAGCAGGTCCAGCTCGGCTCGGTGTCTTTTAGTATATCGATCCTCCACAGCGTGGATCCACCACCGTGAACTTGTTGTGAATTGGACATTTTTTCGTGATTGAGGGAACATCTCCCTTTATGTCAGTCAGTGCGTTTAGTGCGTTTACGCACAGCAGTGTCACATTGTAGTCAGCTGTGCAGGTTGTAGCTGATGTGTGTCCCTCCACCTGCTCCAGTACCACAGATCATCTAGAAAGGCCCACACCAGTGTGATTTCCTTTGTAATGGCCATCTAAGGCAGAGGCAGACCCTCACTCCTTAGCGAGGGTGCAGATCCGATGTCAGGATTGAGGGGGGGGGCAACATTGATTTTTTTTTTGCCTGTATGCAACTCACACCATGCCACCATAAATCACAACTTCGTAGGCTAGCCATGCCATTCAAAAAGTACTGCACAGGGAATCATTTACTGTGCTTAGGCCTACATTTCTTGTTTATTTGTCCTTAACAGCCAAAGCATATCACTGCTCACTTAACTGTTATATTAGAAAATCATAATTTTAAGGGTCTCAGGCATGTAGCGTCTACTCACGCTCTTATCTTTCCCCTCCCTCTGACCCTCCCAGATCCGCAATTCTTCCACCATCATTTCTTTTTAGAAATTTAGTGAAGAATGTGAAGTCTGAAAATACATTTGTTAAATTTTGAATAATTTAGGGTATTTTTATTGAGGGGGGTGGGGGGCAATTCATGTTTTAGAAAAAATTGTGGGGGGCATGTCCCCCCCGTCCCTCCTGGGATCTACACCCATGCTCCTTAGGATCACGGGTAAGGCAGAATTTAATGAAGGCACAGAGGGGCCCACACTGTCAGACAGATCAATGGAGAGGACAGTGCTGTGCCAGCTGGTCAAAGGTCAGCTCCTAAAACAAATCCATCACTGACGACTTACCTCCCCAAAACAGCAACGTCAGCACTTCAATGGGCTCACAGCTCGAACCTCTGGGAGCCTTTTCATGTGTCTGTCTGCCGCTCCTAGGTCCAATTCACCTGTCATCGCATACGTATAGCTGCTGTATAATGTTTTAGTCACATTGATGAATGAGGAAACAGAGCGGCGCATCAGTTGGCGGAGATAATGTTCCTCCTGTTGCTTCAGAGGGAGAATTGATACTGGAGGTTGATGAAGACTTGGTTTTATCAGCTGTGTCACAGACAGAGAAATGAGTCTAAACTCTTGAGTACCATCCTACAATAACCCCCTCCGTCTGTTGGCTGCATTTGTTTCTAACTAAAAACGACTATCTCTATAAAAAAAAGACTATCTGACGTGTTATTTCACATTTCAGGTTTCAGGTTACGTAACCCGTGAGCTCTTCATGCGTGAGTCAGCTCTCACTGACCACTGATCACACATTATGTTTGATCAAGTGGAGGCCCTAAGACAAACATCCAACTCTGTGGGGTCAGATGACACCATGAATGTATCAGCTTGGCATTAGAGTGGCATTGAGCAATGGAGATGAAAAGGTATAAAAATGTACAAAGAGACTGAGATAATTACAGTTATTAGTGCTAATGTTCTATTGTTGTAACAAAAATGTTCAAAAAGTAAAGCATTTAGTCATTAAAATAAAAACATGTTGTCTGTCTCTCTGATGAGGACATGGGACGAGTATAAGGGATGGGAATGGTAAATGTATTCTCATTTCTTACCATAATTATCATTACCATAATTACCTTTATTAAAAACCATGCTGGACAGGCTCATTCACAGAGTCACTTTCCATAAGACATTACAGCATGGAAAAATAATAATGATAATTCAATAAATGCTGCAGACAAACCCAGTACTGCTGCTCCCTGCTTCTGTTCACCTTATCAATGTGTGCGATATGTTATTATATGAAGGTTGAGCAGTGCCCCCCACCATCCTGGACTGGATTGGGATGGTCTCCTGTGGGACCTCTCCCTGCAGCTCCAATTACACCGCATTAGGACCTGAGCAAAACAGTAAATGCAGTCATATTTATAGTCATTTTCTATTCTATTTCTATTTTCTAAGAAGGTCTTTCTTTCTTTCTTTCTTTCTTTCTTTCTTTCTTTCTTTCTTTCTTTCTTTCTTTCTTTCTTTCTTTCTTTCCTTTTGCTGAATGAATTGGTTCAAATCCCAATATAGCTGAGTGCAATATCAATATTCAAAGTAGATGCAGGTTTTTAATGAAGGTAAATGTGTCATAGGAACAGACAGACATGCCACAGTCTATAAATCCTACTCTAAAGGAATGTAAAGGAATATGGTTGTTATACGCTCAAAAATCCCATCATCATCATTCTGTATTTTCTACGGTGAGAATTACCAGTAAAACCATGACTCACGTCTGTCAGAGTAATTGCAGCAGGATTTCTCCAGCACCCCTACCACCTTAATCCTGAGTTAAAGCTGCTGTCCAAATTTGAACAGGCTGTTTTTTTGTTTGTTTTTTTCATTTTTCTCTGAAATAAAGAAACATCAGATGCATGACTGGTGGATGAGAGGATGAATAATCGTTGTGTCTTCAGAGGTTGATGACAGGCTGGCTGGATTGGACCACACACTCACCCTGAAGGACAGACACACAGGATTTGTCAAGGTGTTAGATGCACGGGTTTGCATTACACCTGGGTGATGTGTGTGTGTGTCGCACGGTAGGAGTGAATATGAAAAAGTAAAAATTCTAAGATGATAGCTAGTTGAATCTCTGTCTTTCTCCCTCTTTTTCTCTCTCCTCGGCCGGGTGTCACTTTGATTCCACCTTTTATCTGTCTTTTCAAACTGAAAAGCCTCTGCAGAGTCGTGTAATTGCGACGCCGCGATATAAGGGAAACACTTAAGCAAATACAGCGTTTGTATCGTTGTCATTACCGATCACGTCGCCGTGTCTGGATTGCGAATAACTGTAAATAAATGATCGCGTAACAGCTGCTGTGCCATGTGCAGAGACGTGCACGACTCCCGCCTGCTCTGTGGAGATGTGGTCTCTGCTGCAGGTTCATTCATCTCCTCAAGCTCAACCCACACACACACACACACACACGCAGCTGTCAGCGGCACACACCACCTCAGCAGCCTGTCGACATGTCAGACTAACAGGAGGAGACGGAAGTGCTGAGCCCCGTGGATCTATAGATGTGAATATGACTGAAGTGGTGGATGTCTGTATACCAGCTGGCTGATAATCAAACAGTGTGTGTGTGTGTGTGTGTGTGTGTGTGTGTGTGTGTGAGAGAGAGAGAGAAAGAGAGAGTAATGAGAGAGAGAGAAAGAGGGGCGTGTGTAGGGTTTTGGGAATTTTCAAAGTTGGAAACTTTCCATGGGAATTAACGGGAATAAATCCAAAATGTATTAAATTGAAGGTTGGCCCTTAACAGGGGTGAGTAATATTTTACTCAATATTCATGTTTTTGTTGTTCAGTAAAATAATTGATTGTTCATACAAGAATTAAAACTTCATAAAGTCCTTCTCACAAATAAATCTGTTGTTTTTTAATTGTATTATTTTGCGTGGATGTCTGCTTATGACAAAAGAGAATATTTACATTTATGTTTGGATATGATACAGTTTGTTTAAATTACCCCCAATTTCCAGTTAATTCCCATAAATTCCCCAAAATTCCCATAATTCCCATGGAAAGTTTCCAATTTGGAATATTTCCAAAATTCCCCAGCTTAAGTTTCTGGAAATTTACTGGAAAATTTCTGCCCCTTTGCAACCCTAGGCGTGTGTGTGTCTGACATAACTGGTAGATCAACATCAACAACAGAGAGGCGAATCAGATCAGTAGATCTCGGTTGAACCAGCTGCTGGCTGCTTAGAGAGGTACTGTATTGTTTCCAAAAAAAAAAATCCACCAAACATCATCAGGTATATGCAGTTGTTAAGCGGATTGACCCCCTTTTCCACTGCCAGTGGAGTTTGCCTTTCTGTGAGAACACACACAACTGCAAGGACCCATGTCACTTACAGAACAGACACACAAACACACACAGACAGCTGTTAGCCACGGAGGAAACTGGTAAAAACAGATTAGTCACATCACATTCCTGTGTCGCTGTTGGGACTCTCTTTGATTGGTGTTTTTTGGTTGTTGTTTTTTTTAAACTTATCTCACCGCTGCAGCTCACTCAGGTCAAGTCCAGGCGTGGAAGATGGATTTTGATCGGAGCCTGAAGATGCTCCGCTGTGCTGTCCAGAGGTGTTAAATCCTCTGCTTCATTTTAAAGGGATAATTCAACATTTTTGACAAATTGACCCATTGCCATAATCGCTATAGTCATAGCAGTAGGTTCGTTACCTTTAATTGTCGGTGTAAGCTATTTTTATAACTGCTCAGAGCTACACTATGGAGGCGAATGTGATTTCTTGTTTTCCCTCATTAAACTCATCAAATACACAATCTAACAACTCCAAAACGCTCCGGTGGACAACTTGTGACCTGCACATTCACCACGCTATGAGATAATAACGGAAAGTTACCAGACAGAGTTCTTTTAGAGGTAAATTCATGCAAAACCGCTGATGCGTGTTGCCTTCAGGGACAGTTTTTCAGCAAGCAGTCTCTGCATTTTGAAAACAACTCTGTCTCATTATGTTCCATTATTATCTCATGGCGGCTCTGCTCCGCTGTTCTAAAAATAGCTTGCACTGACAAATAAAGGTAACAAATCTACTGCTATGACTGTAGTGATTATGGCAATGGGCCAATTTGACAAAATGTTGAACTATCTCTTTAACCCCCCAGTAGCCAGTGTGCAGGATTGATGATGGATGTGTGTGTAGGCATCAGCTGTAGATAATGATGCTTCCTGAACGGGAAACAGGATGTTCATACGTGCATACAGTTAGGCCTCCGCAACAGGATCTGTGCAATGACATTGGTCAGTATTTTGATGACAAAATGACAGTACAGTATGCTCTATTTAAAGGGATAGTTTAACATTTTGCTGCTTAATTTCTATAATCCCTTTAGTTTTAGGAGTAGGTTCATTTCCTTAAATTGTCGGTGCAAGCTGTTTTTAGATCGGCGGAGAAGAGATGTGAGCTGCTCAAGTTGTGACCTGCACATTCACCACACTATGAAATAATAATGTAAAATCTGAAAATCTGTAAACTGCATGGACTTTGAAAATGAAAACTCTTCATGATTTCACCCAGTCTTTTGTGATGTGTTTGTTGTGATGATGATAAAAATGTAATTTACTGGTAGCAGTACTACACAGTAGAGCTATAGTATATGTAAATAATACAAGCCAACATTATTTATACTGCACACCAGGGTATTTATATGTGACCACATTGAGTGTCCCTCATGTATTGACTGGCTGAAGTGAGAGTGAGCTGAGACCTTCGAAAGTCAATGACTCACCTCCTCTCTGTTTAGAAGGAGGCCGCTCTTGTTGCTCCGTTCACTGAAATCCATTGTCGCATCTCCGGATTCCTCTTCCTGCCACAATAGCTGTGTCACTTGGGATGTGGCGAGATACAGGGTTGTATTTAAAGTTCTACTGTACACACACTATCCTGATGACATATGACTTGCTATAGATAGACAAATAATACACTACAGCTTCTCCTACCACAATGCTAAGCCAACATCACATTCACTAACCTGAAGCTGCTCTTCAATATGTTTTTAATAACATTTTAGATAGATAGATAGATAGATAGATAGATAGATAGATAGATAGATAGATAGATAGATAGATAGATAGATAGATAGATAGATGTATGCACGTCTCAGTACTATTGTAATCAAATAAATAACAAGTAATATACTGAAATTTATATATTTTGTCATGAAGTGGATTTTATTGACATGTTTTCAACAATAAACCCTCTTCATGTTATTGAGTTAACTGTTGTTCTTGATAAAAACCAGACTTTAGTCTGTGCCGACCTGCTTCTTTATTCAAATGTACTGATGTTCTAATTAGAGATGGAATGGTTTGCAGTTTGTTCACAGTGTGTTACTGTAAACACAGTTTTTCCCTTTACATTCTAATCATCAGTGTCACTGATAAAATGTTCAAGCCAGTGAATCTGCCCGACTCTTTTTTCTGGGTTTGTCTTCTGTTTTAGAGTGATGTCACATGACCACGGAGCTCACACACACTCACACAGACACACAGCAGAAAGAGAGAGAGAGAGCTGCAGCCACATCCCTGTGGTTAGTGACTGTGTGTATTTAAAACTTATTTCAGGGCTGCAGCTCAGTGTCGCCTTAAGTGCTGTGTGTGTAGCTTCTGCTACAACAGCACCGCACTGGGCAGGCTACACTGTCTGTGTCTGAAAGACGAAACAGTATGGAAATTAATGGTAATAATGATATTAGTAGCACATTTGCATTTCTCAGCACACGACATGCAAACCCAGCAGCCGGCTGCTACTGGCCTGGTCTCTTCATCTGCGACATAGATACGTTGGATTTGTTGTTATTAATGTTAAAAGGCAAATATTCCTTTGGTGAGATGGTTTAAAGTTTTGCTTTGTTACTTGTTTTTGTAACATTTCAGCTCATTTGAATATGAAAGGCCTCGGTCACTGCATGGTTGTAATGTCTTAATGTTCTTATTCCATAGTGTTTAATTGGCGTAACAGTGTGTTTTGGCTGTGGCTAACAAGAGAGAGGGACTCCAGCCTCCGGTCTGATGTGATCTCAGATAGAAGGCAGACATGTGAATACTGTCTCTCTCCTCCCTCTCATCTGTCTCTCCTGTCTTCCTTCCTTTCCGCAGTTTGTTCAGAGTGAAGAGGCCGAGCGCCCGTTGCCAAGCAAGCAGGGGGCGTTGCCGTGCACGAGGGGCTTTGCACAGGACGAGTCCATCATCGACACGGACCAGGAGTTGGCGAAGGGACAGGCTGTCTTCAACGGTCAGTTCATGCACTCACACACACACACACACACACAGTTGGGTGGGGGTTGTTGAAGAGTCCTGCTGATATCTGAACTATAATGATCTTGAAGAGGAGGGGGAGGAGGGTGGAGCAGGATTAGAGCAGCAGACTGAGCCCACATGTCCCTCTGAACAATGTGCTTCAGCCTGTCTTACAGTCTTCCCTCTGATTGTTATTATCCTGATGAAACAGGACTGTTGGGCGTCTGTGCTGAGCTCATGAGTTTGACTTTTCATTTGAGGAGAGTGTAACTCTGTCTCCATTAACTCTCACATCAAATGGCCTCTCTCTTTAGTTAGAGCTGAATTATATGTGGCTGAAGTGAAGCTTTGCGGAGGACAGTCACAGAAACGCACGGAGCCTCTGATGTCCGCATATTAGCTCGGTGCTGTTTGAGCATTCTGCTTTTTAACCTCAGCCTTGGCAGTGTTAGTGGCTTCATTGCAGCACCAGCTCAGATAAATCAGCAGCTCTGATGAGGGCTGACTGGAAGGCAGCCAGTTGTCTCCCCACATGTCCTGCTGAGATGCTCCTCGGTTTAACAGAAGAACCCTGTGGGACAAGCGGCTCTGTGTGAACATGTCAGACGGGTTACATCGACACTCTGACGTTTTATTTTCAAAATGGCGTTTTAAAAGGAAACGGTGTCCGTTCAGTAGAATGTTTGAGTTTCTGGTCAGAAAGTATCTCAGTATCACAGTAAGACACCTGAAAACATAGATTCATGAGCCTCCACTGGACTTACAAGTTTGCAAATGAAGAGTTCATTTTCAAAAGCACATAACTCCGTTTTTTTTTTTTCATTTTCCCCCCAAAAAATTGATTATTAGGTGATATCAGTCGAACCAAAGTTGAGTGGCTTTGACCAAGGAGATGAGCTGTAACAAAACAGACATAAAAAAATTAAGCTTTATTGAAAACAACACTATGCAAAGAATAATTCACAAGCATCAGCTCATTTTTTTCCAAATGGCATTTATCTGCTTTTGAAAATGAACTCTTCAAGTGTAAACAGGAAGCTGATTGTCTATAATGAAAATACTAGGGATGAGGCTCTGCATAGACAGTAAGCTGAACAACAGGTGCTGTTCAGTAACAACATTGAGTTGTCAAACTAAAACAAGTACAGATCCAGATCCAGGTCCAGGTGTCTAGTAGTCTCTGAGGGTCTGAAAACTCAGAAGGTGCAAACATAGGAGAAGAGATAAAAACATTGTTGTGGCTGCTGTGTGTGTGTGTGTACAGCAGAAACTCTGGGAATAAAATGACCTCCACTTTTGTTTTTGTGGTTTTATCCTGGCAGAGTGTATGAAACGGAGCTGACGCCCAAACGGTTGTACACAGTAACACTGTGCTGAGGTGGTGTGTGTATGTGTGTGTGTGTGTGCGAGTGTGAGTGTGTGAGGGAGATCACGTGTGTCTGCTTCAGTGGACTTGTATGGACCCTGTGAAGTGTAACAAGGTAACAGTGACTGGAGCTGACAGAGCGGAGAGGGGAACAAGAGCGAGTGTTTCACTGTGGTTGTAATTCTTCAGTGTGTGACCAGGCTCTGTTGTTTATACGGTGTAACAAATACTCATTTCTGCATCATAGGCAGCTGGGCAGTTGGTACTCACCAACTTATTGCTCTAGTTCTGAAAATATGAGAAGGCTCTGTTCATGTCGAGGTGTGATTCCTCTAGGACTGGACCAGGATGACCAGGACTCTACAACTCTACAACTGTGGCGGCACAGTGACTGTATTGCTTGAATGTGTGTGTGTGTGTGTGTGTGTGTGTGTGTGTGTTGTCTGTCTCAATTTGTGGCCCTGTCATAGACCGTCAAGGGCAGAGTTCTCAACGGAAAATTAAAACCCGACCCGGCCCGACCCGCGGGTGTTGAAGCCCGGACCCGACGCAGCCTCACTCACAGGCATTTATTCTCAGCCTGAATCCGGCCAAAAAACAATTATGACACACTTGATAATAATAGTGATGATGACATGATGCTAAAATGAATTTTCTACTCTACTATACAGTAATGACGTGATGAAACTTGAATGAAATACCAAATCAGATATACTGTATATAGGCAGGTATGAGAACCGTGTAGAAGCCATCCTATAGCTAATTTATACACTCTTCTGCTTAATCATCACCAAAATGACCATCACATTTCACAACCATCAACACATAGTGCAGCCAGCAAGAAGATGTGTTTTATTTAAAAAGATAAAAAGAAATAAAAGAAGCCTGAGGCCCGACCCAAGTTATTTGTATATATTTTCAGCCCAAGCCGCCTCTGGTCAGGTTGGTCAGGCCGGTTTGGCCCAGCTCATTGAGAACTCTAGTCCAGGGTGTACCCCTTATGCCAGCTGGGATTAGCTCCAGCCGCCCTAGACCTTTAAGCAGTAGAGACGATGGATAGATGGATGTTCTACAACTATACTACAATTACATTGGTGTATTGAAATATTTCAAGAGGAACTATGCAGGATTTTCACCTTAACTCTGCTATATTTTCACCTTAATTAACCAGCTTTAGAGTAATAGTGATGGTTAGATAGATGACTTGTAACTTGTTCCAGGGAGAATGGAGGCTCTCTGCCTTCCACCTAGCGCCTCTTGGCTGAAAACCAACCTTATAAGATCAGAGCCTCCGACCCGGTGTCCCAGCTCTCGTCTCTGCGGCACCGCCACACAAACATAACGCGCCCTGTAACCCGTAATCTCTTGTTTATGACGGACAAGACTAAATAATACATCCCAACATGTGTAAATAACATTATCCGCCACTCCGTGGATTGCTTTCTTGCCGGCTTTGTTAAAAACAAATGCACATGCTCGGGAGGAGGGTTAGCAGCACAGAGGGGAAAAAAAGACCAGACTTGCATAGTTCCCCTTTAATATCAGGTCAGATCATTAAGGACCAGTTCCAGATGACCAGACGTCAGTATGTGTTTACGTCATATCAACATGTCGTGAACATGATCATGTCTTGAAATATTATTTGTCCACTAACAATGCTCCACACACTATGTTCCTGGCGGCTAATGGTAGCTCTTTTTTGACCATGTTAGCTTGTTTAGGCTAACACTAGCTTGTTTGGACTAACATAGTGAAGCGGGCTAGTTGTTCACTACATTATCAGTCTACAGTCATCACTATCTGTCCGTCAGGTCAGGTAAAATATTGCACTGACTATCTGTTGTTGTGTGTTTCTTGCTGTTGTTACTGTGAAACAGGAAATTACAGTCTGTTCCCCATCCAAACCTCCGCACCTCTTCATTTTTTCCCCCTCCTGTATACGTGAAGTGAATCATCGATGATAAAGAACTTGCAACATTCCAGACTGTTCACACCGATTTGAACTTTCTCCCTGCATCGGTTCTCATTCGTCCTTTTACCTCTTTAACATCAACAGCATTGTAAAGGACCCCACACACCCAGCACAACTGTATCCGAGTAGTGAAATGGCGCTCGGATACCGCCCAAGCCGAGCAAATACTTGAGTACTCGGATATCGGCTACAGCCCTAGTAAGATCCTGTAGTACAATCATTGTAGCAAAAACAAAAAGGTTTTTCCCTTTTACACACATTTGGTCAATATAACAGTCCAAACGAAACAAAACGCCGGTTAAAGGGTTTCTTCAGTGAAGTCCATACAAATAACACTGCCAATGATTAAGTGATGAAAGGATGACAGAACAGAGTTATGCAGAGTGTACACTTCTGCTCCAGGTTTGATCATCAATGAGATAAATCATTGTTTTCAATATATTGGATTAATCGATCCCACACTATTTGAAAAATGAATGTAAAAATGATTCGCTCAACCATAGGACGATATCAGGTTCACCCATATTTTTCCCACGTTAAAGCTACTGTCCTCTGTGCTTGTAGAAAACACACGTTTACAAAAATGTGTTCATGATGTTTTATTTTGTTTCCATCTGGCTAGAGGCCTAGAAGACAGAGTTTGGGCTCTAGCTCTAATCTAATGGAGAGGATCTCCAGCACAGTTAATCTAACCTCTTCCCAAAACTCCCTTACCTTTGGGTACTGCCACAGACAATGAAAGATAGTGCCTTTATTTTCACCACATCTATTGCAGATGTCTGGAATATTCACATTAGACTTGTTTGTGATATACACCCTCATTGGCCAATTATATTGTAGAACTTTTAAGCATGTCTTGCCCATCCCTGTCTGGGCTACTTGCTGCTTGGTTTGACTATGTGTCTATTTCTATCTATACTTCTAGGTATTTCTAATTATATATTATTAAAGGGTCTATTCTGCTGGACCTGAGTAACGTATTTCATTCCTTCGTGTTCATGCTGAATGACAAAACTAAACTGAACTGTCTTCGTAGCATCTTCGTCACTTCAGCCTCCATCATACTAACCTTGCAGAGAGTGGAGGAAGTCCTTTCAGATCTGTATCCCTGCTTCAACCTCACCAGTTGAATGTGAAGCAGCTGTAGCTGAGCTTGGATGGCTAACTGTAGCTGGGTGTGTTTGTTGACACTGGGAGATGCAGCACATTATGCTTATGGCTGAGTGTAAGTGGATATAAGAGGAACGTTCAGTGTAGAAGTGTTGACTGACTGAACGGACGAGCTGAACACCAGCATGACGACACAGTCTGACAACATTTACATCAGGAGCCGTCACTCTGTATATTTTTCAGTTTGTCAGACGTGTGTTTTTTTGTGTGTGAATCTAAAATCAGTATTTTAATGGTGTTGCTGTGTTTAGCAGGATAGAGGAATTAGATTCCAATCTGATGGCTCTGGGTGCTGTTAATTATTTAATTAGAGCAGAGGAGGAGTGAATTATTAATGAGGGGAGAGAGGATGGAGTGAGGGACGTAATTATGAACAGACGGAGTATTGGGTGGGGGGAATGAGTTGAGAAGGAAAAAGGAGGTCAGAGGTGGAGAGTAGCAGCTCACAGCAGGACGGTGCTGGACGCTCTGAAGACCGTCCCGTCTGTACCTCGGTGACGACAGTATTTGATGAATGTTCTAACCACAACATAAATGAGCTGCACGAGTTCGGCTTAAACAGTGGGGAAAGATTTCTTTTATTTATATCAGGTTCAAAAGATGCTGCTAGAAGATTAGCATTAAAGCTAACACAGCTCCAGCAGTGACAGGAAACAGGCTGATGAGTCAGGTTTGTGTTTCTGTGGAAAGGAACAAAAATAAATAAGAGAATGGAAAGTTTATCCAGCTGCTGCCAGACCATGTGTGTGTATGTATGTGTGTGTAATGACTATCTGTCTGTGTAGAAATAGATGTGGTGGTTTTGGTTTGCTTTTATAGCCATTATGGAGGTGTTTGTGTAGGTCCTGCTCCTGTTTGTCATCCTGTGTGTGTGTGTGTGTGTGTACATTTTTTCTCCAAGTACACTTGAGTGTGTGTAGATTGAGGTCCAGTTTTTGATTATGCTGGCTTTGCGTGTGTGTGTGTACTTCCTGTGGAGCTCAGCGGGGCTGAAAGCTCTGACCTTCCCATGTTCCCATCCATCCTTCCTATTAAGGCAGTGAGTGTTAGTCAGTGATATGGCCTCATGCTGCTGGTCAGAGCTCTTCTCTCTCACACACACAGCCACCCCCCCACACACACACAGACACACACATACACATTTTTGCAAGCAGCAGAAAGTGCACACATTCATCTCCCCACATCCCCCTCCACTCCCTCTCTTCTCTCTCTTTCTTCCCCTGCCTCCCTCTCTCTCTCCCCCGTCATGCGGGGGATTGCCCTACTTTACTCCTGCCTCATGTATCACTGTCTCCCCTCTCAGCCGGATTGGGGAAGGGCAGCTGAGATGCAGAATGAGCGCTCTCTCTCTCTTTCCCCTAGTTTGATTCCTGTTGTTTGTTCTCTGAGGGTCTTGTTATCATCTCAGCAGTGGGCTGCTCTCTCATTGATATATATATATATATAAATATGAATAAATGATTGATTTTGATTTGAACGGTGAGTTTTTTCCCCCCAATGTGCTGTCACTATGGCAACAGCCCATTCACATCAAATCGCTGAAATCTTTTTGTGATGAAGTTATATATCTGCCCCGGGCTTCTACAGTGAATTAAACATCACGGTTTTTCATCACACCGATAAAAAGGCATGAAACAGCTCATCTCACTGATTCATGACATCACCTGCAGAGCTCTGTATCACAGGTGAATCAATCCGCGCAGAGACAGACTGACTGATCTCTATCGCCCCAGACCACAGCATCATTATTGATCAGGGTTTCTTTGCTGAGCACATTCACCTCCTCAGTAGAAACGCCGCGACCCCCCTCTTCTCTGGACCACAGGCAGTCCGGACTGATGGCCTTGAACGAACCTTCCTCACAGTCAAGGATCATTGTCGAGAGCAAATACAGATCTGGCTGTAGGAGGAGTCCAGGAATCAGCGTCTGGGCCAGTCGGGGCACATTTTAATGATGTCGGCCAAGAACACTCGAAACCTAATGATTTCTGTTCTTCACTGTTGATACACACCACTGTGCTACATGACAGGCCTGCTGCGCTGGATCAGTGAGGTTCTGGATGATTTAAAGACAGAAGCTATAAATCCAAAGGATGGTTAGTATCTGATTTTGTGAGGACGAGCGATGAGCATGTCAGAGTCAAAATCCCTTCACTATGAGCCTGTTTAACCACTGATATTATGTGATTATTATTTTACAGTGATCAACATGTGAGGCAGAACTCCAAGTGGAAGCATTTCTCAGGGGACAGATCATTTCAATCATTTTTCCTGTAGCATAAAGTCATAAAGTCATCTGCTGCCTTAGAATTTATAAGTGTTAAGTATAATGTTGACATGTTTAGACCAGAATCTAGAGCTAGATTAATAATTTAGATTGAATTGACAAACAAAAATAGTTGTTAGTGGCAGTCCTACACTGTGTATTCAAAAATCTGCTAAAGAATCCCTAACTTGAGACTGAGACTGACAGTATTTACAGGTGTGGGTGGGAGAGGGTGGGATTGGGTGGTGTGGTGGGTCAGGGTTCAGAATTACAGTCGAGGTTTGTGAAGGGACAGGCTGTTTGTGTATGCTCACTTACATACACATACAGTAGTAGATAGTCGGCCACAGAGGCAGCGCTGGAGTCCACTGACAGGTGAAGTCTGGACTTTCTCAGGACTGTTGCTGAAAGACACACGCAGTGTAGGAAGCAGGAAGTCTAAGACAACACCACCCATCCTCTCCACAACACTGAGAGGTCAGAGAAGCAGCTTCTGTACAACAACATGTATATGAACGGACTCAATTATTATTATTTATCCTTTATTAATGATTTAAAACCATAATTTATCACAAAGGAGTTGATGGATAAAACATTTTCTATAGAGGATTAATAAAATATCTATCTATCTATCTATCTATCTATCTATCTATCTATCTATCTATCTATCTATCTATCTATCTATCTATCTATCTATCTATCTATCTATCTATCTATCTATCTATCTATCTATCTATCTATCTATCTATCTATCTATCTAATAAATGAAGGGTGTGATGAGTTGGTAATGTTATAGCTATACTACTAACTACATCTATGAATGAGATTTGATGGTTAAATATTGTTATAATTTGACATCATCCAAGACATGGCTCACTGGGAGTTGCTGTAACTGGAACCGCATTTTCTGTCGTTGCCACGGTAACCTGGAGACGATTTAGGTGGATTTTCTCCAGAAGCTGTGTCCCATTATCATGGTGACGGACTCTGCCAGTAGATAAAGTACAAAAAAAAACCAGCCAAAACAGCAGATAGCTGAGACTGTTGGTAGGAGCCTGAGACTTCGAGTGAGGCTGAGAGATTTGCCAAGAGCACGGTTTGATGTGATCACCAATGTTTCGTCCCCTGGGGCCAGCACATATTTCAGGGATGTTACTCATATTCTCCTTTTGTTTCAGCACAAAGAGGAGAGTCATTTCACCATGGAACGTTTGAATTATTTAATAGAGAGTTTACCTATAAACTCATGCTTTGTGTTCTATCATGACTGTAAAACATTCAAAGAATAACATAGAAATCTGGTGGCACTGTTAAAGGGATATATCAACATTTTGGCAAATTGACCCATTGGTGTGTAGAGTCTTAGGAGTAGGTTCATGCAAGCTGTTTTTCGATCGGCGGGGCAGAGACACGAGCTGCTCAGAGCTACGCTACAGAGGCATATGGTATTTCCGGCTTTCCCTCATCAAACTCATCTAATACGCAATCCAACAACTCCAAAATGCTCTGTAGGACAAGTTGTGACCTGCACATTCACCACGCTATGAGATAATAACGGACCGTTATGAGAGTTGTCTTAGAGGCAAATGCGTAGCTGGAACTACATCCCAGACACGGCTGCTGGACGGAGTGATTTCAAAAGTGCAAGTAGTTCCGAGTATTTGCTTTGCATGTCGTAATGTTACATAATTATACATTATAATCTCATAGCGTGGTGAATGTGCAGGTAACAACTTGTCCACCAGAGCGTTTGGAGTTGTTGGATTGTGTATTTGATGAGTTTGATGAGGGAAACCCGAAAATACCATTAGCCTCTGTAGCGTTAGCTGAGCAGCTCGCGTCTCTGCCCCGCTGATTTCAAAATAGGTTGCACCGACAAATAAAGGTAACAAACCTACTCCTAGGGATTATGACAATAGGCAAATTGTTGAACTATCCCTTTAATGACAGACCACATACTGTGTCCCAGTGCCCAAAAAGTGGGGTGCGGTTCCATCTCCAGGGGAGGGCCTATAGGGGAAGATTATGGGAGGAGGAGAGGGAGGAGTGGGAGTCTTGGGGGAGGGTGGGTTTGTTGATTTTAAGATGATGTAATGTTGAAGCCATCACCCATAATCCAACGGTGTGTGGCTGCAGACAGCCCATCACCACATTGTCAAGTTTAAGTGTGTGTGTGTATGTGTGTGAATCAGATCAATCAGGACAGGGTGACAGCTGTCCTGTGAGGATTAACTGTATGTGACTGTGTTGTGTTGTCCAGTGCAGCCAGTCTGAGTGTGGTCTGTCTGGCCCTCCCTCATGTACACAAACAGCAGCAGGCTGTTTACCACAAACCTTCAGTCTGTCCGTAACAACTGTCATTATAGTGCAACTATAGATCCAAATATAGAGGGAGCCTCCAACAAGTACAGGAACACACTGTTTCAGACAGTCACTTAACATAAGGGTCGACTCGTCAGTCTGTCTCCTCTAGTCTGTTGTCAACCTGTCTCTCTATTGTCAACCTGTCTCTCTGGTGTCGACCTGTCTCTCTGGTGTTGACCTGTCTCTCTGGTGTCGACCTGTCTCGTGACCCATGTCTGATCTGTTGTTGACCCGTCTTTGCTCTGTTTTCTACCTGTTTCTAATCTGTTGTTGACCCGGCGTCTTTCCTTTGGTGTCAACCAGTCTCTCCTCAGTTGTCAGCCAGTGAATCTCTTCCCTACTCTGTTGTAGCACCAGTCTCTCCTCTGTAGTTGACCAGTCTGTCCTCTGTGGTCAACCTGTTTCTCCTCTGTCATTGGCCCATCAATCCTCTTGTGTCTCTGCCGTAGACCAGGCTCCCTGGTCTTTACCCATCTGCTGACCTGCCTCACCTCTGGTGTTGATGTTAAGTTGTTCAGTCTGGTATTATGCTTTTTGTTTTAATTCACATGTTATTGAGACATTCCACATGTGGTTTCATATTTGGGACATGTTTTTTTTTTTTTTTTGCCAAAACAGAATATTTGTATGGGAATATTGAATTTCACAGCTGCTGGCGTGGGCAAACTAACATAATGCGATCCGTTGGGCTTTTTAATCCGGCCCCTCAAATATTGGTGCAAATTAAGACCATAAACTTTGGATGCACTGGCAAAAAAAAGGGAGATCAACAACACTGTTCCCACTGAAACTAAATGTGAATTGAGTGTAACTTCCAGGGAATGGCTTTTACATGTCATTTCTATTAGTTCACACACACACTTTCCATCCATCTGATACTGGCCTGTCCGTCAAATTTAAATAAACCCAGTGTGGCCCCTGAGCCCAAAAGTTTGCCCGCCCCTGGTGTAGAGTCTGGTGCTAGGATGTGGAGTCTGGATTTAGGAGGTTTACTGGCAATCAGGCTTCACTTCTTCATCTTCTACCTTTTACATGAACTGCCTGAGGGAACCTGGTCCTCAGGTCCTGTCTGACCTTTTTTTTTATCTGCATGATGAATCCTCACGTCTGACTTTCCTCCTGCACTGCAATCGATGTCCTACAGAAAATAGCTTTACATCATGTAGTCCTTCAGGGCTGCTCTCGGCGGATTAACACACAGCCATCGTAGTGGTTGCACCGTGTGACCTGATAGCAGACTTCCTAACCAGCTCAAACGCGTCCCTGAAGCAGTTTGCTCAGGGACGTCCGTGGCGTCATGGCTCTAGCCCGGAGGAAAATGGAGGTGTGCCCTCATGACGACTCAAATTCCTTCTCCTGAGCTGGATAAAAGGTTTATTTCACATGAAAGACCTTTTAGTCAACAGATCGCTGCTCTTTATCCAGGACCACGTGGATATTGGGGAGGGGGGAGGGGGGTGTTAGGGGGGTTGGTGGGGGCAGACCTGTGAATGGCTTCATTAACAGGGAGGAGATGAGTTCATTAACACCCAGCAGCCGCTGCAAAAAAGGACAGCCTCAGTGGTAGACTGGGAGGAACAAAGCCTGCTAACGTGTGTGTGTGTGTTTGTATGCGTGCATGCGTGCATGCGTGTGTGTTGGCAGGTGCAGGAGGTGATAATTGGTAGTAGTCTCATGTTTGCTCAGGCGCAGATCTAAAAGTGGAGATCTTCACTGTCAGATTCTCCCATGGTGCTGTGTGTGTATGTGTATGTGTGTGTGTGTCTGTGTGTCTCTGTCATCTCTTTTCTCACTTGCTGTTTCTGGCACTTTGCTGTGTCCAGCTCTCTTTTCTCTCCCCCGATCGGAACTAGGCAGACTGGTGTGTCGAATGTTAACTGGTCCTGGGCTCAGAGTGCTCAGACAGAGAAGATTACAATTGTTAGCACACCTGAGTCTCACTACCAGGCGCACAGCAGGGATCTCTCCGATACTCTCCTTCCTGGAAGAAAAAACACAATAGCTGACAAATATTTTACTCTTCAAAAAATGTCCAAATACTTTACACTCTGTCAATATACTTCTGTCCTATATAGATGTTTTAATGGCTAAATTGAGATTTAAATCTGTCTAGAGATGAAGGCTTTGACCAGGAGATGACCCATTTCTATACAATCACTCTAGCTTGATACTAAGACATATTCTTTCTTTTTTTTAAATATAACTTTTATTTATAAAATGCAAGTCACAGGCATCTAGTGTATACAAAAATACAATTTATTTTATTTTATAACATTTATTTTACGAACTTAAAGCAGAAGTAAGCGATCCGGTCGTTTTGGCTAATGCTGCGTTCCAGGCAGGCTTTTGAAACCGTAAATTACAGCTTCAAGTCACGACTTACGACTTTGTAGCGTTCCAGGCAACCCACTTGTGTTTTTCCGACCTGTTTTACCTGTGAAAGTCACTATAACGGCCACTCGTAACTTCCCACCCGTGAACTCGTACCAGATCGAACTGGTACAACTTCACAGGTCGGAAAAACACGAGTTGCCTTGAACGCACCATAATGTCCTCGTCCCTACGTCACCACATTCAGGCGCATCCCTTGGCTGCACACACAGCCCTTCATGCCGTTCTCTCTTCTCATTGGATAAAACTTGTAGCATACGAGAAAAGTTTTCTCCTCGGCTCAGAGCAGAGCAGAGGGACTGACAGACCCGTGTTTCAGTCCAAACACTCTATGTAAGTGATTGCTGTTGGAAGATATACTAACTATTTAAGACTTATATTAACACAAAAATATCGCTTACTTCTGCTTTAAATGAACATAAATGAACAACCCCCCCACCCCCAAGAAAACATACCTGAAAATAGACAACACAAGTCCAATAAACAAATACATAAATAAATAAAATAAAACAAATGTGAAAAAAGAAACACATACAGTACACACATACACACACAGTAATAAATAATTAAAGATACAAATAAAAAGTGCTAGTACCAGGAATTACATGGACAAAGTAAATATCAGTGGCTGCTTACTCCTCAGTCATTGAAGCAAATCAGTTCTGCTGCAGCGTGTTGGGGTGAATAGATCAGATATGACCATACAGTGGGTCCTTACAGAGAAATGTCCCCAGCTGGCAGCTTATCAAGATAGCTAAGTAGTGGTCTCCAATGAGTGTCAGAACCTGTGGGTGAGGACTTGATCTTCTCCAGTATACTCAGACATATTCAACCCTCAGTTCCAACATTCAGACTCGCAGTAACCGAAGATCAGGATCTAGCCCAGTCCGGGAGAATTTCTGTGAGAATTTCATGCTCTTGTCGAAACAACTCCAAGATGAAGTTTGTTGTTGATAAAAAGTGGAGGCCAGATATCCTCTGGTGGCTGTTAATATACTTGGACAGAGCATCCAGGAAAAGCCTGTGTGGGAGACACTTCCCGGCTTCATCTGTCTCATAGTTCCGTGTAATGTTGGTCAGATCATTTCACAGAAATGACACTTTTTAAGCCAGACCCATTACACAACTTACCCTCAGGCCAAAGACCAGTGCTACCATGGTAACAATCAATGACACCTGCGTCGACCAGCAGCATGAACAATACAAAACAGGAAAATGTTGCTCTGCCAACATTGTTATGGAGAGAGTAGAGAGGAGGAGGCACCCACGGGTGGAGGCGACGTGGTCCGACCCACTAGCATTAATTCTCAGCCCCAACCTGAACAGATTTTACACATTTTTATTTGCATCAGGCAGACACTCCTCCACTCTCTCACAGGGGTGCGTTCAGGTACCAAAATGTGGTACCATTTGATTGGATGTGAATCAATACCTGGGATTGCTGTGGGAATTTGGTCAGTATCAATACAAGTACTGAATTTGATACTCATGGCTAAGTTTCAGAGACTGATTTGTCCTTGTTATTTCACTCTTAAAGGGATAGTTCAACATTTTGGCAAATTGGTCCATTGCCATAATCCCTATCCTCTTAGGGCTTAGCGGCCACATACGTGGACAGCACTTTTTAGCTCTTATGTCCATATTTGTGTTCACTGCTGAATTGGGGGTGTTGTGGACACATACTTGGGCACTTACACTGCCATCTGGTGGTGTCAGAAGAGTCAAGCATATTACGGTAAAAATTCAATATGGCGGCAAACACAAGGGAAGATTCAAGTGGCCGCTCCATACACAAACATCGACCAGGTAAGAATTCCTGTCTTATTTTATGGCTTATTCTTATTTAGATATTTATAGGAGTGTTGGACATTTGTTATGACAAGCAAATTTGGGGGAAAAAAAGTAAAAATAAGAACTTAGCATGTCGCTAAACGTGAAGTACACATATGTGTACTTATGGACTGAAGCTCCTCGAAACAGCTAAAATGCTTGTAAACATGCACACATGTAAAATGAGAAAAAAAGTATCTCTGGTGCAGCTAAAAAGCTGTACATTGTCTAAATGTAATAAATAACAATTCAATCACTAAATACATATATACATACATAGATCAGTTGGGTTAAAACCTGTTAAAATCCAGAGTCCCCCATTTGGGGGACTTGAAGACATGCATAAGCCCCCAGTGCACTAATTATGAAAGAATATGGTCATATTATATGTCAAATTAAACAGCAGAAGCTGGGCTACAACGTGTAAAAAACCATGTTTATATGACCCAAACACAGCCCAAACACTACTCAAACAAACAACTAGACATCAAACTTCATAAAGCACCTCTGTGTGGACCCAGTCGCCACATTTCTGGCTCGTATACTACTGTACATTATGCAAAACACATCAGCGACCTCTCATCTGAACGTGAACATCAGGGTGTCCCTCAACAACCGAAGCTAACACAGCAGCTAGCAGCAGCACGGCAGAGGGAGAAGACAACAACCAGCAAAGTCGAGCAAAAACAGACGCTGCGTGGCCCAAACATGGTCGTACATTTGCTCTTACCTTTGCTGTTTTGCCGTGAAAAGGTTGTGTTATGGGTAAATCCACAATATTTCCAGTTGAACTCTGCCTAGTGTTTACATCTGAACCAGCCTGGCCGAAATCCGACGGCGCTAGGACCCTGCACGGAGCTGCACGGAGCCTGACGGAGCGCACACAACCCCACGTTGGCCTGCACGTGGATCTGCTGATCTGATTGGTTCATGGCTGTCACATGGCTGCCAGTGCGGCCAATCACATCGACCTGGGTCTAGCGTCATTCCTCTCTCTCTAATGGTCACAATGAGCCGCCACTCACTCGAATCGACCACTGCGCTGCAGAGATAGAGGCTGAAAGCCAAACACACCCAAATAAGCTGCTCTGAGAGTGCAGCAGGGCGCAGAGAGACTGAATCCACTTATGTTAGTTATTTACAATCGGTTCCAGTAGATTTATTTTCAGTTAGTTTATCCAAATTGTGTGAAAATAAAGATTAAACAATAGTTTATAGTAGCAGGTGGTTCCAAGCTGTGCCAAAAATGGACATTTTGGAAAGTTCGCCTGGATATTTTGTAGTAAAATCTCAATAATTTTGTCCTGCTTCAATTAATCAGAATCAACCACTGCAGAGACAATGTTCACATGTTGTACAATGATTTTATAGAGAGTTTGAGCTTCATCAGCATTATTCTAAAGGGCACTCATCAAAAATATGATTTTTTTTTAAGGCGAATATTAATTTTATTAATTTTTTTCTGTGTGTCATCTTCATTTACTCTTCACCAGTAACAGATATACTGAAATTTACACATCTCAGCAATTCCTCATTTTTTTCCCTTTACTATGACACCAAAAGTATTCAAATAGACCTTGTGGTTGCAGAGATATACTCATTTTATTATGGATATGCAATTTTCGAGAAAAGGCCTAAAAAATATTAAAAATGTCAGTAAAATGTAATATGCTAGTAAACTAAACTAGCTTGAAGCTAACTCTGGTGCAGCTAAAAAGCTGTACATTGTCTAAATGTAATAAATAACAATTCAATCACTAAATACATATACATACAATGGTACAATGTACTGTACAGCTTTTAGCTTTTAGCTTTTTACTTGCTGATATTCAAAACATGTTCAAAAATGTGTGTGTATGTGTTATTAATACATGCAAAAGCAGTCAGGAAAAAAACTGCTGTTCAAGGTGGAAATAAAGAATTTTTCATTCTATAACACAAAGGTGACTTAATTGTGTTTTATGGAAGTTCGGAACAAGAGTCCACATATGTGGACATCATTTTTCTCAAAAAGTACATCATATCAAAAGATGATGCTTAGTTTTTATTCTAATTAGGTTCCAATAAGCCCAAATAGCAAAGAGAAATAAAAAATGCATGTAAAAAAACTCCTTGGGCCTTAGGAGGCTATAGTGACTAGTCATAGCAGTAGTTTTGTTACCTTTAATTGTCGGTGCAAGCTATTTTTCGATCGGCGGGGCAGAGACGTGAGCTGCTCAGCTAACGCAACAGAGGCATATGGTATTTCCGGCTTTCCCTCATCAAACTTATCAAATACACAATCCAACAACTCTAAAACACATGGTGAACAAGTTGTGACCTGCACATTCACCACGCTATGAGATGTCCACCAGAGCGTTTTGTTGGATTGTGTATTTGATGAGTTTGATGAGGGAAACCAAGAAACCCCATTAGCCTCCGTAGTGTAGCTCTGAGCAGCTCGCAGCTCGGTTTGACCGTTCTAAAAATAGCTCGCACCAACAAATAAAGGTAACGAACCTTCTACTATGACTATAGGGATTATGGCAATGGGCGAATTTGCCAAAATTAACTATCCCTTTAACTGAATTTCCTAAATAAAATGTCCTTGTAACTTGTTTTTCTAATTCTTCCATTAGACAAACTATTCTCCTGTTCCTTGTTTGGCTTTTTTCTTTTCTTTTCCTTTTGAGATTTCTATAAAACTTTTTGATAGAATTAGTAGTGAAGAATGTTAAGTCAATTTTTTTTGTATGAGCTGATTTTGAACAGAAACCATCTCAATGCACTTCTCTAATGGGGTTAGGACCCTCTGTTTTTATAATATCATTACAGAGGCCCAGTTTCCCAGCGGCCTCTAAACCTCTCATCTAATCTCTCAGCGTTTGCATGTGTAATGTGTATGTATGTGTATGTGTGTGCGTGATTAAAGGCAGATCAATGCAGGGTTTGATCAGAGCCTTAACCAACATTAACACATTAAGGCCGGTTGATGAGAGGATGTAGACCTGACTGTTGCAGGTTATCTTTCTATCATTTTTTACCTCTAACATGACAGACAGGAAACAGAGAGCAGGGCTCTGATGTGGAACAAAGTTACTCCATGTGGAGCTGATGTGTGTAATCGCTAGTTTAGTTTAGCAGGGAAGATGTTGCAGAGTTATTTAGAATCCAAAACAGCTGACGTCTAATCCTTGATTGAGGTGAGATAATTGTAAAATGTTACAGATATTACCCACCTTCACAATAACTGCCCCCTTTCCAGTGTGCTGTGGATCAGTGGACGGTCTCTGCTGTATTCAAACCAGAGTGGAAACACATCGTGACCGAGCCTAGAGCCTCTGATCTCTCCAGGGCCTGCTTAGTGGTTCTGTAGCAGCGCTGCTGCAATTAAATGAAGCCGTGTGAGGGAGTAAATCTCATTTAGCTGTGAGAGTCCGAAGAAAATCAGCTGTTGTCACAGATCTGTGCTACAGATATCGATTGTCTGTCCAACACTGGAGGATAACAGATGGAGCTCTGGGTAAGATGAGGCTTTCCTTAAACCACTTCACTATGTGCTCTGCCTGTGTATGTGTATGTGTGTGTGTGTGTGTGTGTGTGTGTATGTGTGTGTGTGTGTGTGTGTGTGTGTGTATAAAGCAGATTTATATCACATTCATAAAGCAGATTTATGTCCCTGAGCAAGTCAGCATTTCACTGTGAGTGTATTCATTTATGCTGATGCAGTGGGACACAAACACTGCTGCATGGGAAATAATATGATACAACAGTGAGCAGTGAACATGAGGCACATAGCAGGTTTAATCTTGTGAAGGACACTGCAGGACTTTGCCCTCATGACCCTCCCTTACCTCACAAGCCCCTTTTCCACCGAGCTGGTTCCAGCGCTGATCCGGAGCCAGTGAACTGACTATAGCACCGGTTCTTTGCTTTTCCATCGCCTAAGAAATGGTTCTTGGTTCTTAAAACTGGTTCCAATCCAGCACCAACTCCTTGCTGGTCTAGTGCTAAGAACCGGTTCCTCCAGGGGCTGGGGGCGGGGTTACCTGAGCAACAGGACCAATGCAGAGATATACAGAGACGTTATACCGAATTACGTTTGTTTATCTGCTGTGTAATCGATGTTGAAGCTTACACAGCAGATAAACAAACATAATTCGGTTTACAGGCAGTGGCTACAGGCAGTGGCTAACAACAGCTAATGCTCATAATCAAAACATATCGCCGTCAAATGTACCGTAGTTGTCGGTCACAGCGTTAACGACAAAGATGGCTTCCTTTTTTCTTTTCTTTTTTCAGCCGGGTTTAAGCAGAGAATTATTGCTAATTAGATGGACCACGTCGGGTCCAGTCTTCAACACCTGCAGGTCGGACTGGGTATAAATTTTCAGGTTCATTTATAACTGTAGCAAAGACAGTGTGGCAAACTGGTTCTTTGGAGTTGAACCAGTTAAAAGGATAGTTCAACATTTTGGCAAATTGGCCCATTGCCATAATCGCTATAGTCATAGCAGTAGGTTCATTACCTTTAATTGTAGGTGTAAGCTATTTTCAGTACGGCGGAGCGCAGCAGCTGGCTGCTCAGAGCTACGCTATGGAGGCTAACGGAATTTCTTGGTTTCCCTCATTAAACTCATCAAATTCAACATCCCAAAACTCCACAGCGCTTTTGTAGACAAGTTGTGACCTGCACAACCACCACACTATGAGATAATGACGGAACGATACGAAACGGAGCCGTTTTCGAGGTAAATACAGGGTAAATACGGAGACTGCTTGCTGAAAAACTGTCCCTGAACGCAACGCGCATCAGCGGTTTTGTATGAATTTACCTCGAAAACGGCTCCGTTTCGTATCGTTCCGTCATTATCTCATAGCGTGGTGGTTGTGCAGGTCACAACTTGTCTACAAAAGCGCTGTGGAGTTTTGGGATTTTGTATTTGATGAGTTTAATGAGGGAAACCAAGAAATTCCCAGTGTTTCCCCCAGAAAATTTGTTAGTTAAGGTGGTGTCTGACCTGTCGACGGGGGGGGGGGGGTAGCGCGGAGATCTGTTGACGGGGGGGGGAGGGGGGGGACGCACCGCGCCGTGCCGTATTAAAGTTTCGCTTTCAACACGCGCTGCTGTTCTGCGTGCGCGCTTCTCTGTGGTGTGTATGTGTGTGAGAGGATGCGGCCACTCGTCCGACGGGGGGGGGGGGGGGGGCGGCGGCGAATATCGCTACAATTTTTTTTTTTTTTAAGATGTTAGTTTAGGCGGTAGCTCTTTGTTGTTAAGGCGGCCGCCTTAACAGGAAAGCGCTGCGGGAAACCCTGAATTCCGTTAGCCTCCATAGCGTAGCTCTGAGCAGCCAGCTGCTGCGCTCCGCTGTACTAAAAATAGCTTACACCTACAATTAAAGGTAACGAACCTACTGCTATGACTATAGCAATTATGGCAATGGGCCAATTTGCCAAAATGTTGAACTATCCCTTTAAGCACCGAGCCAGCACTGGAACCAGCTCGGTGGTGGAAAAGGGCTATGTGAATCTATGGTTCATGAAGCTGAACAGACCAACACTGGGACCATGGTAGTGAATTTACACTGGGAATCTTAGTGGTAGTATTGGACTGTCACTGTCCTATATGAATAAGTAAAATAAAGCACTAAAAGACTGTTGGTACTGGATTAACTCTGGTCCAATAAGAGCATACACTCTGTGATCACTTTATTAGGAACTGACAGTTCCTGAGTTCTTCATTTCATGGATCCACCAGATGTTGAAACTGTCCATGAGTCCAAGAGTCCATGTTGTTGTGATGGTTGCATCACATCACATCAGCTGCACATTCCAGCTGCCAATGCCCTGATCTACTACATCCCAGAGGTTCTACTGGACTTGGGTCTGGAGACTGCGCAGGCTACTGAAGTTCATTGCCTCATTTTCATGCTGATAAAACAACATTGAGACGACTTCAGTTTTGCAAGATGGACCATAATCCTGAGGAAGTCACAATTAAGAAGATGGCGAACTGTCAGCATGAAGGGATGAACATCGTCAGCTCTTACCATACACTCATAAAAAGAGTTTTTATAAAGATCAGTTCGTCAGTCCGTCTGATGATGGAGCATACAGGAGAGACAGACTTTCAGGTCTGAGGAATCCAGGGTCTGGCTAAATGAAGCCTTTTTTTTTAAAAATCAATGGCCAAGCAGGGAACCACATCCTACCGCTCAGCCCTGTTTACCACCGCAGAAAATGTTTGTCTTTAGGGTGAGTTCAATTGTTACAGGGATGTCTTACTTGCGAAATACAACAATGAAAGAAAAATGGCTGCAGTCTCTAAACATCTCTTTAGAAAGTACAGAATCAGTTTGATTGGGGGAATGACTCTGAACAAAATAGTAAGAGAGAATTCCCTTGTGTTTTGAGGTGGTGAAGTTCATTTGTTAGAAGGTTCTGGAACTCTGGACTAGGGCAGAACCAATATTGATTTTTGGGGCCAATGCCGATATTAGGGAACAAAGAATTCAGATTACCGATATATCGTCTGATTAGATTTTTAATTTTCACAAAAGAAATTAAATAAAACAAATAGCTATTACAAAGATATAAATTGATGGGAGAACATTTTACTATTTTTAAATACTTTTATTGTCAAAAATTTGGGGCAAGCAACATATGAACAATCCTAACATCACATCACAAGCCCCTTTAATATTTAAATGATGCGCAAAAAAAGCTAAGCTCTGGGAAATAAAATAATCATGCAAAGTGCAAGTCTATTTATGAATAATGAATTTATTATTATCCGTAGCTAGTTACGTGGATAAGTAACATCATATTCATCATTATCATTTCAGTAAAACCAAGTCCTATTTCCTGCACTTTATTAGTAAAAATATAAGTGTTATCATCGGTGTCTATCAGCCAACTTTTGGCTGATAAAAAATTATTCTCCAATGGCTATAATCGGTTTATTAAATCGGCCGGCCGATTATTCAGTCAGTCCTTACTCTGGACTTGTGAGGCTGCTTCCACTAAGCTGCTAAGAGCCTGCAGCCTTCAGTGTTTGAATGAATCATCATAGAAGTGACAGGAGATGTTAATGTCTAATGATGTTTCCAAAAGGGGGCATGTACAGGCTGAATAGAACCGACCCTGGAGTGGAATCCTGTGGGGACACACAGGTGACGGAGCAGGAGGAGGAGGAGGAGGAGGAGGAGGAGGAGGAGGAGGAGGACCGACCTATGACACAGTTTGATAAGACGCAGAACCTTAAAGAGCGACATCATCACAAAGTGAGCTATTAGCTGCTGTACAAACTGCTAAAACTGATGTGTCACAGCTCTTCACTCACGGTGTCTGTGTCTGAAATATCTGAAACATGTTAAAGCAGCAAAAGGAGTGAAAATTTGTCAAATTAATAAATACCTTTATTGATACTAGAGGAAAAAAATTAATTTGCAGATTCAGAACAGAATGGCTATCGCTTATTTTCATTAACATGCCCTGCTTTTCATCATTAACCATTGTTTCAATAATGCAGTCACCTGTGTGCGCTGTACACACCTTTTGAGCTAGTTGGTTATAAACTGAAGGCTGCATTTCTCCAGCTCTGGGTGTTTCCAGAGAACACTGGTGGAAAAGGGGCTTCAGACTAGTCCTTCCATCAGGATCAGAGATCAGACCTGACGTGTTATTCTTTGACTAAACCATGAGTTACTACTAGGTGGTTTTACATGGGCACTTTTTCCTCTTTCCGATTGAATTCATTCCAAATGAGGTTAACTGTTTAAGAAAAGGTTTATTCCGCCTCACTGAAAGGCCTATTTATTCTGACTGTGCTGTTTATATGGAGCATTTTCATTCAGTTTGGACATCTAAACCGATCCTAATTGGAATATTTGGCTCCATGTCAACCCAGCTAGTGTCTCACTGGTGAAGTGAGAAACACGAGAACAGTGCGAGTCCTCTGTCTGCGTCTGTCTGGTTGCAGGTCGTCTGTGAAGCGTGTTTAAGTCGTGTTTTTTTTCCTCCGGCACATTACGGCTCCAGCTGCTCCACAGGACGACCTGTGGCTCAGCAAACGACCTGCGAGCAGCAGGTGATGATAGCGCGGCTGTGACTCTGACCACCGGCTCGCTCAACGTGTTTATCAGCAGCACATCGGCCTTGACGGGGGCTGCCGTTGATTGATTTAGCATGTTAATCTCTGAGGAGGAGCGGGTGTGTGAGTGAGCGGCCCCACCCAGCCAGGCCAGAGGAAAACAATTGGCTCCAAAAGTAGGGAGAGTTGCCAGGGGAAACCAGAGTGGCGGTAAGAAACCCATGTGCAGTCCACTAGTGAGTATTGCTTCTGACATGTTAAACTTTGGGTGGGGGAAGACTGCATAGTTGATCCGTTAGATCAGATGTACTGGAACACAGTGCAGCCATTGTTTTTCTGCAAAAAAGCAGAGAGTAAGAGAAGAGCAGGGGGGAGACGAGGACAATGGAAACCAGGTCAGACATCCCAGACCAGGGCTCTGTGTCCTGCATGTCTGGTGAGGTGAAAAAAAATCTTCTGTTTTTGTTAAACATGTAGGAATGTCAACATGCTGTTTGGAGCAGTAAGTATCAGGGCTTACAGTCATTTAAAGCTGGTTATTATTAAAGGGACAGTATGTTACTTATTTGGCTTTTTATTATCAAAAATCAAATATTGCTTTCATAAATACATATTTACCTAAGTCTAATCACAACCGCTGTCTCATAGCTCAGAATAAGTTGTTTACAAATACATAGGTGGCGGTACACCCACTGGAGGCTGCCATGTTGCATCGCCATCTTTGAATACGGTACACGAAAGCAGACAAACTTGGCTCAAACACACCATTGAGTGTCTGTGACTAAACGTGTGCCCCCAGAGGATATTTTTTTTAGCTGCGCCGTCGTTACAGTTGTTACAGCTGATCATACTGTACTGTATCTATGCGCATGTGTACTGGCACATGCCTGTGACGTAAACACGTACGCGACGTGAGCAGATTTGAGGAGACTTTTGCGTTTTTACCCTTTAGATGTGAACGTGACGGTGGAGCGTTTTGAAGATTTCCACTCTGGAGGGTGGTTTCACTTTTTTGCATTTTTAAGCCGAAGCCCCAAAAACACTGTCGCCGTCTAACGGAAAGGCGCTTCTGATAAAATATGTTGTTGTTTTCACCCCTGAGCGTTGTCGTGTAAACAGGGCCTAAGATGATAAGATTAGGTTTTGGCGGCCAAATGTCACGATCACCATGGTTTCACAAAATAGTGTTTTGTTCTTGTGAAAGTGATGTGTTGAGAAACACAAAAAGTGTTTTGGTGGAGGCATATACAGCTATGGAGAGGTAATATCTATTTTTTTAGTTACTAATGAATCATCTAGAGTACAAGGGTAGAAAATATTCTCCGTGGACTCTGGGAAATAGAACACAGTTACAGAAACCATAGAAAAGCAGCTGATGCTCACATGTTAGACTGTAGACTGAGTATATGAAGCAGATAGAGGATCTGGGTGATAGTCTGACTGAGCACACACCTGTTCTCATATCAGTCTGAGACCCTTCTAGCCAGCAGTATGATGTCAGCTGGCTTCACTTATTACATCAAACTGTCATTGTTCTGACATTTCCTACATTCAACCAGATGTAATAATGTTGGTGTCCAGCTGTGTTTCTTGCAGACTTGTGGACAAAACTGTAAATTAATCTGACATGTAGATAAGTTTTGGTTTTAAATGACACAGGCTCATGAAACACTACACTCTGTATGTCCTCTGTCTGCATGGGCTGAGCTCACAGAGGAGAGATGGAAGCTGGCTCATGGCTTCGCCTCCGTCAGAGTTTATCTAGAAACACCCAGCTGTCACTACGACACACACACATACACAAACATACAGTTTGAGGCAGAGAACTGTTGTTGAAGCTTGAAGAATAAGACTTTAATCCTGGTAAGTTCAATTTGTTAACCCAGAGCCCTCTTGCTTACAGTGCTTACCAATTAACAAATAAAAGCTACTTAAAATAACTATCTTGAACATATATATATATACGGTAAATTAGGGCCGGGACTCGATTTAAAAAATTAATCAAATTAATTTGAGGCTTTGTAATTAATTAATCGCAATTAATCGCATTTTAATTGCATACAAATATTTGACCTGAGGACAGTGAGAAGCATTTTTTTTTCACATGGATTTTAGTATAGCATTGAATGACTGAATACATAAGCTTAAGCATTCAAGGTGGTACTTAACCAAGACCAACAGACTAGGGATGCAAATTATCGATTAATTCATTAATCGATATTTGATACATACAGATTAAATGGTATTTCCTTCCAATACAATATGATGATTACTGTAGTATTTAACTAGGCTACTTAAATCACAGTAGCACAAACTGATTTGTTGAACTCAGCCTGATGTAAACATTAATAAAACTCAGTAACCAATCACACAGGCAGCTCCATGTTGTCCCTGTGTGATGTTCAGGGACAGGTCAGGACAGTCTGAAGACAGAGCTCTGAGGGTGTAGTCCTATCATAATGAGATGAGCTGCACCTGTGACAGTGACAGGTCATAGATATAGCGCTGCAGCTGAGCAATTAGCGCTATATAGCGCATTTAGCGTGTGCGCCCGTGTCTGTGTATCTATGTGCAGGGAGAGAACAGAGATGGTGTTTTAAATAACCATGCTAGCGTTTCACCAGCTCTCATCTCTGCCAGTCAGCCTCTCAAACTGCCGCCTCTCTCGCGTGCGGGCGCACCACACGTAGACACATGTGAGAAAAAAAAAAAAATTAAGTAAGTGCGATTAAATGCGTTAATTTTTTTTAACGCGTTAATTTTTGTGTAATTAATTAATCGTAATTAATGCGTTAAAGTCCCGGCCCTATATATATATATATGAGAGAGACAGAGAGAGAGAGAGTATATATGTAAACATCATTGTGATACTGTAGATTTTCTACAGAACACTGACTTCATGTGCAGGCGTAGCTACATATGGTGAACAGCTCAACCAGAAAAACAGTTTAGTCTTCTCAGCTGGTTTGAGGCCTGGAGGCTCAAAGTAATTCATTACAAGCAAGCAGAAATAAAACAGACATGATGTGAGTGGATGAAGTAGACTGTTCTCATATGTGACCGCTCCGTCTGAGAGGATGTTTGATTGAGACTTTATGGAGACATTCAGCTGAAATATTTCAGATGTGTCTTTACGGACAAAAGTATGACAGGGAGGAGGAAACTCCTAATGATGTTATGTCACATATCTGTGAAGTACAGAAAAGGTGTGCACAACTGCAAAAAGTCATACCAGGTCCAGGTGCAGGGTAAAACACTGTCACAAAGATACTAGTGACTGGCGCTTTTGGTTAAAAGGTATAATTTGCATTATACCTTTTAGCAAACAGCTGGCCCTGTAATTTGAATTTCAGATAAAGTTATTTGACCAACCATATTCATACTTAACTGACAAGAATACACTGTGTTGGCTAAATTAAACAGAAAGTGTGCTTGCAGAATACCCCCCACCCCTCAGTCACTGTTTAAACAAAATTCTCAGCATGTCCAAGTGGTTTATCAAGGGAAAAAGGTAGCTACAGGCAAAAAAAGAGACTTCTTTGTAACCCTCTGCAATGCGATGCAACACTGTTGTAAGTTAATAAAAAACAAACCTATAAAAATACACAAACCTATAAGCAAATTGTAACTTATACCTTTTATTCAAGACTGCTGGTCTCTGGTGTCTTTATATTCATGTCACATATCTGACCTTGAACTAAAGCAAATACACCACCATTCATGTCTGAATTTAATTCAAATCTTAACGCATCACTTTGAAGAGTTTTCTCTCAGATCACAGTATGTTCTTGAAATGGATGAGGGACCATCTGAAACCTGGCTCTAGTGAGATGAGAATGCTCGATGTGCATTAGAGTCTTATTGAGTGTGTCCACGCCGTGGTCTGTCTGAGGCTGTAAGATAATGTCAGAAATAAATGCACATTTATATCCACAAAACACAGAAAATCAATCAGGGCAGACACTGACCTCCGGTGTGAGACAAGTGTGCTTCTGGCAGGCTGAACTTTGCCAGATCAGTCTTTAAATGACAGAACGGACTCACCTTTAACATGTGGTCGCCCGTTGAGGCAGTTTTCATTGTTTGGTTCCAAATGTGCAATCCTGGGTGTATAAGTCAGAGGCAGCTGGAAACTGGCTTCACTGAAACAACCTCATCAACGTGGCCAGTGAGGAAGGAGACATGAATATAAACAACGCTGGGTTCAATGAGGAGGGAAGAGGTTTGTTAGACCCAAGAGACTCATACAGTGATGTTCCCTATGGAGAACCTCTCTACAGGGAACATGTGTGTGATAAAGTGCCTCTAATTGAAGGAAGGCCGTTTAGACTGAGGCTGTCTACACATTTACATTTATAGCTTTTTAAAACAGTGACCAGATCCATATCAGGGGTATCTACTAATGATGCACCCGAACCCCAATACGTTATTCAGAAGTACACAAATAATGCTTTGACCCAGAATAGTTCTTCTGTCCAAAGTCTCTCCTCATTATTCAGGAGCTTCTTTCTAAAGAAAAAGAAACGTTTGGATGTGTGTTTTGAGCATGATTTTGAGTCAGCTACAAGAGATTAAAACAAAACGGAACAAAAAAACATGTTGGTGCAGGTTTCGAGCCAATCACATCCATGCACGAGACACTGCCACAGTTTGGTTTTGGTAAAGAGTCCCCGACATTATCACAGTGGAGCAACAGCACACAACCAGGTGACTCTGGTTCACACTCCAACACAGTAGGTGGCACTAATGCACCTTAACGGGAAAAGAAGCGCCTATAAAACGGTGGATACATTTGTTTGAGTGTCACAACCCCGTGAAACGACTGGTTTCACTACAAGTTTGAATTTGATCCATTCAGTCCGATTACGTTTGTAAAGTCTAGAAGAGCTGCACGATTCAATTATTTAATTCCCGTTCTAATTAGCCGAGAGCTAAGCGGAAGTTAGCCGGCTAGCTCGGCGGAAGTCTCTGGTGCGGTTTCTTCCCGAATATGAATAACGAATCCGAAATTTTTTTTTAAAAGGGACAACAAGGAGTTTTGGAAAAGCGAAGCGTTTTCACACTACATTTATGAGCCTCCGCGCGCACATCTTTGACCGGCGCAAGACGGACTTATGTTTTCATTCATCAATAATTAAAGTCAGAGGTTCAAAGAGGTTCACATACCATTGTAGTTCCGACCATAAACGGCGATTCGGCCGCGTTATTCTCATGACTCGCCACAAAACTGAAAGTAAGGAAGCTCTGGTCGGCTCGCCCAGCATTTCCGCCACCACTAATAATAACAAAATAACGATAGAGACAGAACGATATATTTATCGAAAATGGGCCCATTAACAAGTGTGGGTAGCGGAGATTCATCCACATTAACGTGAGACTTTTTTATAACCGAATAGAAACTCCTCGTTGTCCCTTTAAAAGCCCAAATCCAAACTCAGATACTGGCTGTACACCCCTAGTATCTACACAATCTTGTCAAAAGGTGTAAAGAGGGTGTGAAGATACTTATTATATAGTATATCAAAGTAGTATGCATGTGGCCTGAGGAATGTGTGCAGGACAAACCTGAATGGCCGCTGCAGCACAGTAATGGATGTACTGGATCATGTTATGGTGTAGCAAAAGCAAAAGGTCATGGATGGAGTTCAGCCAGAACCACATTGAGATGTCAGAGAGTCAGAACTCAACTGAACAGAAGCAAATCAGCAGAATCCAAAACAGGATACCTTTCTACACACACACACAAATACTCTGGTGCACAAATGCAGCTCCATAAAAGCCACTGATACAGAGCTGTGACCTCGAGCTGCTTCCACCATGATGACAACATGTTTTTACTCTAAGTGTTTTGTCCTTTCACATTGTGTTTGTGTTCAACATTTTGAAATAAAAGACAGCATCTGTTCAGCAAGGATGGAAAAGTTAAACACCCTGTGAGGTGGCTGCTGGGGGTGCATTTAGTCTATTAACCTTATCACACACACACACACAGACAGGTGATTGATGGTTTTCTCCACTCAGTCTGATGTGCGTCTCCATCTCTCTTCCTTTCACAGTGAGCTTCATGGATTGCGGCGGCGGGAAGGTCTGGTTCAAGGTTGGAGAGTCGTCTGATTTCAGGGTGAGCGAGGACGGCGTGGTCCTCACCCTGCGGCACCTGGACCTGGCAACGCAGAAAAAAAGCACGGTGGTGGTGGTCTACGCCCAAGACCTGCAGTCCAAACAGGTCTGGAAGACCAGAGTTCACCTCCAGGTCCGTCCGGACAGCAACAGCCCAGGCCCTGAGCAAGTCACCCAGGTACGAAGCGGATTCATCGAGACTTGTTCTTTTCTATTTGCTTTGAATAAGCAAATAGAATAAAAAGCTTATTGACTTGGAGGTTGTGGTTTGCAGAGAGAGCCAGCTGTCTCATTATCCTCTATTCACATTCATGCTTTCCATTCAGCTCAAAGAGACAGGTCTTTGTTTCTTATTTCCCTCTCTAAGTATATTGTAGGAAAGCTCTGGGAACAGTGATGTCAGGGGTTTACAGGGGATCACCAATAGGTTTAAAGGGATACGCCAACATTTTTTTTCGTGTCTTGCCTCACTCCCGAGTCCATGACAAGCAGATAAACACCATCCTTTCGACTGTGCGTGCAGTAACAAGGGAGATAGAGATAGATAGATTTCATTTTAGCTCTAAACTCTGTAAATATATCACTTTATCCACATTTTTAGGCGAGAAAGTAGCCATTTAGATCAGCAGTGTCGTTAATTTGTCTAAATACCAGCTGTTTACTATTTTGTTCGGACGAATTCGGCGCTACTCAAGATAGCCATTGTGACCAACGCACTTCCGGTTACTTTCACAAAATAAAACACTCGTTGCCCTTTACATACAGAAAACCATGACGATAGAATTTGTGCTTTTACTTTGAAATAGAAAGCTAACCTACCCTCGATGTAGCTAGCTTGAACCAAAATAAACCGTCTTTGCTTGAACCCTCTGTTTTGACCAATCTCGTCCCGTTACCAGTTACCGGAGAGTTTTGTCAGCTCTGAGACAAAGATCGGCCCGCCGGTTTCCGTTTAGAGTTGCTGAAGAGTTTCTCTGATGACTTTAGGTGGAGGCAGGCTAACACTACTGATACACTTCCAGCATTTGAGTTAAGCTAATTACAGGCGATACAGGCTCTCCCTTGTTACTGCACGAAAGGATGGTGTCTATCTGCTTGTCATGGACTCGGGAGTGAGGCAAGACATGAAAAAAAAAAATGTTGGCGTATCCCCCCCACAATTTCACACACTGACCGACCACACACTGTTCAGACTGTTGTTAGGTTTGTACCTGGTCTTATTTACAGGGAGTGATAAATACATTGTAAAATAAACTAGAAACAAAATCTAGAAACAAATTAGTTCTCAGTTATTATTATTGTGGGTTGTGCATGTTAATGGGCTTGTGACTGGCTCATGACTGGTCAACAAAATACACAGAAATATTTTTCTTCCTTTATGTCCAAACACAAAGAATCTTGTTAATTTCCGACTGCAAGGAACATGATTTATTGATGATATAATTATCTTTTATTAAAAAAAAACCACCTAACACATGAAATTCAATAATGTAATTATGTGTTATTACAAAGGTAGCTGAGAGGGATTTCTTTTAAAATATTATGTGTAATTCTGAAATACAATCATATAATTGTGCTTTTATACAAATACAGCAGAATCATAAAAAAAAAAGAATTATGTAATATCAGAGTCTTATGTAGAGCCTAACAGGATGAACATGCACCTGATTGTGAGTGTGTGAAAGCCAGTGTTTGATGTTTTCTGGGAGAGAGCTGTAATTTTGGACAAGCTGCGACATTAAACAGTCTGAGCCTGGTGGGCTGTTACTTCCCCACAGCTCCAGTAATGTTGGATGAACTATGTTCAGATATAAAATCACAGCTTTTTCAGCCCAGCAGGCATCTGGGATTGGCCAAGTCCTGATCGCCGAGACAAAGCGAGTCAAGCAGCCATCTGTTAGGCAGTTTTCATGCACAACAGCGATAATAAGGCCCTCTGCATGTATTTAGAAAAGACACTGGCCTTGATTGGCTGTTCTTCTAAACACGGCCCAGAAATAGCCGGATGCCATATGCTTTAGCCTCCATCAGCACGGCTTGCTGCAGTCGGTCATAGGAGAATCACAGAGAGAGAGAAAAAGCTGTCAACAGCTCTTCACACGGAAAACACATGAGCGGCATTGATGGCAGCTAACAACAGTCATTTGGCAGAGGAGCAGTGTCAGCACGGAGGAAGGACCAGGGTTGTTATCGCATGAAACTGAAGAGTGAGACAAACAGGCATCACATTCACAATCACCCTTTATTACAATACTTCACTTACTGTGTATCAAGTGTTGAGTCTGACTCTGTTGGACTGCCATATGCAAAATATATGGGCGTCTCATACATCAGTCCCATCTGCCCAAACAACAAGGCTTTTATTCCCGACAGGTTCATATTACTACAAGCCATGGCCCTGACTGGATGAGCAGCAACACATCATCATAGTTTAGTGAGAAAACCTGTTAATGTTGTTTCTACTTCAGTTTTAAATTATTTCTAAATATAAAAATGATGCATCAAACATCTGTGATGGCACCAGGAGAGAGAGCTTGAGGTTATGTGGTGTGTTGTTGTCACCATCAGGCTACTGTGGTACATCCCCTTGTAGAAGAACTTGCAAGAAGTGTTGGGTTTCATTAACAGCTGAAAGAGGTGCTAAGGAGAAACAGCAGAGTTGTGAGTGTGGGATGATTCTGCTGATTAATTATTGCTGTGGAACATTCAGGAACATAAACCAGAGCAGACACACACATACCAGAGCGCCTTTGAACTCACTCTGCCTTCACTCTCTGACCTGAAACAAGGCTGCCCTCGCTTTACTGATTTGAAATCATTCAGAGAACGCTGCCTGAAAAACCATTTTGGGCATTTTGTCTTAAAAAGATCTTTACCCAGGTTTTTGTGAAACCGGCGAAGAATCGTAGTCATTGGACAATGGCACAATGCCAACCGCAAACTGTGAAGATGGTCTTCAACTCAAAAAGGCAAATGAAAAGATTGGTGATCTACGCTGACTCTTGGATGAATTTAAGAAGAAAGATCCTCTTTTAACCAATCTGGGCACTCTGAGCTGACCAAAAATTATTTTAAAGGTACATTGTGTAGGAATTACTCCCATCTAGCGTTGCGGTTGTATATCGCAAGCAACTCAGTCGTATTTTTCATGCTGCATTCATGTGAAATTGGGCAGACGGCAGACGGACGACAGCCGCTGCACATAACGGCATAAACAAGCCTCTTTCTTAAATCTTTTAGATTATTTTAACCTTGTGCAATCCATCAATGATAAATTAAAATAATAGATAAACTCCAAGGGCCACACCTTAGACATTGTGCTCTCCTCCAGTTTGTCTCTTGAACACCTACCAACTTGGTAGGTGAGCTTGTATCAGATCATAAACCAGTTGTTTTTAAAGTAACTCTACAACATCAGTCTCTGCTTCTCAACATGCTCCCCCACTCTTACCACTGATTCTGCTTCTTTCTTTCACCCCATTATTCTTCAACCAGTCAACATCCCAACTCCATCCAGATGTGCTGCTACAATCATCCAATGCCTGTCCATTCTCAACCAAATAGTACTCTTTAAAACTAAGAAACAAAAGTCAAGCAGCTCACACTAGAGCGCTTATGATAAGAGGACAATGCAGAAAACAGGAACAAGTTCAGTTGAAAAGAAACAAATGTGGATCAATCCACGAATCCTGCAAAACAGACTTGAAATCCTGTCACAATCAGAATCAGAATCAGCTTTTATTGTCACAAATGCGGTCAGGAATGCAAGAACGATCTACTTTTCTTCACCCATCTCTAGTAATAACCATAATCCTAAGGCCCTCTTCGAGACAAACAGCTTTGTCATTACTGGATGTTCTGCCTGCAGTCAACCCTGCCATTTTTAACAGCTATTTGTCATCTGGCTCCTTCCTAAACTGTTTCAAACATTCTATTATTCGACCCCCCCTGTAAAAAAGCCCAATCTGGACCCTCTGTCCTTAAATAATAGCATACCTATCTCCAAACTGCCTTTTTTTAATCCAAGGATCTTCAGAAAGTAATTTAATCTCAACTCACTTAAATAAAGACAATATTTTTTATAGTCTCTGATCTGGTTTTAGAGCACACCGTAGCAGAGACAGCTCATGTAGGGGTGACAAATGATCTTTTATTAGGTGCTGACAATGGTTTTTGTTCGCTGGAGGTTCTTTTAGATCTAATTGCCGCATTCAGCACAGTTAACCACACTCTCCTGCAACACCGTCTGAAGTCACGGGCAGGCAACAAAGACTCAGCTCTCACTCTGTAACAGTCCTACTTTTTGAACAGAACATTTTAAATTGCTTTTAATAACTCTGTCAAATCAACCATTGAGTCACCATCCTCAATAGCTCCTTATATTTTCAATTTATATGCTTCTTCTTGGTCAGATTATTTCAAATCATGGTGGTGTTTTCTTAATGACACCCAGCTATATATCCCTATTCAACCCTCAGATCCTAGCAGTGTGGCAACTCTTAACTCCTCTGATATAAATTCTTCATGTCACTCAATTCTCTCCAACTTAAAGCAGAAGTAAGTGGTCCGGTCGTTTTGGCTAATGCTGCGTTCCAGGCAGGCTTTTGAAATCGTAAATTACAGCTTCAAGTCACAACTTACGACTTTGTAGCGTTCCAGGCAACCCACTCGTGTTTTTCCGACCTGTTTTACCGGTGAAAGTCACTATAACGGCCACTCGTAACTTCCGACCGGTGAACTCGTACCAGATCGAACTGGTACCACTTCACGGTCGGAAATATACGAGTTTCCTTGAACGCACCATAACAGTCCTCGTCCCTACGTCGCCACATTCACGGCGTTCCTTGGCTGCACACACAGCCCTGCATGCCGTTCTCTCTCCTCATTGGATAAAAATTGTAGGATACGATAAATGTTTTCTCCTCGGCTCAGAGCAGAGCAGAGTGACTGACAGACCCGTGTTTCAGTCCAAACACTCTATGTAAGTGAATGCTGTCGGAAGATATAACTATTTAAGACTTATATTAACACAAATATATCACTTACTTCTGCTTTAACAATGACAAAACTGAAGTGATTGTGTTTCATCATATACATAGTATAGCATCAGTGTAGACATAGTGGAAGGTGTCTGTTTCTGCTGGGACATGAAGACATGTCACATGTGTTCAATCATTCTTAACCCTTTAATGTGTTTGTTGACATGAAAATAGACCTGTTCCACAGCTGTATATATATATCTGGTCTGGTCATATGTCAGTTTACCACTCACCACCTTCCACTGTCTATTAATGGCCACCTGAATCAAATTCAGTCTCTAGTGCTCTTTAATGTTGCCTTCAAAGGGACTTCAGGGTCTGCTCCATCTACTGTACTCGAACTACACTTGAACTGCACACAAGACAGTCTCAGTTCTGGTCTGTGGTTCTCTGAAGGTGGAACAAGCTACTGGAGTCTGTCAGGGCAGGGCGTCCCTCTCTGTCTTAAAGACTCATCTCCCCAGAGAGCAGCTCCTCTCCTAACACTCATGTCTAACCAGCTCTTACTGTGATCTCTCACCGCACCTCTTCACCTGATCTTCCTCCCTTCCTGCTGCACTTTAAGCTTTACAGGAAACAGGCAATTTGTTCCGTTGTCTGTTTGTATTGTTATTAATTTACCTGATAACCGTTCATGTAATAACTCGACTCACATAACCTCATTACTCTTCTTACAAATTAAATTTGAAATACATTATTTTCACCTCATGTCAGCAGTATAAAGCATTGGACATATTTTTTATTTTTGCTGAAGGCACCGACCTCTGCCTACACTGTCAGAGCCTGAACTCAGGTGAATAGGCAGGTGAAAGGTGGAAGGCAAAGAGTTTGTCATCATCCTCTATGAACTCACACACACACACACACACACACACAGTGACAGGTGGTGGTCATTTATCAGACGACTATAACGAGAGCATTAATCCAAGTCACTGGAATGAGGTCAGAAATACCATGAGTCACCAAGGCCTCCCAGCTGGACGGCTCTGCAACTCAGCCGTGCTCTGTGTGTGTGTGTGTGTGTGTGTGTGTGTGTGTGTGTATCTTGCCCACTAACAATGCCTGTTTACTGTCTCTGCAGGTGAAGCCTGATGATGCAACATTGACTCAGCAGCTACCAGTGATCTCGTTTCCATGGCGCAGCGTAGTTGTCAGGGGAGATGGCACTCTGAGGCGCGTGAAGAGGGACTGGGTCATTCCGCCGATCAATGTCCCCGAGAACTCACGAGGACAGTTCCCCGAGGACCTAGTCAGAGTAAGACACAACGTACACACACACACACAGACACACACATACAAGCTACACGCAGACTTAATGCAGTCTGTCAGAGTATCCCAGCAGCTAGGAGCCAAAAAATAAAAAAACATTTTTGCATTTAACCCTTGCGACACTGAGAAGGCGTGCGCCAGCTGACCTCTGAGGTCTGAGTCACCTAATGTTACCATTACACAGCACTTACATCGGATAACTCCACCAGAGAGAACATTTAATAATCACTCGAGATATTGCTCATAAAATGATGACAATGATAATAAACAAAAAGGAGGTGAAGTATGAGACAACAAGAATATGAGGCACAGAGAGAACTGCAACCAGAGAGAGAGAGAGAGAGGGAAAGATGTTGATGGAGGGATCCAACCTTCCAGGATTTGGTTTCTCAGAGTGTTTACGTGAAATTGTTAAAGAATTCTAGTTGATCAAGCTCAGACTCGGAGACGACAGGAGAAAGGCAACATTCAGCAGCAGCCAAGTTTTATTGAGAAACACAGTATGACAAACATCCAACAACCTAGGAACCTCCAAAAAAAAACCAACCGTGGACTCAGATGTTCAGGCTTTTATAATCTGATAAGAGTGTGTTACATCTCAGCTCTCAGGAGTCCTTAACCTTGACATATTTTCACTCAGTCTCACATAGTTGTTATGACTGGGCTGGTGTTCATGACGTTCTCAGACAGTCAGGGAGTCTAATATCATTTGACATTGTGACAAGCTTCTTGGAAACAGGGCAGACACATTTTAACAAAACATCTTGTTGTTTTCACACATAGATATTCCACAGCAAAATCTGTTTTTATTGGACCACCTGGACAGCAGTCAGACAATCAGAAGAGAGATTGTCTGTTCTGATTGGCTCACCAGCCTGTTGTTGCTAGAGCTGTTTGTTCTTCAAACCACAAATACTGTATAAGAGTACTGCACTCCCCTACTCCAAAGTCTGTTTATGAGGTCAGAGATCAGATTTTACACAGCCTTTGGATGTAGTAACGGCAAGGCTTTATAATCAAAGAACACATGGACATCTGCCTATATACAATATGGACCTTTTGGTGTTTAAAGCACATCACTTTTAAGGACATTGCTGTTTAGGGCATCACTCTGTAGGACATAATTGTGTAGGACTATGTAGGACTTCACTGTGTAGGACATCACCATGTAGGACGTCCCTGTGCAGGACCAGGAAGGTGACACACAGTCAGAATGTGAAGTTGATTTTTTCTCCTTCCTCTCCATCTCTGCCTCAGATCCGCTCAGACCGGGACAAGAACCGGATGCTGCGGTACAGCGTGACGGGCCCCGGGGCCGACCAGCCTCCAACCGGCATCTTCATCATCAACCCTATTTCAGGGCAGCTGTCTGTCACCAAGCCTCTGGACAGAGAGCACATCTCCAACTTCCATGTAAGATTATGAGAGTTGAGCTCACCTTTAACTTTACACACACTGTCAGTCCTTCACACCGATAGAAAACACTTGTGTCTGTGCTCTGCTCCTCTCACTCTACAGCAGCTCAGTGTCTGTGCTGCTTAGCCCTTCTCTCACATTTCCTCCTTTGAATAACCAAATATCTAATATTCACTGGTGCTGAGACAAAAGACGAAACTGAAAGTAGAAACTAGAGAATGCATTTCCTGACGGAAATACGTGTGAATGCTGAAAGCTGAATGCCATTAATTAAGCAAAGCTGAATGAGCTGAAGAAATTGTTGAAACAATGCTGAATTAGCTGAAGTAACTGCTGAAGCAATGTTGAAAAGGCAGACGCTAAAACATAAATCTTGTAAGCTGAGAGATGAATGCCTTTTAAAGGGGTAAAAGCATTAGGAATGTTAAAAAATGTAGAAATCCTGCATGTTTAAGTGTAACAGTTGAAGATTTCGAAGAGTTCAAATCTGCAGCTAACCTGAAAGTTAAGAAAACTGATGAAACAATGCTATTTGCTAACATAGCTGAAGCAATCGCTGAGAATAGATTAAAAAGTAGAACATGTAAGAAGGAGGCTGATTTTGTATTAAATGGCTGGAAATCAGTATGAAGAAATTCAAAAGCTGAAGCTAAAACAATATCTGAAGAGTAAAAGTAGAACATGTAAGCTGGAGGCTAAATGACATGGCCATTTTTAATTTAGAAATTAAAAGAGCCTAAAAAAAAAGCTCACATTTGATATTGATGTGCAGCACAAAGAGCGAGAGCAGTGGTGTACAAAGAATCTCCTCCTCCTGTGCATTTTAGTGGAAGAGACCGTAGGAGTGATGAGTCTAAATAAACTGTAGTGTCACATTCATCTTAATGTAGGAACAAGTCACTCAGAGCAACACACACACACTGTGTCTGTTCAGGAGGAGCGTATATAAAAACCGCCAGCATCCCATCATTCATCATTTAGAGAAAAGTTGTGTGTGAGCTGTAGCCTCTGTGTGTTTGAAGCTGCTGGTTTTCCAGGTGTATGTTTTTTTTTTTTGCCATCCAGATGAATTTCTTTCATCCTCTTGCTCCTCAGTCAAACAGCTACTTTGATATTCTACAGTTTCCCTGTAAACACCTGTCTTTTTTTGTAAAGAACACAACTGTTGTTTTTTTGTTCTTTTATTTTAGCACCATCATTTTCCTCACCTACGCACTTGCTCCCTCGCTCCTAGCACTGACACTCAGCTCCACCTCCACCATGCTTTGTGTGAAACATCACAGATGCACAACAAACATTTAGCAGCCAGGTGTTGTTCCTACAAAACAACTTAAGTTGAGATTTCCTTCAAATGTTTAATTGTGGTTTTCATAAATTAAGTTGCACAAAACACGCTGAAGTCTAAACTAAGGAAAAACAATGCTGAATGAGGGATGAGGACAGAAAAAGGACACTATCGGACATTTCCTCTGCCCCCTCCCTCCTAATGAAGCTGCAGGCTACACACATAAAGGTTTCCTGTCACTTTTCCACAACAGTTCAATATCATCCGAATGCTAGTGGGGGGTTAAACAAGCTGTGGGAGGACTGAGATGTTGAAAATGAAGCTTTTCTCTCTGTTTCAATCTTGTTGAGCACTTGAGATGAAGAAGACTGGTTGTTGTTTTTTCTCAAGTCTTCTGATGTCACTCACAGAGCTATGACTGTTGAGTTTTTTCTGGTTCGTTTGGCTGGGGTGCATAGCTTGTGGGAGTAAATTATTGCCTCTTTTTTCCTAATTTAATTGAAGTCTTTTGTGATATTACTCACAATAGATATCGGTCAACACTAATTCTTCAATGTTGCCAACTTTTTAAAATTTTGAATTAAACTCAAAAGTACGTAATTTGTTCCTTAACTAAGACTAAATCATTGAAGAGATTCAGTGCAACAATCTTAATTAAACCTTTAGTGTCAGACTAGGGTTGGATGGTTTGGTCCACTGCTTACACTAATCAGGCCTAACTTCCTGAGCACTGACAGGTGAGGTGAATAACAGTGAATAACACTTCATCATGGCACCTGTTAGTGGGTGGGATACATTAGGCAGCAAGTGAACATGTTGTCCTCAAAGTTGATGTGTTAGAAGCAGAAACAATGGGATTTGATCCAGTTCTAAGGACTCTAAGGGTCTCTAATGTGCTGCAGCTGTAGGTCTTGTGGGCTGTTCCCGGTCTGGTTGGTCCAAGGAAGGAACGGTGGTGAAGCGGCCACAGGCTCATTGATACACGTGGGGAAAGAAGGCTGGCCCGTGTGCTCCCATCCAACAGACCAGATACTGTTGCTCAGACTGCTGAACAAGTCCATGCTGCTTCTGATAGAAAGCTGTCAGGATACATAGTGCAGCACAGTTTGTTGTGTACTGTATTTGGCAGAAAAAGGGACCAACACAATATTAAGCAGGTGGTCAGAATGTTATGACTGATCAGTGTTTGTCATTGTATAATATAAAGCGTAGACAGTGACAGTGACAGTGATATCCCCCAAATACTCTCTTGGTTCAAACAATATCTTCAACATTTCTTCAGTTACATTACTGAAAGAATTGCCCTCATTGTTTCTGCATTGTACAAAATAACTATTTGTACATGCAGCGGGGGAGGGGCTGGAGCCGATCCCAGCTGACACATTCACATTCACACATTTAGAGTCACAGTTAACCAGCGAACCCAGAGAGAACACACACACTCCACCCAGCCTCTGCCTTCTTGCTGGGGCGACTGTATTTAACCACTGCCTGTATTAAGTATAGCCTCCTACTATGTCAAATTTTACCGGTGGTTCATTAACTAACAGCAGCGGTGCGTTGCCATGACTCCTGCATTGCTGCCTTCCACTGATGTGATGATGTCGGTGCTGCTCTAGAGCTGCTCCACCAGTCACATAGTAGAGTCGAAATCCACTTCATACCGCTGTAACTTTCTGCACCTTCTATAGAGTGCGCCAGGGCTGACGTCAAAACCCGGAAGTTACGGTAAGCATCAAGCTGGTTCCCAGAAAATAAAGTGAATGGGATTTGTGTTTTGGATTATGTCAGAAAATAAGCTCTGTGGCTAACGCAAGTTTATGATACTTACACGTTTTGTTCAGCGAGATAATCTTCACATATGAAAACCTTTTATACCGTATTTGAAGCTTAAATGCGATGGCCAGAAGTAAAAAGCTAACGTTAGGCTTCATGGGACTACTACTGTACACGGTCGCATGACTTTTGACGTCACCACCACTAAGCTTTCCACTGATTTCAGCTGCTTTATTTTAAAAACATTGTATAATGTGGAAATGGGACGTTGAAGACCCATAAATAACAAAATAACTAGGGCTGCCCCCAAATAGTCAACCAAGCACTGGTCGACCAAAAAGTCATTAGCCGACCAAAATTTCATTGGTCGATTGGTCGCAGCAAAAAAGTCAAAACCAATATGACTGAACTGTAAGCTATATGAAAGGCTACATGGGCTTTTAATTTGAAGGGCCAGATACAGGAAGTCGTGACACTCACACGCTGTCAGTTTTTTTTTTGTTTGTTTGTAGGGACCTGCATGGCAAAAAAAATAAATAAAAGAAAATCTTTGGTCAGGGGGGCAGCCCTAAAAATAACCTCCATAAGAACACTCTGGCCTGTTGGGGGGTGATGACGTTTAATGCCCCAGACAGGGTTTGTAGTCGTATTGAGCTACTTGTTAGCAACTGCCTTTTTTACCACACGTAAAAGCCTCAAAATTCACAAGTATTGCCCTTCAGTTACATTACTGAAAGAATATGCCCTATTGATTAACGTTTTATTGTATTGTATTGTATTGTATTATATTGAATTTTTCTGTGTAATTTATTAACCTTGCTTTCACTTTTAGCACTCCCCTCCCCCTTCCCCTTCAGGCTGCACTTGAAAATAAAAATTTTGTTCTTAATTTGCTCGCCTGGTTAAATAAAGGTTAAAAAAAAAAAAAAAAAAAAAAGTAGGGTATTTACTGACGTGTTTTATGTCGTAGAACAAAACCTGAAAGTCACTTAAGCTTTTGTTAACCACAGACCTAATTTGATAGCCTGACAAGCCAGACTATATCATTAAAATGTCTAGTCTGGCAACGAGCGGTAGACCTCAGCTCAATCCAGGGGGCGGGATGAAGGCTGTCTTTCAAACTGCCTCTGCACGCAATAGGGTAGCGCTCGACCAATCAGAGCAAAGAGCAGGATGACGTTAGCCTGACAAGCCAATTAAAATGTATGTCGTCATCGCGTTAAGCCCGCCCAACGACTCTCTAAACAGATAGAGCGTTGTGATTGGTGAACACAAACGGTGTTCGAGACTCAAAAAGTTCCTATGGCTCGTTTCTAGACCCACCTACGGAGCAAATAGATTTGCTGCTGCTAGGGTGCGTCTGGATTTCTAGGCTACTAATTTGAGGTATTTTACCAAAATCCCATTCAAAAAACGTATTGACTTTTAGACGAGGGAACCGGAAGTGCTAGTACTCTATAGCTTCCAACCCTACGTCAGGCTGATATGAAAAACTTTTTGCTTTGTGCAACGAGGCCCTGAGTGTCCACTCACCTTTATGCTCTGTGTGAAAGTTGCACACTGCAGCGTCTGTGCTGAGGAAATGAGCAGATTTGAGATGATTTTTCCTCCTGTGAATCTACTCCGAGTCTGTTTCACCACCACAGTCGCACGTCAGCCGCTGTTGTTGTTTTCATCCGTGCAGCCGCTCTCTCCTGGATATATCCTCTCTCCTATGCACAGAGATGAAGGAGTCCGTGTTTAAAGAGACTGTGGCTGTTTGCTCACTATATCTAATACAGTCACATCCACCTCAGAGAGCACAGCCTAACCTTTTGATCTGCAGGAATGCACACACACCGCTCACACAAGGGAGTGGAAATCTGGAGTTGCAGCAGGCTGATTTGCATTAAAGCCGTCTGATGAATATGCATATGATTGGATGTAGTTGTCAGAGCTGGGAGCTGGGATTGGCTGCCATGTTTATTCATGAGGGGGCTTTGGCTCTTTGAGAGCCTGATACAGATGCTACATGCACTGCAAAGGAATGACTTATCAAGGTTCCAGCTATGGCTGCACTCAACACGTCTGACCATGTGATGCTGAATAAATACTCCAGTGGCTTTTTTCATTTTACTATCTTTATTGAGCTTATTGAAAAAGCAAAACGTATGACATGTTTCCCTTGCAAAAAAAAAAAAAAGCATCACAATGATAGTGACCAAAATGATCATGGTTATCAGTAATGTCACCATGTTCACTTGCAAGGACCACGCCACAACAGTGTGCCATTTAAATGGATGGGGAACGGAAATTGAACGGAGGGATGAAGGAGAAAGGAGGTTGATGTTTGCGCTGCTGGTCTGAGAGGATGTGATGAAGACCAGCTGAGGGAGACTCAGAGTGGGGGTTCCAGAGTCAAGACAGTACACAGATTGGGACATGGAAGGGTATGCACTGGTTAAAGCAGAAGTAAGCGATCCGGTCGTTTTGGCTAACTTTCTGTCAGCCGATGGAGTTAGCAGTCCCCGCCCTCGTCCCTACGTCACCACATTCACGCGCATCCCTTGGCTGCACACACAGAGAGGACCGCCCCTTTATGCCGTTCTCTCTCCTCATTGGATAAAGGTTGTAGGATACAAGGAAAGTTTTCTCCTCGGCTTACAGCAGAGCAGAGTGACTGACAGACCCGTTTTTCAGACCAAACATTCTATATAAGTGATTGCTGTAGGAAGATATGTAAGGGATAATGCCCGACGAGGTGTCCATTATCAGAAATTAATGGACGACGCGGAGGCGTGAACGGTTGCTTCCACGAAGTCCATTAATCTCTGATAATCGGACACCTCGAAGGGCATTATCCCGCTTATACCATGGTCACTTACGAGATAAATACATATTAAATCAATTACTTGTAATTTAATGTTGTTTTTACCGTTAAAATCATACGTCTTTAAGTGGCTGAGCCGAGCGGACTATTTAATAACACTCGTCGGCGATAAAAGAAAAAAAAAAGAGGGACCGGCTGTGACCGCAGCATAACGTTACAGTCAGTGACTCTGCCACAGCCTGGTAGTTGATCAGTGAAGGGAGGTGAGGTGACGGCTTAAATGTTACGTGACACAAAGTTTTTCAGACGGCCAGTGCACTTCTTACCGCTGGTGTGTTTACAGACTCCAGTGCCGTGATGCGCTGAAAAAAAGTTGTTTTGGTCCGAGTGTCCGTTGCCGTGGTTACCAACAAGCGTTTGAGCCAGCGCAGTAATATTTAGAACGTAATCAGGCAATTTGACCGGAACATCTTTATGGGTGTCCATTATCACTTTTTAATGGACACCCAGCAGCCAATCAGAATCGAGGATTCACCCAGACCATGGTATAAAACTATTTAAGACTTATATTAACACAAAAATTCCACTTACTTCTGCTTTAAATAGGGAGGGATGAGGGAAGGGAGGGGAGGATGGAGGTAGGGATGTGGTCAAGATATCTAGGACGGACAGAGGAAGAAGGGGTTGGCCAGGTACAGTATATGTCGGCTTGATTAGTGATTAGAGGTGTGGTTGGGGCGTGGCCCTGCTACTGAACATAAGTTAACTTTGTTAAAGGGATATTTCAACATTTTGGAAAATTGCCAGTCTATAGTCCTATAGTCTTAGGAGTAGCTTCATTACCTTTAATTGCCGGTGCAAGCTGTTCTTAGATCGGCAGGGCAGAGACGCGAGCTGCTCAGCTAACGCAACAGAGGCGCACAGTATAGTCTACTCCTTAGACTATAGGGATTATGGCAATGGGTGAATATGCCAAAATGTTGAAAAAATATCCCTTTAAAATGTACTGGACATGCTCAGAAGCAGAAAACACTATGTCAGGGACTGTCGATGCTGCATAAACCTAATGTGTGATAAATGTGTGTGTGTGTGTGTGTGTGTGCAGTTGCGAGCCCACGCTGTGGACCTGAATGGGAACCAAGTGGAGAACCCCATCGACATCGTCATCAATGTCATCGACCAGAATGACAACAGACCAGAGTTCACACACACCATCTTCAACGGCTCTGTGCCTGAGGGATCCAAGCCTGGTACAAACACACACACACACACACATACACAACACACACACACACACAGGTGTAACAGACTTTTTAAATCCCTCTTCACTGACTTGTCTGCTGTCTTGCTGTGTTCCCAGGATCCTTTGTGATGACAGTGACATCAGTGGACAAAGATGATCCAAAGACTGCCAATGGGATGCTGCGCTACAAGATTCTCTCCCAGAATCCCCAGAGCCCCTCCTCCAACATGTTCACCATCAACAACAAAACTGGTGACATCATCACTGTGGCAGCAGGCCTCGATCGAGAGGTGTGTGTCCGTGTGTGTGTGTGTCTTATTGTGTGGACATGTGTGAGGCTCATCCCTTACCCCATATGGAGCAGCTGCTCCACAACCTGCAGGATTTCCGGTGGTGCACAGACGGCTCAGTGGATAGTTCTGCCCTCTGCATATCTTTTTTTAGAAACCTAAAAAAAAACAAAAGAAAAAACTAAAACACTCTTATATCTAAAACATTCTGGATCTATTCGGACCGATGACATCCATCTACAGCGATGTGATCAGCTCTGACTACCTCACACCTCTCATATAAACACTGACGATCCACTCTCCTGCTTCATATACAAATAAACATGTGTGTATGCGTAGGTGTTCCCAGTCAGTCCCTCAGGGCTTTTGTTAATGTGCCTGTGTGTTTGTGTGTGTGAGAGAGAGAGATAGAGAGAATGAGAGAGAGAGAGAGAGAGAGAGAGAGAGAGAAAGAGAGGAAGCAGGCAGGTGAGTGAATCAATGCAACATTTTATAAACTGTTGCACTGATCAGAAAATGTCAGAGAACATCAGTTTAGCAGGATACAGTTCTGTACCATGGGACTCCCCAGAAGCTCTCTGTAGCTTTTACACAACACCTAAGATTATCCCATAGATACATAATACAACACATGAGACATTGGTAGATGAAAATAAATAACTAAAAAATACATACAAGTGAAAAGTTTTCATAATTTGAACCCTCAGCCACACAAGGTTCAGAATTAAACATATTTGAATAATAGCAATTGTTGTTTTAATCTCTTTTTAAAAGTAGAGATTGACGGTTTATTGTGGTTTCTACTAACACAAGGTTGAAAAAAATCGATTTTTAATTGTTGTATTATTTGTGATTTTTATTTGCATCATCTGATATTGATTAATAACATCTGGATCTTTTAATATACTGTATGACTTGACACATTGAGATCTGGTCAGGTAGTAATTTAGTGCCGTTGGAGCCATTACACTCTGACACTTTTTTTTATATTGATGCAATAAAATACCAGCAGCTCACAGAATCAGGTTGAATAAATCAACATTTGCTTAAAGTGCTTAAAAAAACGGATCAAAAACAGTGTTGTATTGATTTATTTCCAAAGATCAATCATGGATTTAGTAACAGGCATGAAAACATGGGAAGTGTCCAGTAGCCTCTGAGCTGTGAATGAAATCATCAGCTTGTAAAAATGAAAAACAAAAGCAGAAAACATCTTTCATTCATCATTCACTCCTGACAGTTTCTCCTTGACATACAATTTCATAAGCGCTGATATTACATCAGGTTAGAGGATTAGTTATCAAAATTGATATCATAACTCAAATACCAATAAGTGAATCAGTCCCAGTCATCGGTTCTCCTTTGTGTTCAAGTGAGGGATGAGGAAGCGCAGCAGGGGAGATGTGTATGTAATAACTACATAACTACATAGCAGTTCAGTTTCAGATACAGATACAGAAGACTTTATTGATCCCCAAGGGGCAATTCAGTTTCTACAGTCCACCATGACCATACAAATACAGTCAGTCACACACAGCCTAACACATGTAGCAGGGGTAGCATGATGGGACATAGGAATGTACAAATAAAACTCATGTATAAATAAAAACTCAGTTATCAATAAAATGCAATAAAAAGAATGCAGAGAGCAGAATAAATAACAATGATAAAAATAAAGAGATAAAAAAGAGTTATCTGAGGAGATAAAAAAAGATTCATTAAAGGGACAACGAGGAGTTTTGGAAAAGCGAAGCGTTTTTACACTACATTTATGAGCCTCCGCGCGGACCGTACATTTCTTTGACCGGCGCAAGACAGACTCATGTTTTCATTCATCAAGAATTAAAGTCAGAGGTTCAAAGAGGTTCACATACCTCCGTAGTTCCGACCATAAGCGGCGATTTGGCTGCGTTATTCTCATGACTCGCCACGAAACCAAAAGTAAGGAAATGCTGGTCGGCTCGACCAGAACCTGAGGTCACCTGAGTTCTAATAATTCTGAATGAGAATTGTAAATATGACAAAGTAAAATCCTTCACACCAACTGGAGCTTTAACTGCACTGTGTTTCAGTCAGTTAACTTGAAAACATTTCCTGTTTGAATTAAGGAGCTCATTTCACTCGTGTCATTACATCTGCAGTCATTAGCTCCATTCAGCTGTAATGATGCTATGATGATGATGATGATGATGATGATGATGATGATGATGATGATGATGATGACCCTCTTGTTCTCTGTCTGTCTGTAGAAAGTCACCCAGTACACCCTGATCATCCAGGCCACTGACATGGAGGGAAACCCCACGTACGGCCTGTCTAACACTGCCACCACTGTGATCAGGATCACTGATGTCAACGACAACCCCCCTGAGTTCACCGCTGACACAGTAGGTCCTCTCTCTCTGTCTGTCTCTCTCTCTCTCATGGCTATAAAACAACATTGAAACTGTGGGCTGTTACTGGCAGTGGCAGATGGACGAGGAGCAGAGAGCCAATGAGATGTCCAATAAAGTGGCTCAGTTTGACTGAGCAGGTCTGACATGAACAGAGGTGTTCGGAGGGAAGTGGAGTCTTCATTTAGGGAAAGAGTTGTACTGAATCGCTGAAAGACAGAAGACTATACTATCCTTGTGTCTGTCTCAGTTAAAGAGATAGTTCAACATTTTGGCAAATTTGCCCATTGCCCTAATCCCTATAGTAGCAGTAGGTTCGTTACCTTTAATTGTCGGTGCAAGCTATTTTTAGAACGGTGGAGCAGAGCCGTGAGCTGCTCAGAGCTACGCTATGGAAGCTAACAGGATTTCTTGGTTTCCTTCATCAAGCTCAACAAATACACAATCCAACAACTCCAAAACACTCTGGTGGACAAGTTGTGACCTGCACATTCAGCACGCTATGAGATAATAATGGAACATTACGAGACAGAGTTGTTTTCGAGGCAAATGCAGAGACTGCTTGATGAACAACTGCACCTGACAGGAACACGCATCAGTGGTTTTGCATGAATTTGCCTCAAAAACGACTCTGTCTCATAACGTTGTGTTATTATCTCATAGCGTGGTGAATGTGCAGGTCACAACTTGTCCACCAGAGCGTTTTGGAGTTGTTGGATTGTGTATTTGATGAGTTTCCTTTGATGAGGAAACCAAGAAATCCCATTAGCCTCCTTAGCATATCTCTGAGCAACTTACGGCTCTGCTACCCTGTTCTAAAAACAGCTTGCACCGACAATTAAAGGTAACAAACCTACTGCTATGACTATAGGGATTATGGCAATGGGCCAATTTGCCAAAATGTTGAACTATCCCTTTAAATACAATGACAAAGTGGTGCTCCAGTATCAACATGTCTCTCTCTCTGTCTGTCTGTCTCTATCTATCTATCTATCTATCTATCTATCTATCTATCTATCTATCTATCTATCTATCTATCTATCTATCTATCTATCTGTCTGTCTGTCTGTCTGTCTGTCTGTCTGTCTGTCTGTCTGTCTGTCTGTCTCTATCTATCTATCTATCTATCTATCTATCTATCTATCTATCTATCTATCTATCTATCTGTCTGTCTGTCTGTCTGTCTGTCTGTCTGTCTGTCTGTCTGTCTGTCTGTCTGTCTGTCTGTCTGTCTGTCTGTCTGTCTGTCTCTATCTATCTATCTATCTATCTATCTATCTATCTATCTATCTATCTATCTATCTGTCTGTCTGTCTGTCTGTCTGTCTGTCTGTCTGTCTGTCTGTCTGTCTGTCTGTGACAGTTCTATGGGGAAGTCCATGAGAACAGGGTGAATGTGATCGTGGCCAACCTGACGGTGACAGATAAAGACCAGCCTCACACTTCGGCCTGGAGCGCCGTGTACCGCATCGTCGCCGGAGACCCCACGGGACGCTTCTCCATCCCCACTGACCCCACCACGAACGAGGGCCTGCTCACTGTGGTCAAGGTGGGATCTTCTCTCCACAACACACACACACACACACACACACACAGAGTTAAATGCTACATCTGAATCCATGTGAACACCCGGCCTGACTCCATCAATCCAATCAGGGGAGAAGAGAGCAGACAGTTAACCCTCAAAGTCCTGGTGTACAGGATGAGAATTGTCACCTGAACCTGTTGGCAACATGTACTGAGGTCAGTTCCCAGAATGCAGTTGGATAGGACAGGACTCCAGTGCGGGGGCTGCATCCTAGAGAGGACATGGTGTACAAAGGAGTGATCTTTTGTAACTGTTGTAGACTTGTAAATGAAACAGTTCTGTCTTACAAAGGTTTTCTCTTTGTTAGCAGTTGCTCACACTCTTAAAGGGATAGTTCAAAATTTTGGTAAATTGGCCCATTGCCATAATCCCTATAGTCATAGCAGTAGGTTCGTTACCTTTAATTGTCGTTGCAAGCTATTTTTAGAACGGCGGACCAGAGCCGCGAGCTGCTCAGAGCTACGCTACGGAGGATAATGGAATTTCTTGGTTTGGTTGGCAAGCAGTCTCTTTACGGCTTTGCATTTACCTCAACATGGTGCACCAACAATTAAAGGTAACAAACCTACTTCTAAAACTATAGGGATTATGGCAATGGGCCAATTTGCCAAAATGTTGAAATATCCTTTTAACGTCACTTTGCAACAAAGACTATAAAAGACTGACGGAGCTTCTGTGACGTCACTCTCAGGTTTCTGGAGAGTGTCTAGAAGTTCCAAGTGTCTTGTCAGGACCTGACTCTGCTCTAGAGCTGCCAACTGTCCCACTTTTGGTATTTTGATCATAATGATTTGGTCCCATAAGCAACGGCATATATCCCATTTTCAAAATAAAATATGCATCACCTGCCTCAGTGTTTGAGTGCCTGTATGTCCGACTGTGTTCTGTAATAGGCAGCACTAGGACCCAGAGGACGCCGCTGTGCGCATTTGTCGTTGGAGCACGGCACTGTCCATGTGTGTGTGTGTGTGAGTGAGAGGGAGGGAGCAAACGCCGTAGACCGTTCTCTCAGCAGTTGAAGTTAACAATGTAACATTAGCTGGCAGGTGGCCAATTTAATAAGGAGTTATGTCTGTGGGTGGTGTTATGTTGCTCTCTTTTGGAACTGTAGTGGCAGTCAAAACCATGGAGGTATGGATAAAACAGCAGTTGCTGTGACTTAATAATTGGCATTTGGCATTATTAATGTTTGACTGAAGTTTTGAACATAGCAAAATTGAACATTTCAATAGTAAATCATCTTTTTTATTCCATCTGGTAACATGGGAAAATAGAAAAGATGCTGCGGTTGCTGTATTGTGGCATATGGAAATGATTAGTATTACAAATTCTGATCCAGAGAACAAAGAGGCAGAGCCTGTAGCCAGCAGCCACACTGGGCACATGAGGAGAAGCTGATGGAGAGGTCGTCTCCATCGGCTGCAGAACCACCCAGGAAACTTGAAAGTCGGTTGAAAAGTTCAGACTCGGAGTAGAAAAGTTTAGTTAAAATGATGGAGCTGAGTCTTGCTGTAAAAGCATTAATGATCAAGAGGTTTAAAGGTCCAGTGTGTAATAATTGTCAAGGTTTATTGGCAAAATCGGAATATACTACCCATGAATATATTTATATAAGTGTATAATTGCTATAAAATAAAATTTGTTCGATTTTCATAGCCTTATAATTATTCTTTTATATACACATAAAGCAAGGGTCGTGCTTTAGAGTTTCATGTTCATAAATAAACCAACGAAGAGGAAGGAGGAAACAGCAGACATAAAATGGTTTAGATCTTCACCTCATCGCTCCATGCTCCTGAAATACTCCCAGTTGTCCCAGTCGTGGTAAACAAGTTTTTTTGTCCTCGGAGGCCACCGTCACTTTGCCAACGGGAGGGGTGAGTACGAGCGAGTGAGTGAGCGCTGAAACCTTGAATCTGAACGCTACTTTACTTTTTATTGTTGTATTGTACGTGGACAGTCCCAATTAATCAACTGCATCAAATACAGTAAAAAGGGCAGCTTTGGCTAATATCCTGCTGTAGTCCCCGGCCAGATGACAATGGGCACCCTAAAGATAGGTTAAAATAGGTTAAAGATAGGTTAAAGATAGGCTAGATATCACGGTTTTCTCCCAATTTAACACACTGGACCTTTAAGAGAAGACAGATTCAGGCTTTGTTTTTGCTGTACAAACAAGCAAGAAAACCACTTTCATGGATCTAGGCACTAAGGGAATGGTTATGTGTATGAAGTGTCCCATATATTCAGACACCGTTGTTGGTAAACCTACTCTGCTCCTATGGAGACATGGAGACTCGCTGTTGGAGCCAGACTCTAGCGGCCGTTGGAGGAGCTGAAGTTTTGGCTTCATTTTTCAGCCTTGGAGTTGTGCCTCCTGTTGCCTGGCAACCGTGACAACATGTGGGGGTTTTTTTCTTTCGTTGTTGTTTCCAGATCTGTTGTTGAAGTGAAAACTCAGGGACTAAAAATGTGTCCTTTGAAGGAGACAGTGGGTCCTCACATGCAGCTTGTGAGTAGCTCCTTGTAATCATCATCAGAAGAAGAACAGCTGCTGTTTGTGTTGCGCCTCTGACAAAGAGACGGTAAAAGGCTTCACATTGTTCCACCAACCTGATTCATGTTTCTCACCAAGATGGAGCAGTTTTCTACACAACAGGAAAAGTAAGTGACGTGTTAGCAGGAGAGGCAGAGGAGGGATGACATCACCTCACACACTGTCATTTGAACAGAAGCTGCAGGGAGGATCTCTCTGACACACACATAATGACAGCACACAGAGACAAAAGAAATGTATGCATGATGACTTCAACATTTTATTTTTATTTATTTATTTTTTATTGTGAAATACAAGACAAACGACAAGTGTGAACATGGTTTCTGTGTATGTGTAATTCAGGTATAATATATAATATAAATGGTGGTCATAACAGTAATAGTGATAGCAGCAATAAAGAAAGACATTTGAATAATAATAGTACAGTGATATCTGTCATAATAATAATGACAGTATTAATAATATTAAAAATAATACTTGTGACAGCAATAGCTAGACGGCAATAATAACAGTATTAATAATAGTGATAATAACAGCAATAATTCTAAAAATAAGAAAGAAAAATAAGAACAAAGTATGAAAGAAGAATGTGGGAGCAGAGGATGGGTAAATGAATGAAATTTTGAATGTAAAAAAAGAATGAAACTATGAGAAAGAAAGAAAGAAAGAAAGAAAGAAAGAAAGAAAGAAAGAAAGAAAGAAAGAAAGAAAGAAAGAAAGAAAGAAAGAAAGAAAGACCTAAACATTTCCTACCTCCCCCTCTCTTCTGTCTGTGCAGCCAATAGACTTTGAGCTGAGCCGCTCCTTCATGCTGACAGTGGAGGCGGAGAACGAGGTCCCTCTGGCCCGAGGCATCCACCTGGCCCGTCAGTCCAAAGCAACCGTCTCCGTGCGCATCCTGGACGTCAACGAGAGCCCGGAGTTCAGCCCCAATCCCAAGTCCATCAAACTGGAGGAGGGTCTACCTGCCGGGTCTCTCCTCACCACCTTCACTGCTCAGGACCCAGACCGCTTTATGAGACAAACTGTCCGGTAAGACCCCCGCTTCAATCTAGCTGCTGATTTATTTGAATTAATTCTAAGGTCACTACCCTGAGTATTTAAAGGAGACATATCCCCCTTTTCCACAAATTAAGGTGTCTTAAAGACATGTCTGCGACAAGCTTCAGTCAAAATACCCCAAGGATCAAACATCACAGCTCTTTTCATCCTGTTCAGAACGGCTGGTTTCAGTGCCTGTCCCTTTAAATGCAAATGAACCACTGCTCGCCCCGCCCTCTCTTGCTGTACCGGTACTCACAGGTAGGGATGGTATTATGCAAATTCAAAAACTAATTAAATCATTGGATGACAACTGAGAGAACAGCTTGTAAAACCACATGGATTTCAACCTCAGGAGTCTACAAATTACAGATTTATTGTCAATAGTCACATTTTGGGGCCAGAAGGCAAGACAAACACCCAAATATATGTTTAAGAGCCACCTTAAATGTAACCTTGGAATCAGTAATATGTATGTAGGAGGTGCTACCGATACTCTGCACTAAACCTTTACTAGACAAGTAAGTCAAATGTGGAAGTCTGTCAACATGCATAATGTTCCTGTATCAAGAATAAAACCAGACCATGAAAATGGCACATACATCAAATTGTTATCACCTAAGGGTTTCTGCCTGTTTCCAGTTGGTGGCTCTGTGACAATGTCTTCAGCATGGAGTTGTAATCAAACCCTATAAAGTTTGGGGCGGACCGCTGCTGCGCTACCAATGTTATACTGTAGGTCCTTCCTGTTTGACATTCACCACACACAAGCATGAACCCCATGCAACAAAACATTTCACTATAAAGCATAAATCATCATCAAGGTCTTCGGTGTCTTTACACCAAGTTAGAGTTCTGCTCAATATTCATTTCATATATTTATAAAAAGCAGTGAACTGTATGGTTTTGATAGGCTGCTGCTGGAAAGAGTAGTTATGAAAGAGTGAAGCAGAAGTAATGAAAACTTCAACATTGTATTATTATTTAACTAACATTCACAAAAGCTAGTGTGAACAAAAGGTGAATGATTTTTGCAGTATTTCAAAGACTAACCCTTAAAGTCTGTGTTGGGCTTGAATGAAAATCAGGTCAGTGAGTTGAGCAGAACATCACACTACAAGTAAAGAGAGAAGAGATCATGTGCATTTCATTCTCATGTCTTCTCCATACTGTGCCCCTGACATGAGGAGAACTTGTGGAGGTGATCAGTTAATTTCTGTCTTCTTTCAGTGTTGGCGTGAAAAAAACTCAAACTTTTATGAAAGCCTTCAGCAGGCCGATCATTTCCTGTCCAAATCGGCCCTTGCCTGCTTTCTATTTAGTTGAGTCATTAACGTCAACAGAAAACACGTACCACTGTGAACATATCGCTCCTTGTTGTCGTCACTCTGACTGCAGTGCTGCCGGTAAGCTCAAAGTCCTTCCTTATCCCGCCTATAAAGATGAGAAGCTGGGTTGTGTGTCCTGAACATCACAGCTCTCATCCGGAGACAAGGAGAAAGTCAAAATTGTCCACTTTGTAAAGCTTAAAAAAAAAGTCCTCGCTGCATTTTCAAGTCAGCCAGCAGAGCTTGAGATGTCTGTAGCTGCTCTGTATCAGAGTTGTATCTCTGAGTGTCTTCTAATGCTGATTCAAATTGTAATCCTTAAACATGCTGCTCAGTTCTTTGCAAACTGAGCACACAGCTTCACCTTTGACTTGACTAAATAAATACGCCAAAGTCCATGTTTTGTTAAAATTTTACTTTTTTTAATCAATATTCCTATTTTTCATGTGACCTTACACTTTTACGGCCAACTCCCATCACCCAGGGGCCGTACACTGCCCAGGTCTGCTCATAAAGCATGACATTTCCTGTTGCTGCAAGGTGGTGCTATGACTTTAACTGAATATTAACATATAGATGGGCTCTGACTGGGACTGCAAATTAAGTGTCATAAAGGTCTTAAGGTTAGACCAACTAAATATGATGTCGATCTGGTGAATTCTGTAGGAGTTGGTTCAATTCTAATGTCTGTGAATAGCAAAAATACAGACAAAATTTGTCAATGAGCAAACTCAAAATATATGATTTTGTCATCTAGCAGGTCTCCAGACTAAGTTTTTTTACGAGAAGCACTAACTTAAAATTTTAGGAGTGCAGGCAGAAAATTTAGGGGCGCACACCGTAGATCAACTTGCAAAGCAAATATTCACATTTCCTTTTCATTTATGATCCTCACACACTTTGGCCTGACCCCTGGAATGACAGATTCCAGATTCTTTGAGTCGCCCCGTCCATGTTTCACCAGTGATAAAAAAATAAAAAAAAAACTCCCATTTAGGGGCGGTATTGGGACTGAAAAAGCCAGATCGGTGAGCAGGGATGCACCGATCTGGCTTTTTCAGTCCCAATACCAATACAGATACCTGGGCTTTGCTTATCACCCAATACAGATCAAATACCACTGTGTCTTTTTATTTTATTATTTCTGGAAGCAGACAAAATAACACATGTCACTGCGCATTTTACTAATATATAATTGTGTATGTGACAAATAAACCTTATCGTATCTGGGCCGATATTCAAGGGGACATATTATGGAAATATCACTTTCTGAAGGCTCTTTAACATATATTTGGGTGTTTGTCTTGCCTTCCGGCCCCTAAATGTGAGAATTGACAAAAAAAAATGTAATTTTCAGGCTCCCTAGGTTGAAATCCATGTGGTTTTACAAGTTTTTCCCTCAGATGTCTTCCAGTTATCTAACTACGACTCGAATTTGCATAACCCCACCCCTACCTGGGACCGGTAGAAGGGGCGGGGCGGGGCAAACAATTTGCATTTAAAGGGACAGACACTGAAACCAGCCGTTCTGAACAGGGCTGTTTTGAGAGGATGAAAAGATCTGTGATGTTTGATCCTTGGGGTATTTCCACCAAAGCATGTCACAGACATGTCTTTAAGACACCTGGGAACTATTTTAATTTGTGGAAAGGGGGCATAATATGTCTCCTTTAATATCAGATAAGTGCATCCTTAGTTCAAACACAGTGGAGACATCAGGATCACAGAGGTTGAAGATTCTGTTCATGGTTCTTACACCCCATGTCATTCAATACAACCACAAATCATAGTATAATGTCACTACAAGTGCATTCAGGAGCCACCACTTCAGCCTCCTTCAGGGCTGGGGCGTTTCTTTGTCTGTTATCACTTGGTGGTCACTAGTGTGATGGCTGCCTGATGACTATGACCTTGATGAATTTGAGAATTAATTTGTCCCCTGTTGATGTAGAGCTGTCCAGGTGCAAATGACTTGATTCTATAATACAGTTTGCTGTGTGTGCCTCTGCTGCATGCATGCGGTCCTCTGCAGCCTGGCTCTCAGATAAAAGCCGAAGGATTTCTGTGGCGCACGCCGGCTGGAGGGATTCTCTCTCTCTCTCTGTTCGACGAGCAGCAGAGCCTGCAGGACTGCTGCGTTCTGTCCCCGGCCGTCTTTCTTTCACCGCATCCCACTATTTTGTTTCTAAATGCAGTTGCTCAAGTCTGCGTAGCCTAGCAACAGCCAATGGCGGACACTCAACTGTGTTCACAAAAACACGCGCAAGTGCACACATGCTGACACAGATAAAGAGAGTGTATTGTACGCCGCGGAGCCGACCGGGGGGAGAACATCTTGGTGTCAGATTTTTCTTCCTGTGTCGCTTTGTGTTGTGCAGTTAGCTGCTCTTCAGACGCTTCCTCTTTATCTTACTAATTAACAACAGGTAAAAACGGGCCACTCCGCTCCGTCATGGCCGCCTCACGTCGCTCTGCTCTTTCTTTGTTTATTCACAGTGTTGTTTGAAATGTGAAACATGATAAATCACCAAGGCTTCCTTCTGTTCACTGACTGCAATTCAAGATCAAACATTTCCACTGATAAACACATGTTGTGATATAATGTAGGAGTCCGTTAGAGGCAGAGTTGTTTCCAGCTGGAGTAAGTGAATGAGACTGCTGCAGCCTCCATACATCAGCTCCCTCTAGCAGCTTGGCCTGGATCCAGGCAGCAGCTGAAGACGCTGCCTCCCTCTCTCACACACTGTCTCTCCCTCTCTCCCTCCCTCCCTCACAATCCAGGTACTCCAAGATGTACGACCCTGCCAACTGGCTGGAGATTGACCCAGTTAACGGCCGGATTTCCACCATCGCCATCCTCGACCGAGAGTCTCCCTACGTCAAGAACAATCTGTACAATGTCACCTTCATGGCCTCTGATAACGGTGAGACCTGCCCGTGTCCTGCAGTGACCTTAACCCCCCTCCACCCCCTCACACACAGACACACACACACTCACTGCTTTGTCAATAGCTGCAGTCATCCTGGGTTAGTGTGGAGTCAGTGTCTGCAGGCTGGAAACGGTGTCAGGGAACAGCAGCTAGTGAGGCTACGAGCTAACGCACCGCTATGGAATTAATTACACATTATTATTCAGCAGTTTTGTCATTCATTCATTAGAGAAGATTGAGAAAATAAAACACAGCATCATTACATGAAGCTTCAATAGCAGCATAGCTGTGAAAGTGGCCGCTCTACTGGAAACATGTTTTCAACTCACCTGCTCTTATTCCTGATTGAGAAGTCTGGACCTTTCTGAGGTTGGTGCTATTGTATATAATGGTGGGGGTATTGTTTTACTCGTTTGCGTCTTATCTCCAGAACGCCAAATGGTAGCGATATGATTCTTTTTTTTATTGAAAGCGGGGCACTTCGGCCTTTACAGAGAGTCCACTGGTGTGTCTGTAGCTCACCCAGAAGCGGAGTAGTCCTGCCTCAAACATCCATGTCCAATAGGAGACTCATGCCCCATCATATGATGGGCCAAAGTCAGATAGAAGACCTGTGCACCTTCACATACAGTATGTGCCAAAGAGAGCCTATATTCTTTTTCCCTTAATCCAAAACACCTCAAAGAACAGTTCTATAGTGTCTAAAAAGAAGTTTATGATCATTTCAAACCAATATATGTGAAGCTTTTTTATTTTTCCTTTCTTTTTCTGATCATAAAGCTTTTTCTACATTCATATGACACCACTACATAGTGAATATTCTGAAAGAGCCAGGTTGTCTAGAACAAAAGTGTTGTCAGTAACTTGATTGTGCATCACAGGACTGAGGTTTTACAACAGGGGTACTCAAATACATTTGTCGAAGGGCCAGAAATTTTCTTAACAGACACCTTGGGGGCCGCACATTCAAATAGGCCTAGATTGAAATTAAATTCACCTTTTTCGTCTAATAATTTATTTTTATTTTACTTGTAAGCACATAATTTTTATTTATACACTTCATGGTGTTTTGTATGATATAAAATGAAAAATCTTGACATTGTCATATCATCATTTACATATCATGCTGGAGCTTTACACTGCTGACTTGTATCCTCAGACATGCCCTGTGATTTTCAACTTAAATATGACCTGGCCATCACAGGACGTCTGACTCTGTTCTGAGGATACAAGTCATTGGTCCTGAAATGTGTGTTTCTCTTCTATAACACACATTCTACATCTCGAAGGCGACGTCTTTCCACACATGGGCTTCCTTCACCTTTCAAACGAGGCAGAGCTCAGTGGGAAACAGTAGGAGACACAGACCGATGGAACCGGGACACAACACCGGGGGAGAAGCAGGTCGTGCAGCTGTGCGCCGCAGGTGTGCACGGAAAAACAATTGCGTCTCATCAAATGCGTGCGGCTTCACGCTTCATCTGAACGGCCCCCCATGCATGATGCACACACAGTTGAACCAAGACAGCGGTCAAAATCACCCACGGTCTCTGCAGACAGGCAGGGAAAACCCTGCAGTCCAGCCCGCTCCCCAAACACTCGCGCATGGTGATTTGGGTTCGTCGGCGTTTCTGTATCCCAGTGCAGCGCCTCACAGGCACACACAAACGCTCCGCACGTGTTTCCATGTCCCAGCGCTTTGACTTACAGGCGCACGGAGCCCGAGAAATACAGTATACAGTAATATGTAAACTAGTAGAACTCAGTCGCGGGTCTGATTGGAAGGTTCGGCGGGCCGGATGCGGCCCGCGGGCCGCCTATTGAGTACCGCTGTTTTACAAGCATTACAGTAATACACAAGGAGACCAGACGAGAGATATCAGAAGAAAATGCCATAAACTCTTGGTATTTGATTTGGAGACAATTATATATCAGATGATCTGTTTGTGGGGCAGCACTGTGGGGTAGTGGTAGGCTTGTGCCAACCGGCAATCTGATCGTGGATCTGCGATTAAGAGGATGATTGATGATGGGGTTTTTTCTTGCCGATGTTATAAAACACATACATACTCGCTGCTTGTGCTCTGGCTCAGCTGATCGACGCCAGAGCATGTGAGTGGAGCGGAGGAATTGATGACGATCTGTGATTCGTTCTGATCGCTCTCCACAGATCGAGATGCAAATGGTCCGCGGATCAGTTGATGGAAAAAAAAGGTTGTGTGCGTAGTGTGATAACAATAGGCGCACCGAATAAAAAAAAGGCAATTAAAAAAAACTCTGCTCGAATCAGCATCCGTGTCGTGCACAACAACAACCCCTAGGTCGGTTAGAAATCTAGGTAGTGGTTAGCGCTGTCACCTCACAGCAAGATGGTTCTGGGTTTGGTCCCTGGGACTGGGGCCTTTCTATGTGGGGTTTGCATGTTCTCCCTGTTCCTGTGTGGGTTCTCTCTTGGTTCTGCGGGTTCCTCACTCAATCCAGAGACATGCAAATAAGCTTGATTGGGTGATTTAATTGCCTGTAGACGTGAATGTAAGTGTGTGAGCTGTAGGGGTGGGAATCTTTTACTATCTCACGATTTGATTCGTTTCTGATTTTGGGGGCTACGATTCGATTCAAAATCGATTTTCGATTCAAGACAGAATGACTAGAGTGTCTTTTTCACATTTATTGAGTTTTAAACATTTATCCATGCTTAGATAGAACTGTTGAAACTGTTGCATAAAAGCAATATCACATATTGCTTAAGTAACAAAATTAAAAGTGCCTCTTTACTAAAAGAATTGTGCAGTTAAACATGCTGCCTTTTAAATTCTAAGGAAATGGAGGCCAACAGCCAGCAGATTTGTTTCATTTTTTTATTTTTTAAAATCGATTTTGGGACATTTTATATCAATTCTGAATCGAATTAAATGAGAATTGCGATTGTTATGTGAATCGATTTTTTGGCACACCCCTAGTGAGCTGTGTGTCCCAGCCCTGTAATAGACTATTAAACAGTAAAAACTAGGGATGCAAATTATCGAGTAATTCATTAATCGATAGTTGATAGACCTTATCGATCGATGATCGATTAATTGATAAGCGGCGATTTTCCTGAGAACCTAAATTTAAGGGGAAAATTCCTTATGGACTTTACACTAGTATTTGTTAATTTATTTTAAGAGCACAGCACAATGAAAATGTTTAAGTAGCACGTTATTTGGGACAGAGAGCTCTGAGGTTGAAGTCCTATCATAATGAGATGAGATGAGGTGAGAGAGCTGCGTTTCCATTACAGATTTTCGCAAAATAAAAGCGATATTTCTGAAACTTCGAAAAAGTGCAATTGCCATTTGCGGGTGTTTCCATTGAAAGGTATTTTGCGAATGAGCCGTAATGCGTCTTGCGTTTCTATGGTGACGGCACAGCGATCTCAGCTGCCGACAGCTGTTGCTGTTATTGTTATTAACAAAGACGAAAACAGCGCTTGATTGCTGAAAGGCAAAGCCCGTGTGGCGCTGCAGCGGCCACAAATAAGGACGCACTCACACGGGCCAGTTGTTCCGTACCGTGCTGAAGCCCGAATGCCCCCCCCCCCTCCTCTGTCCCCCGCTGGCCCGCACTCACACCACCTCCAACCCAAGCTGCTCAAGCACGGCTGCCTCCGTTGATACAGAGGGATTATTTGTTTACCAACACAGCGGATGTGCGCTTTAACCTGACTGCAGAAAGAACGGAGCCTTTTAACACCAGCGGTGATGAGGCGCTGTCGCGCTGACAACAATATTGTGTCCACACACCCGTACTGGTTTATGTGACTTAAGGTGACATGTCGGCGCAGGAGGGAGTGGGAGCGTGGATGCGAGCCAGTCTCCTTCAACCATGCAGGGAAAAGGGGAATGATAGGAAAGGGTTTTCTAATTTATTGAGAAACAATGCCCAGGTCAGCAATGCATGACAATAAACATGTGGTTCATTTGTCCCCTCAAGTTACATAAACCAACACAGCTTGGACACACGCGCTGTTCTCCGCGGCACCGCAACGAGCGCTTTTTTTTTCTTTTCTTTTTTTTTTTTAAATTAAGCTCCGGTAGCGACCGGCTAAACTACGGTAGGATACTGTAAACCAGCGTGGATCCGGTGTGTTTATCAAAGCTTGTCCGCCGTGCTGAGGCACCGGGTCGGTTTGAGCTGCGTTCAGGCTGCATTACAACTCCTCAGGCAGCTCCGTGTCGGCGGCTTTTTGACTCGTTACTCACCGGTCGTCTGTGTGTTAGCGATGGTACAGCCTGAGTCCCGTATAGCTACAACAGGTAACAGTGTTGTCTCTTTTCACCTCCTCTCCCTCTCTCCCTTGTGTGCTGCAGTGCGCAGCGCTGCACACGTTTACACAGAGATCTGCTACATTATGTCGGCTTTGCTTGTTTACATTTCACAGTAAAACTCCCATTGAAAAGGAACGATTAATTGCAAGTAATTTAATTTAATCGATTAAATTCTTATCGACAATTAATCGATAGTCGATTAATTGTTTGCATCCCTAGTAAAAACATAGGAAAAACACAGTAGAAACAGTAATGACATAGTAAAGACACGTAAAGATAGAAGATTGTTATGTGAATCGATTTTTTGGCACACCCCTAGTGAGCTGTGTGTCCCAGCCCTGTAATAGACTCTTAAACAGTGTGTACTGTTACTGTATGTCATCAGCCTCTGCTGGGATTGGCCCCAGCTCCTGTGATCCTATGAGCAGCAGAATAGCCACTGGATGCATGGATATCATTAAGAAATACACTCATAATCAATAAAGCTACTAATAATATGATTGAATATGAAATGACAGTGAATGGTCAGGAAAGCTGCTAGCTTTTAATTGTTTATTTGTTCGTTTTTGATACAAGGACTTGACTAAACTATGCATGACAACATGCAGTATCTGTCAGCGCTCTGTAATTATCTGGTAGTGACAGAGTGTGACAGCAGCCTCACACTCAGAATGAGTCACTACCCACCTTCTGAACCAGCCACCAAACATCCACAACAGAGAGGTGACTCTGAATGCAGCCTGATGATTCATTAACTAATCGACTGCACAGTCAACGTCTTAAAGGTTCCACACTTCACAGAGTCACACACCATATTTCAGGTTTTGCCCTTTAACATCGGGCATGTTTGTGGAGGTACAACAGCACAAATCTAATAGACTGAAAACATCATGGCAGCAGAGAGAGGAGACTGTGACCACTTGTCTCTGTCTTGTTTCACTGAGCTGTTTATGAGCAGGTACAATGTTGAGTTATAAAGCTCCGTGTTTTCCTCCTCTACTGTGTTTCATTTGGAGTGGTGATCCATCAGATTGATGTGGTTTTAAGAACCAGATTACAGGTGAAACACTCAGAGAAATCAAATCCTGCAAAGTTGGATGGTGGGCCCAGGTGGGCTTGGTGACTGCTTTGTTGTGACATCACAAAGCGACATAAGTCCTGACAGCTGATTTTGAGGCCAAATCTCTGAATACAGGCTGTGTGCATTTCTCTGTGGACTGAGGCTGTGATACTTTTTACAGTATTAATACAGAACGTAGAGCTGCTTTATATTCAAACCACACTTTACTATATGGAAATATTTACCTTTAAAACCCAACATCCACCAGTTTAGAAAAAGTATAGTATAGTATAGTACAGTATAATACAATATGAGATAGATAAATGAATAAGATATAAGTAATATGTAATAATATTATATTAAATAGAGGTTATAAATAGTATACCTAAATATAAATAAAAAAATAAATATATAAAAAAGTGTGTGTGTGGTTTTTTTTAAAATCTGATCAGCATTGTCCAATGAAAAACCTATTTGAGCTTCTAAATTTCATTCTTCATGAAGTTTTGAAAATAAAAACCTGGAGACAGAGGCTGAACAGTATCACATCATCTCTGATGGAGAGGACACAGCGTTCTTTCGTGCCCGAGGTCACATGTCATGAGATGAAGTTGTTGTTTTATTCCACATGATGGAGCGACTTCTCCCCAAAAACAACAGATCACACTGTCCACCTTAAATCACGCACATTTAAACTCTGTAATCAAATGTCCTGATCCGGTGGTTTACAGGACACAGTGGGCCCACTCATTTGTAATGGAGATGGTTTCCTGTTCATTCAGCGTGATCCACAAAGTCTCCTCCCCCGATCACAGCCCTGCTCACAGCCACAGAAAAGAGGATTCTCTGTTCAAAGTAGAAAATGGCAGAAGAGGATTTTTCATTCAGCAGCAGCTCCATCATCCTTCCTCTCTCCGTACACAGGCCTCGCTGTGCTCCGAGCCTCCTGCTTACTCGTCCTTACATGCTCCGCAAGGAGTTCACTGATACACTCACGCACTTGAGCAAATACAGGCTGCGCGAGAGGTTACATGTCTGCAGTGTCTCTGCTGTCACCATATGTGCATCTACTGTTTCTGAGCTTTGCTTGGGTTTACACTGTGTCCATGGAGACACAGGACCTGCACTCATCTCTGGCAACTGGTGCAATGGCCTTGTCTCTGTTAGGAACAATGTGCTTGTGCTTTGTAGCAACACTTTGTAGCCGCATGCATTCAAACATCTACTACAGGGGTACTCAAATACATTTGTCGAAGGGCCAGAAATTTTCTTAACAGACACCTTGGGGGCCGCACATTCAAATAGGCCTAGATTGAAATTAAATTCACCTTTTTCGTCTAATAATTTATTTTTATTTTACTTGTAAGCACATAATTTTTATTTATACACTTCATGGTGTTTTGTATGATATAAAATGAAAAATCTTGACATTGTCATATCATCATTTACATATCATGCTGGAGCTTTACACTGCTGACTTGTATCCTCAGACATGCCCTGTGATTTTCAACTTAAATATGACCTGGCCATCACAGGACGTCTGACTCTGTTCTGAGGATACAAGTCATTGGTCCTGAAATGTGTGTTTCTCTTCTATAACACACATTCTACATCTCGAAGGCGACGTCTTTCCACACATGGGCTTCCTTCACCTTTCAAACGAGGCAGAGCTCAGTGGGAAACAGTAGGAGACACAGACCGATGGAACCGGGACACAACACCGGGGGAGAAGCAGGTCGTGCAGCTGTGCGCCGCAGGTGTGCACGGAAAAACAATTGCGTCTCATCAAATGCGTGCGGCTTCACGCTTCATCTGAACGGCCCCCCATGCATGATGCACACACAGTTGAACCAAGACAGCGGTCAAAATCACCCACGGTCTCTGCAGACAGGCAGGGAAAACCCTGCAGTCCAGCCCGCTCCCCAAACACTCGCGCATGGTGATTTGGGTTCGTCGGCGTTTCTGTATCCCAGTGCAGCGCCTCACAGGCACACACAAACGCTCCGCACGTGTTTCCATGTCCCAGCGCTTTGACTTACAGGCGCACGGAGCCCGAGAAATACAGTATACAGTAATATGTAAACTAGTAGAACTCAGTCGCGGGTCTGATTGGAAGGTTCGGCGGGCCGGATGCGGCCCGCGGGCCGCCTATTGAGTACCGCTGATCTACTATATAAACTAAGCCTTGTGAAACACACTTTTACTCCAGTCCATTTAAAGGCGTAGGCTATGTTATCTTTGTTGATTTTTCTTTACCTCATGGGACATAGTTTGTTTTCATAATCAGCAATTGCTTATCTTTACTATTGGATCCTTCTGTTTTATTGGTTGAATGGCTGTGTAGAGAGAATCCAGCTGCAGGCTTCATACCAGGAGCCTGTACGCATGATCTGTAGCGGTCTGCTTTGCTATTTTCCAGTAACATTACAGTGATCAGCCAAACATCCAAGGGAGTCAGGCTCTTTGCTTTAATCACACTCAAACTATTTTCCTGACTGAAATCGTCTAACAGATTTTATTATGAGGTTTATTGTGGCGTAGAATGAGCAGCTCTCATCTGTTTTCTCCTCCAGCTTTGTAATGAAACAATGTCCATCACGAGCACTGGGCAGGGGATGTTTGAACTCACATCAACTGCCTGATAGATTACAAATGCGTTGTTCATTGTTTTTTTTTCAATAATTCAATAATAATTTTTTTATCCTCTGTCCAGGTATTCCTCCTGCCAGTGGGACGGGCACCCTTCAGATGTATCTGCTGGACATTAATGACAACGCTCCTCACGTGTTCCCTCCTGAGGTGGAGATGTGTGAGAGGCCTGATCCCAACGCCATCAACATCACAGCCAGTGACCCGGACCTGAACCCCAACGCTGGACCCTTTGCCTTTGAGCTGGCCAATCGACCAGCTGATGTCCGCCGCAACTGGACGCTCAACCGCGTCAACGGTCAGTGTCCGATGACATCGCTCTATGACCCTCTGCTGCTGCTTTATGAGGGGAATACACTGAAGATAAAAAAAACAAGGCTACTCATATAGCCACTCTGTATCATGAGGTGATGACAGTCACACAGCCTTCCAACCAGCCAGTTTAATTACACATTCATAAGGATTATGTTATTCTAGTCTTAACCCTTTACCCACTGAGGCTTAAAACAATATGGACAAATGGACATATTTGTTATTATGGCTATAAAATGGTCAGAAAATGATGCTAAGTCTTTGTGCTTCCCGGAGTACCTAAAGGTTTGTCCAAAAATAAACTTATACAAATGAAATCCATCTTCATCATTTCTGGGTCTGGACATTTCTGGGTGGAGAGCGAGTCAGACTCAGTGTTTTCTCTCCAGTCAATGACAGAGCTCAGGTGAAGCTACGTGCAGCAGAGGAGGGCTCAGGGCTGCTAGTCCCACTAGCTGTCCCGTTAGCGAGTTAGCCTGTCTCTCTCTCTAAGCAGCAGCAGTCAGGACCGCAAAGAAAAAGAAATACAGTCTGAGTGAAGTTGGAGATACGGACGGATGCCTGGACGTCACAGACAACTAATGCCTCGACTGGTAACAAGTCGAGGCTAGCTCAATGCTAACTTTGGCTCGCAGTAGCGGTTAGCATCCGCTGCAAACACCCTCTTCCCAGCTCACCACAACAGCCCTGCTGCTCGTTACAACGTAACACTGGAGGCTCCCATTGTTGTTGACGGCCGGGTATTGTTAGTGAGGAAAAATACTGTTACTGGACATGAAGTTTTGATTTGACATTTGAACCTATACATGTTGAAAATCAATCTTGGTATTTTTTTTTAATCTAGGGCTCTGGGTTTACAAAAGAAACAGTACAAAACTCTATTCACAGGCAAAGAAATTCAGACTATACGTATAGGTGAAAAGACACACACACACACTCTCTCTCACACTATTTTTTCTCAAAAACACCACATGATTGCTCTATCTTTCCTTTCTCCACTCTAACTCTGTATGTTTTCCCTCCTTTCAAAATGAAATTGCAGGCATTATGGTATAGGCTATATAATATAAAAGGAAAGCACAGCTTCTCAGCTCTCCGTCAGCGTTGGAATTTTTCTGATTGGACGAACTATGGCAGTAGATAAAGGGTTAAAGCGCTTTTATACAGCTTTTTTTTGACACATCAGGGGCAACTCAGGGTTCAGTATCTTGCCCAAGAGCACTTCAAGCTGGGAGATCAAACAACCAGCTTTCTGGTTTAGTGGACACTCAGAATTTACAGCAGTTGCTAGTTCTCAACTCCTCTAGATGGGTGTTGATGTGTGTAATGGAATAAAAGAAACAATAAAAAGCCTTTTAGGTGTTCAATATAAGGGGATTTAGTTGCTGTTGCTGCATTTCTAAACTAGTTTGAAAAAGCAAAGATGTATAAAAAGCTTCTTTTCATGGCTATCATTGTGGGAAGATTATTTCAGAGAACTAGAAATCCTTGACTTCCCCTTTATTGTGTAGCTTCTTCTAACATTTTTTATTCAATTGAATGACAGTTATATTGACATTTTAAAAGTGTGTCAATGCTTGTGTAGCTACAGCATTAGATAGGTCTGTGGCGTTGGAAGTTTTGAAAACATCCATCCGTTTTCTAATGCTGGGTGGGAATCAGGCCGTCGTGCTCACAGGTTCAGTGAGGTAGTCTAGATCTCCCTCTCCCTTCTAATGTTTTCCAGTTCCCCCTGTGTGGTGCCCTGCATTACAGCTGGCACTGCCCCAGTCTAATGCTCCATCATACCAGCACTCAGGTTGTTGCCATTCTGTGGCAGGAGCTGTTTATTCTCCTTCAGTGACTAATAGATTTTTGTGGGTTTGAGCTCAGTTAATGGTTTGAAAAAAATCTCCCTCTGAAGTAAGTACCATTAGCAGCCTAAATGAGGTTACTTACCTCTCTTTCTCTCTATTAACTTCTTCATCTGTCTTTCCAACTTCACCCTACCGCAGGTGAGTACGCCCAGCTCCGCCTGCGGATCGGCTCCCTGGCCAGCGGCATCTACGAGGTTCCGGTCATGATCACAGACTCAGGCAACCTGCCCATGTCCAACACCTCCTACCTCAGGGTCAAGGTCTGCCAGTGTGATCACCATGGAGACTGTGTGGACATGGAGAGAATCATCGCCGCTGGACTGGGCACCGGGGCCATCATCGCCATCCTCATCTGTATCATCATATTGTTAGGTGAACTTCCCACATGCGTGCCCAAACACACACACACACACACACACACACTCCCAAGCACTTAGTGGACTGAACTGAATGTGAAAACTTAAAGGGATAGTTCAACATTTTGGCAAATTGGTCCATTGCCACAATCCCTATAGTCATACTGTAGCAGTAGGTCCGAGGTCAGAGCTACATTACGGAGGCTAATGGGATTTCTTGGTTTCTCTCATCAAACTCATCAAATACACAATCCAACAACTCCAAAACGCTCTGGTGGAAAAGTTGTGACCTGAACATTCACCACGCTATGAGTTAATAACGGAACATTACAAGACAGTTGTTTTCGAGGTAACTACTTGCCAAAAAACTGCCCCAGACAGGAACGCACATTAGTGGTTTTGAAACTCCGTCTCGTAACGTTCCGTTATTGTCCCGATGGTGAATGTGCAGGTCACAACTTGTCCACCAGAGCATTTTGGAATTTCTGAATTGTCTATTTGATGAGTTTGAGGAGGGAAACCAAGAAGCCTCTGTAGCGTAGCTCTGAGCAGCACGCAGCTCCGCTCGGCCATTCTAAAAGTAGCTTGCACCGAAATGTTGAACTATCCCTTTAAAGAAGTTTAATATTTTCTCCTGAGTCAACAATCTCAACACCCCAGCAGCACAATGTTGTTGGAATATGAATGGAATACCAACTGGACAGAGGATCCAGCTAGGGGCTTGGTCCATATCCACATGACAGCGTGACACAGTTGTCTCAGATTTGTTGGCTGCACTTGATGCACATCCTCTGTTCCACCCCACCCTAAAGCTCAACTTATGAACTCATTTTCAAAATCAAATCAAAAATCAAAATAAACTTTAATGTCCCCGGAGGGAAAATTGTCATGGACAATCAATGCTGTACATCCTGCATACAGATTTTAAAACCATACACCATTTCACACACACGACCATTAGAGATCACTTACAGACAGTACGACTAAGTTCCTGGTTCATACAAAGTACTAAAATGTATTACTTTGTATGAACCAGGAACTTAGTAATTATTTATTACTATAATTATTTAATAATTATAGTAATAAATAATTATTGCACTTTCTCCTATACTGTAGCCTATTGCATCTTGCATCTCAGTATTGCCACAGTCTCTGGGTCTAAATTGCACCTTTTGTATGTGTGGACTCCACCATCAGCATCAATTTAAGGTGCCGAAGCAATAGCATGTATCTATTAAAAAAAAAAAAAAGAAAGACATTTATATAACAATTAAAATGATGGATATAATACAGCAACACCCTTAAACATCATTTACAGTACACAGATAATAACCAAATACCTAATACAATAAAATAAAATAAAAAATTTAGAAGGAACACCTGAACCTCAGGTGACTGCTAGTGTTTAGCAGATTTGTTAAGCAGAGCAATAGATGAAGGAATGAATGTTTATAGCGATTAGTTCTGTAACTAATCGTTCTGTAACTAATTTTAATGTTCAAGAACCTAGTTTGAGATGACTGAGTTATTCTGCTGGAAGTACAGTAGGTCCACTGTGGTCATACCGGGATGGACATGGTCAGCATGTAGACTGTGGTGTCTGCATGATACTCGGTTGGTACTAAGGAGTCCAAAGTGTGCCACGAAAATACCCCCCACACCACGACATCAGCACCAGCACCACTTTTGTTTGAACTTCAGCAGATCCATCCTGAGTGTTGAGTTGCTGCCATGTGATTGGACTCGTAGATATTTGCACAAACAAGCAGTTGAACAGGTGTAGCTAATGAAGTGGCTTCTGAGTGGATATCTTTATGAAACAGCTGTATGGATGACCTTTGACCTGTGGAGATACCACCTGCTTGAAGCCATCATTAGGTTGACGTCTTCAATTATCCAGGAGTAATTAATTAACAGTACTGGATCGTCACACAGCCGTGCTAATATGGCTGCAGCTGAACCCACTCACAGCTTCACATCCGAACAACATGGATTAGTTCGTCTCATTATTGCCTTTATAATTACTTCAGCCAGAGACTATACAGACAGATTTGTTGATACAAGTGTTCTATTGTAACTACAGTCGGCAGCACCGCGTCAGCTGCACGTTGTCCAGGCACAGATCCCAGAACTGATTCCAACATGGTTTCGGCAGATAATTGTCACCAATTATCTGCTTGTTAACAAGTAGCACTTGATGATTTCCCTCCAAAACACTGCAGGTGAGTAGACAGGCGAGGAGCAACAGCTCCCACTCAGTGAGAGGCGGCGAGTGTGTAGCGGCGGACTGGGATTTGCTGTATCAGACGTTACAGAGATCAAGACTTGGAATAGCAGAGGAGTGTTCAAGCACTTGTGCAAAAGAGACAGAGCCTCAGCCCCGCTGCTGCGCGCAATGATTGCATCACACTTTTAAAATAAGTGAGAGTGATCTGGGGTTACAGGGAGTTTCACCTGCTAGAAGCTTTTTACATCAAATCACAATGTTTGATCAAACAGTTTGACTTAACCTGCTGAGCTTGTGAGGATGCACAGCTCATTTTATAATGTACATGTGTAGCCGATGTCATATCTGGCCCTCTGCGTTGTGTTTCTCACGGCCTGCCCTAGGTGGGGTTCGATCCCACGACCTCCCGCACCAGAGGCGACGATGCTAACCTCTTCGCCAAGAGGTTGACAACCACTTGGCAGGTTGGTTAGCGTGTCTTTTACGGGTGGAGTGAGTGCACATCCGTTACACATGCATCTCATTACAACATGATAATGAATACAGTATAATGAATAAGGAGTTTCACAGATGCTTCTTACATCTTAGTCAAAGCCATATTTTGGTTTAATGAGTGACATTGTCTGAATTTTCTGTTCGAATCGTTGCTATGGCAACACCATCATGAGCTTTGTAGAAGTTAGGGAGGCTGTTTGTTTGTTGTCTGAAGGGGGCAGAAAGGGGAAAAAAAGGGAGAAAAGGAAATAAGAGCAGCGGGAGTACAAAGCTGCTGACTCCGACCCGAAGACAGAGCAGCTGAGTTCAGGTTGGGCCCCTGAGCGGCTGATGGAGCGAGGCCCCGGTGGAGCTTGTGTTAAACAACCTGGACGTGTTTGTGTGGCTGCGAGGCTCTGAGCTGCCAGCATCCAGCCAGCCAGCCTCCCCGCTGCTTCCACACAGCAAACCTGACTAATGGTGACAAGACTTTTCTCAAATCAGCTCTCCGGGGTTTAAATCGTCCTCACTCAGAGTTTCACTCGGCGCTCTAATGTGTTTTTGGCCCGCGCAGGTGCAGTAGTAGTGTGGGCTCGCTCTCTCCTTCCCTGGGCTTATTATCTCATACATTTTTCAAACCTGTCAGTTGTGTCAAAATAAGAGCAGAGTTTTCTTAAAGCACTCCAGTCCAACATGATGAGGATTTCAGCAGTTGAACCGAGCAGGATGTGAGGAGATGGCGTTAGGCTTGTTAATGATAAGCTGGTCTCCTTTGAGTCTAATCAGTGAATTTAGAGGAAATTTGAAGAAAGTTAATCAGCTAACCCCTGTGACCAATGGTGACTGATTGAAGAATGCACAGCTGGAGGATGTATGATAAGCTCTTGACTTCACACAGTCTCTTCACTCATCTTTCAGTTGTTCTTCTGAATCTGGATTAGCTGTGTTCAGACTGAACACAGTGATACATGTCAGAGTTTACTGAGTTAACCTGACGCAGCTGTTAGATAGTTAACCTATCAGAAATCTCCTTTTCAAAAGCAGCCAGCTTGGTTTTTACAGTCTGAGGACCAGCATCAGAAGCATCATCAGCTATTAGATTGGATATTAGATATAAGGAGTGAGCACAGAGAAATGGCTTATTATTATAAAATGTCTCTGGCCTGTTATTGTACATCTCAAGGCTGTACGGTGCCTTGAGATGTACTGTTGGTAACTGTTGACCTCTGACTTTTATATTCTGTTACTTATGGCAAAACATTATGTATGATCTCAGAATCTGACCAGATCACTGTGCATGATGACCGGGCTTCTACCACCACTGCCAGGCTATGTTTAGCTTTGGCCGCAGGAATACTAATGACTTCCCCGTCAAGAAATTAGCTGTGTAACTCCCCAAGTTTATTACTTACATGAAGACTAATATTTTATTTCCAAAGGTTTTCCAAATTGTATGTTTAAACCTAATTTGCATAATTATACAAAACAGAAATCTGAACACTTTCAATTTTTTTTTTATTTTGTTGCCATAATAGTTTTTACAGAAGGGATTTTGGATATCTCTTTTTATCTCTCCATAAATGAGGAAAATACTGTCAATTTTCTTTTTTTCCCTATGATAAGAATAAAATGTTCTATAAATGGTATGTCAACAAACCTCAATGTAAAAACATTTAGAATATAGAAATAAATGCAAGTGCTAATGCAGTTGAATTTCTGGCTCAAAGTAAAAAATGGCTTTAAAGGGTTTGTATAGTAAAATTCCATTAATTGTTATTGGTATTCGTACTTTTACGATTTTTAGAGCTGGTGCAGGAGAGAGAACTTTACAGTATGCGGCGATAGAATATTAACTTTTGATGAATTTAGGAGAAATCTACTGATGAAAGAAGACAAAGTCAGGTGTATTTTCTACCATTTCTTTCCAGTAGTCTGAAGGAAAATATGTTATGGAAGCAAAACAGCCTCAAATCTCAAAATTGATAAGTGCATGAAAAAACAATGTTTTGCCAGTAGTGTCTCAGCTTAAAGAATAAATGTTAACAGAGCTTCCGAAGACATTCCGACTCTCCAGTGGAAGAATTGCGGTGTTAACTGTGTGGCTCCATTTTCTTCTGCTGCTGCTGGAAGAACTGGAGTGCTCCTTCTTTACAGACTACATCCACACACACACACACACACCCACACACACACACACACACACACACACACACACACACACACACACACACACACACACACACACACACACACAGCAATTTAGCTCAGAAATAGTCTCCATCCAGATCAACACACCTGAGAACTCCCTGCATACTGAGCAGTCACATACACTTAGCATGTGTGAGCCAGTGCAAACAGGAAGCAGCTTGTCTATTCTGCAGCTGATTAGAGAACGACTCTGAGGAGGAACAGTAAAGACAGCTGCAGTGTCACAATACGTCATGTAGGGGAGAGTGGGGTAAGTTGAGCCACTTTTTGTATTCAGGATCACTACATCAAGACAATTATAGTTTTGTTGCTAACTAACACATCTGCATATATTTCAGGATGTTTTGCATCCCTACAAATTAACAGAATATAACTGTTTTTAAAATATAGCATGTTCAAAAAAAGTGGTCTTGTGACTCAACTTACCCCATGAATGGGGTAAGTTGACCATAGGAGTGGGGTAAATTGATCAACCCCCCTTCTTTCCTTCCATCCATCTCCTCCCTCCCCCTTTACTTAATATTTCATCTGTCCAGGTTACAGGTGAACACAAACTGCAGGGACTTCCTGCTGAGCCACCAACTCACTGAGATTTGGGGAGTTTTGCAATTACATCGCATCTTGGGAAGAATCCCAGATATTTTTCTTTGAAAGTAAAGTTTGGCACACTTTAAACAACTTTTCCTGTTGTTGTGCTCTAGCACAACTAAAGAGAAAGTGTAATTATGTCTCGCACGGGGAAACCATTATGTTGGGGTTATACCAACTATAAGTTAAGTTATTAAGATTTATTAAGTAAGTTATTAAGATGCCTCACAAAGGGGGGCACCATTTATGTTGTGCTCTAACACAACTTATAAGAAAAGTTATTATTAAGAATTATTAGATGCCTCACAACGGAAGCACCATTTATGTTGGGGTTATACCAACTATAAGTAAAGTTATTATTAAGAGGGTTATTGGCTATCAAATTAGTAAAATATCAATACCAAAATATTAATAATTACTATAAAATTTATTAATGGGATTTAATTTTATTAAATCCACCTCGGGGCACCAGACAGCCAATGTACCAAAGTCAGTCTCATAAGGGTGTGCTAACTATTAATATAGAACCTTGTTTAATGATTAAGTTAATAATTATTAACAAAATAACATTATCAATAGCTGCAAAGTTGAAGGATTTAGAAGTTCTACTGCGTAGAGGTTGGCATACTCACTATTGTACAACATTAACAGACAAGTAAAGTTTCAAGGAAGTTTATTGGACACATCTAGAAAATGGAATAACAAAACATGAAACTAAGACAAGCTACATACACTATGTACACGTGTGTGTGTGTGTGTGTGTGTGTGTGTGTGTGTGTGTGTGTGTGTGTGTGTGTGTGTGTGTGTGTGTGTTGGTGAGAGTGTATGGCTATGTGTCGGTGACCATGTGTCTGTGAGGTGTGAAGTGTGATCTCAGACAATGGAAAAGATGGAGGATGGTTGCTCTGTCCTGAGACAAAGGTAATTACAACCAAATGGCCTCCAAGATGGCCTCTAAGACCAACCACATGTGATGTGGGGGAGGTGAACAAAGGTGTGTCCTTTGTTCAACGCTCAAGTTGCATGTTAAACATAGGTTCACTAAATATGAGACTATAGCTGACAACAACAAAGCAACAACAACAAAGCTCAAGTATTTTAACTGATTTCAATCAATACATACATTGGCATGGTTGAAGTACTCTATGCTTAGTCAAGGTGCAAGGTAATCCTAACTAGGCCCAGTTACGTTACCAAGTCACATGAAGGTGAGAAGATCCGGTGCTGGTGGGGATTCCTGCGGTTGCAGGGTTTTGCCGGTCCTGTTGCGGTTTGTCAAGTCCAGTGATTGTGTCTTTGTCCAGTGAACTACAGCCGTCCTGGCTGTGTAGTTTGAGTTCCGTTGAGGAGAGTCCTTCTCCTTGCAGAGTTGGTTGGTTGCTCTGCTTGGCGTTGTGGCTCCGTTCCTTGTTGACTCAACTAGCAGACCTTGTGTCGTGCTAGCTGTTTCTTGTTCTTTAATCCGTTGGTAGGCACTCGCGTCGCTGCCACGGGTTGCTCCAGTGTAGGCGTCTGCCTTGTGCAGGCCTCACAGAGGTTTGAGAGCGGTAGCAGTAGCTCCAGGTGAGGAGCTGAGAGGAGCGGCAGCTCCTGCTGAAGAGCGGGGAAGAGAAGAGGGCGAAGAGAGAGAGGAGAAGCGAACTTCTCCTTTTTATATGGCCTGTGACCTCACAGGTCCTGGGGCCATACCTGACCAATGGGGGGTCAGTAGTGGAGGTTCCACACCTAGGTGTGAAAAGGTGAAGGACGCTGGGAGGCTGAGTTCAATGGTTTTCCTTTGTCTGGGAGACAAAGAAGCCATGCAGTCTTGTTCACCATTTTGACTGGGCTGAGTCCCAACATTGTTTATAGGAACATGCTTACTGTAATCACAAACATACAGAATCTTGATTTAATCATTTGGACATATACAGCCAAAATACATTAATTAAGTGTATAGAATATGTGGCTCAACTTACCCCTGGCCAAATGGATCAACTTACCCCACAGCTACCTTAGCTTGATATCATAGATACCACAACCCATGTATAAAACAAATGTGCAATCATCTCTTTTGGTCTAAACACAATTCTCATGAAACTTATGATCGACAAAATTCACTCTCGAGGGTGAAAAATGATTTTATGGTCATAAATGTTAAACCACTTTACTCACGTGGTTCTAATCTTCACAGACTCCATGAAATGATGCCTGCCTCCCAAATATTTGGTCACATGCTAACTTTTTCCTATAGTTTCCTAGAAACAAGGGGTGGGTCAACTTACCCACTGGCTCATCTTACCTCACTCTCCCCTAACTGGTACAACGACAAAGTCAGTGTAACGCATTAGTCATGTTGGTTTCACCACTGCTAGTCGAGGCTGATCGGTCCATCCAGACTTACCTAACCTCAGACCTCCAGGAGGAGAGTTAGTGGTGTGAATCCTTCCCCTGTAGCCGTCACATTAAACAGCGTCTTCTCCTCTTCTCCTCCTACAGTGCTGGTGCTGCTCTTCGTCATGTGGATGAAGAGGAGGGATAAGGAGCGTCAGGCCAAGCAGCTCCTCATCGATCCTGAGGACGACGTCCGAGACAACATCCTCAAATACGACGAGGAGGGAGGTGGAGAGGAGGACCAGGTACACACACACACACACACACACACACAAAGAAACATCAAAACTTGTGCTGCCTCGGTATTTAACACAGGTCATTTTAGGTTGACCTGTGTTCATCAGCAACTCCTCCTCTTACCAAAAACCTACTGGCTACCACACACACACATTGCACACACACACACACACACACACACACATTGTGCAGACAGTCTCAGAAACATAACCAGACCACAGAAGACACATAGTGTTGGCACTCAGACACACACACCCCGCTCCTCTGCAGCTTTCAATCATCTGTCCTCCAGCTAAGATTAAGTGTACCACAAAAGAGGACCTCGAAACAGAATTAATTGCTTTCTGTACGAGAACAATTTCCTGTGTCCCTCCACGCTGCTCTTCTGCTGGAGCACATAAGCCGCTCTGTACGTCTGCTGGGAAGAGGTTTAACCCTCCATCACCCAGACAGCCAGCGGCCGCAGACCGTGCTCTACCTGAAACAGCAGTGCAGCAGTGGAGGAGCTCTACTGTACAAACCTGCACACCCACTCACCTACTGCCCGACACAGACAGTAGCTATGTTTACATGAGCAACATTTCTTAATTAGATTAAAAACTTGAGGGATTGGAAAATCCGAATCCACTGTTTATTTTCAAGATTTCAAGAATTCAAGATTATTTATTTCGCCATTTTGTGCACAGCAAGCTGGGTACAATAGGAATTCTTGTGTGGAGTTCCCCACAGGTCAGACATAAAAGATTATTAAAAAGTTTAAAAGACTTGTTGAAAATAGTGAGTCAAGACAAAAATAAATAAGGAAAAAAATATGGGTGCAAAATCAAATTATCCGATCATCACGCGTAAACATGCACCAAGCTTTATTCAGAATAGCAGCATTTTGACATGCGCAGAGTTGTCTAATTTCCCAAAAACAACAGCAGAAGGAGAAGTTGTATACAGAAGCACATTGCATTCACTGGATTAAACAAAAAATTAGACACCTTTTCTCGTAATTACGAGATCAGGATGAAAACGTTTTTCAAACACAAATGATGCCTCTGTCCCATTGTAATAGCATAGACTACGAGCTACAAGGACCAAAACTCAGATTTTTACAAAAATTAGCCGTCCTCCGAGCTGGACTGATTACACTGATCTCTATGCGCAGCCGAACGAGTGCGCAGGGACCGTCTGCAAATTGTAAGACAAGAGCAAGACGCTGCAAACAAAAATCTATAACTCCATTGTAATACAGTACAGAGACTCTAAAATCACTACACACATCAACGGTCTCCTCATGGGCATACTACAACAACTGCTTATTGGGAATAATAATCAATCACTTCAATATTAATCAATAACTTCACTGTCATACAGTAATTATAACTAAATTATAAGTAGTAGTAAGTGTGGCAAGTGTCATAATTACGAGATCTTTTCTCATTATTAAGAGATCCTGATCTCGTAATTACAAGATCTTTTCTTGTAATTACAAGATAAGGTATTTAAAGCAGAAGTAAGTGATATATTTGTGTTAATATAAGACTTAAATAGTTATATCTTCCGACAGCAATCACTTGTTTGGTCTGAAACACGGGTCTGTCAGTCCCTCTGCTCTGCTCTGAGCTGAGGAGAAAACATTTATCGTATCCTACAGTTTTTATCCAATGAGGAGAGAGAACGGCATGCAGGGCTGTGTGTGCAGCCAAGGGACGCCGTGAATGTGGCGACGTAGGGACGAGGACTGTTATGGTGCGTTCAAGGAAACTCGTATTTTTCCAACCGTGAAGTCGTACCAGTTCGATCTGGTACGACTTCACCGGTCAGAAGTTACGAGTGGCCGTTATAGTGACTTTCACAGGTAAAACAGGTCGGAAAAACACGAGTGGGTTGCCTGAAACGCTACAAAGTCGAAAGCGAAAACGACCGGACCACTTACTTCTGCTTTAATTTTTTTTTTTATAGTGTATGCAATGCACTTCTGTAGTTGTACTTCCACCTGTGCTGTAAACAAACCAATAAACGCAGAAGTGGCTCAATTTTTTCCTCATCCACAATTTTTCTCTGCTAGGGATGCACATGATTAACTGTTTAACTGTTAACCGATAACAATAATAACTTTTACTGATTAATACTATCTATAATAAGGATCGGCATATTTTGATTGAGCTTTTTTTTTTATTGCAACTTTGGACCCCAGGAAGAATAGTCGCTGCTGAGGCAGTGACTAATGGGGATCCATAATAAAATAAAATAAAATAAAATAAATAAATAAATACAAATAAACCACCCCTCTTGATCGGAACACATTTTTTTCCAAATGAGCTGAATCAGATCAGAATCTTCCAATCGACGTGTTTACATGATGCATTTTTATTCTGATCAGCCCTTTATTACAAATATTTGTGTCCATGTAAACATAGCTACAGTCACCTGGCTGTGTTTCACCATTGGCTCCACAACACAATACAATCACTGATGAAACGAGACGCGCGCTGCTACCTGCATGGGTCGGTGTGGAGTCGGTAGAAGGTGGTGACACTGCTGCTGCAGAGATATTTCAGCCTTCAGATCCTTTGTACACCAAAGTTAGTGGGATAAGCATTTTCCTTCAAACCAAAAAGGCGATTTCATTCTGAGGACACACAACGAGCAGTGTCATCACATGCACTTACAGAGCGCACACACATATACACACACACACATGACAAAATTGAGCTGTGGGTGGCTGTGCAAACTGGTAAAATAAATCCTGAGTTGCTGCTGCTGTCAGTGTCCAAGCTTCTGTGTGAGACGCTCTGATGTGGGATTCTTTCTTTTAAAGACGTGTTTCAGGGCTGCAGCTCACTCTTTCATCTCCAAGGTTTTTCTGGTTTAACAGCAAAATACTGGGCAGGTAACTGGTGTGTAGACAGTGTCTGTGCTCTGACAGATACGGACGCACAGAAAATAATAACGATGATGACAATGATAATCGTACATTTGCTTTTTCAAGCTGACAGGCCAGAGAAGCAGGGGCCGTCACTAAGATCCCCAAAACTGAATCACAGCTGCTGAATAAATAATAAAAAATGTCCAAAATTCAACAATCCTACTCTTCAACAATGGAAAGTGTGCAGAGACACAGTTTGTCTTGGCTAGAAGGAAGAGACACCAACACATGAGCTATTGCTTTTTGGAGTGAGTGCAGAAAGGTTTGTGAGTTAGGATCAGTGTAGACCATTAAAGTGCGTCCTCCACTCCCCTCCTCAAAGTGTTTCCAACCTCAGATGAGCGCAGGAGGCGCCTCCTTTTCAAAGATCAAATAGTTTGACTGGTGTGAGTTGAACTGGGACTCGGAGTCAGCATGAGCTTCCAGATGCAGCGAGGCCAGTTCATCTGTGGGTAAAAAGTAAAACTTGACAGACTGAAAAGCTTCCTGACAGGAAGGAGGTCTGTCAGGCTTAAAGGTGGAGTAGGTGATACTGGAAAAAACAGTGAGCAGGCTACATTTTGAAAATACACAATTGAAAAGTCCAAGCCCCTTTCTTCAGACTGCTTTGAAGCCACGCCTCCAGAGCACAGGACTGATAGATGGGGGAGGGAGGGGCAGATGATAGACACAATCCAATGAATTTGCTAGTGGCGTTCAAAATGATTGGATGGTGTTTTTTTTTATATTTTTTTTGAAAAAGCATTTAAAAGGATATTTCATAATTTTGGCAAATTTGCCTATTGCCAGAATCCCTATAGTCTTAGGAGTAGGTACATTACCTTTAATTGTCGGTGCATGCTGTTTTTAGATGCGAGGCAGAGACGCGAGCCGCGCAGTATTTCCACGTTTCCTTCATCAAACTAAATACACAATATTTATACCACCCGCCGTGCAGAGCTCACATCTCTGCCCCTCCGATCTAAAAACAGCTTGCACCGACAATTAAAGGTAATGAACTTACTCCTAAAACTATAGGGATTATGGCAATAGGCAAATTTGTCAAAATGTTGAAATATGTCTTTAATTAATTGCCCGCAATCAGGATGTGAAGAGGATTTCAAACAATACAGTAAAAATGCTCCAGAAAAAGATTTCCTCCTCTACCTTTAACCTTTGGGCTGAGTGAAGAGACCACTGTGGAGAAGTTCTTGGATATCGTCCCTCCTGGACGATATCCAAGTTGGAACAGGGAACTGGCCAACTACCAAGACCTTTGCCTCTATTGGCTGTACCTGCCCTTTTTCCTCTACCTTGGATAGGTGACTGTTCACCAACCCAGGCCAGACAGACAGACAGACAGACAGACAGACAGACAGACAGACAGACAGACAGACAGACAGACAGACAGACAGACAGACAGACAGACAGACAGACAGAGAGAGAATGGATGTGTGCAACCAACCAAGAAGAAGATCTTTTCACCATGAGTTGGATCAATTTCCACAAAATGCACCTGAACAGCCACTGTGTCCCACCCCTCGTGACTTAAAGTTGATTTTACTCCGGTATGACTGAGAGACCTGGACTCTGTCTCAAAGCACAGCGACCACCTGTAAATGTTATTTTCCAGTCTTGTTTCTTACACCTCAGAACACTCGTAAGATACGTCCTATTAGAATTTAAAGATGGTCTTACATGCTTTCACAGTTAGATGGTCTCATCATTATACATGTCTGAACCAGAATTTAAATTACAGTTAGTTTGAATTGCAGCATCCAGACTTCTTGCCAGAACTAAAGGAAGTGATTTTAATACTCAAATCCATACATAAAACCCATCACCTTTCATCAGCTTGCAGTAAATTTTAGAACTGATTTTAGGATTTCATTGATGACTTTTAATTTCACTCTGGACTAGCGACTGAATCTACAGTATGTCTCAGACCTATTGGCCATGTTTGCCCACTCTGTTGAAGAACCGCCCAGAGGAGATTAAATTGGTGAGCTTTTTAGCCTCTCTCAAATCCCATTTAAAGTCTGCCGTATACAGAGTGAAATGGAACAGAGCCAGAACAGTCCACTGTGGAGCCCCAGGGCTGCTCGTCACTGTCCCTGAGACACAGTTACCCAGCCTGACATACTGTGGTCTGCTTGTCAGTTAATCCACAATCCATGACATGAAGCAGAGACCCACCAACATCCCTTTGAGCTGGTCTGTAAGAATCTGGGATGATAAAACATGATTTATGATACATTCAACGTCTGCAGCATGCTCTTACAATACTGCGAAAATACTGATAACTATGATTATTGTAGTCGTCATAATAATCATATACCATACCATTTTGTCTAGTTGAAGCCAGAGCTGTACTGTCTCTGTTATTATAGAAAATAACCACATCTCAAAACTAACAGAGGCTTTGACTGTCTTCTCCTCATTCAAACTCACTTTTGCAGTTTGGTTGGTGAGAGACCTCTGTTAATTACTTACTGCTTCTATCATGATACAACACGCCAACATGATAAACACAATCAAAGTAGTATACAACACGCCAACATGATAAACACAATCAAAGTAGTAAGTCAGTTTTAATGTGATTTTTGAATGATATTCAGGCATATGTTCCTTTATTTCTATTCAGCACACTATGTTAGTGTTCCCGGTCAAGTGGACAGGGAGTTGGAGGTCACAGGCAAAAAGCCTGAAGGCTGAAGAACCATTATGCAGGACTAGAGTCTGAAACAGATGATTGTTGCCTAGGAGCCCTGCTGCAGGGACTGACGAAACATTGGCCAACAACTCGGGTTTTCATCTAGATATCTTGGAGGAATGGAACCTCCCTGTTGACTTTGGCTTCAGCATCAGACAGGAAGGCTGCATGTAAAGTTGTACCTTTTAACATGGGAGTCTAGTCCCACTCATGGTCTCACTTTCTGGAGCCAGACTCTGCGAGAGAAACTGCAGCTTTTGGTACCAGTACTTGACTGTTGGCTGATCACTTCTGGAGGTTGATACTTGGGTAAAAAAAAGAAGGAATCAAGTTATAAAAACCTGCAGTAACTAACACGCACTAACAGTAACCAACACAACCCGAACCCTACAGACAGGAAGTAATTACAAAATAAAACAACCCAGATCCATGATGTCAGATCATAAGAGATTTAAGATTAACTTTATTTGTCCTTGACAGGAAATTTGTCTTGGGCACGGGCGCTGACACAGCTGCCTCCTAAAACCACATCATACATCATACATATTCACATTCACATTCACATTCACATCGAAGCATAGTGGACATGGTGTACACATTCAACTGTACAACGAACAAAACAGAAGCCGCAGAAAGTACAGGGTACACGTGGAGCATGTAGACAACCAACAACACCGGCACAGCTTGCCTAATTTGTAATCCATCCACCAATTGGCTAGCCCTCTTATCCAGGTGGGGGCCCAGGGGCCTGGAGCCAAACACCACTCATATTCAACACTACTGGCAATTTGACAGTCATCTATCAACCCAGTGTGCCTGTGTTCGGACTGTGGGAGAAATCCGGAGAACGCAGACAGAAGCCATGCAGGGTAAACATGCAAACTCCACACAGAAAGACCTGAGGCCCAGGGACTGAACCTAGATACCACTAGCGTTGTAGTGCTCAAGACCACAGCTGCAGTTTTAACTGTAAATGTCTCTCTGTCATTCGCTCACTTTGGTTTATGTAATGTAATTCAATAACTTAGAGATGAGATAATTAAAATTGTTCTACAAAAGAATCTGCTTGTGTAACCATCTGAAAAACTTGGTTGCACCAGTGTCAAAATAAGGAGGAGACTTCAGCAGGTTCTGTGCCGTGTTCTTCTCTTCAATCCAAATATGGTATAGATTTTCTATAAAACTTATCAGTAACACTTTACAATAAGGGTCCCTTAATTAATGTTAGTTAGTACATTATTAAGCATTAATTAACTGTTTACAGATATATTAACAATCATTAGTATATATTACTTAGGGTTTGGAAACACATTAATTAATGTAGCCTATTTAAGCAGTTAATTAATGTTTACTACTCAAAGTTAGTTAATACATTAAAAGTTGAATGATGAAATTATTTATCATTATGTATGCATTACTCAGCATTAATTAACACATTAGTTTATATACCAATGCTTAATAATGTACTAACTAACGTTAATTAAGGGACCCTTATTGTAAAGTGTTACCAAATTATCTTTTCTTTTTAGCTGAGGAATAATGTAAATATCAAACCACATGATTATCAGTACTGGCACTGAATACAGGTCTCGACCCCCTCAAAGTCTCAAATCGCATACTTCTTTGGAGTACACTATAAATAAGTGCAAATTTCAACAGGGTAGTACTGTCTCAAATCAAACACTGCCGCTGCGCATTTACCGAAAATGACTCGACAGCTTCTTATTCTATTTTTTAAAGGCTGATTGCAACCAGCCGTTGGAGCCCTATCGCTGATACTTGACAGTGATTATTGTCGATGAAAATGAGCTATTGAGTTGTGTTTTATTGTGTTATTATTGATGTTGTGTTGTTTTGAGTGTTTTTTTAAAAGACATTTACGCCGGTGTCAGCTCCATCACTGCTCAAATCAACTACCGCCATTTGAAAAGTAGCGACGTAGCGGAAGCAGGTCACTACTTTTCAGATGGCGGTAGTTGATTTGAGAAGGCGGCCGTTGAGGGTGGAAAGTGTCCAACGATCCACACTCTATTTTCTGGCCGTTTGAGTGCACCAATTGAGTAGCGCACTACATTTTCACACACTGCTCAGTGTGAACGCACTTATGTACTCAAAATATGAAGTGTAAGTGCAGAAGTATGCGATTTGGGACACACCATTGGTCTTGGCATGCTCTGGTCTCGATTACAACACTACTGTACATACCACCAATATCAGCTCACACCTGCTGACATCTACCGACGCCACTAGTGTTCAAGTTTTATAAACAGACAGTCACCAGCTGAGGCGTCTCATATGAGACTCTGACAACAACCATGTGAGCCGTCTGAGGCAGCTAACAGCTCACTGCCTGGAACAGGATGTGGTGACGTTCCACCTTGTAGCTGTGTGTCTGTGTTGTTTCAGTCAGGTCGGTGTGCTGCTAGTCAGGAGAAGCAGCAGGTCAGTGAGTGAATCAGAGAGGCTCTACATGACTACCTCACACAGCCCCATGAGAAATAACCTTCACTTTCCCTTTTTACACACCTGGTGATACCAGCTCAGTCTGGTGAGTTCAGGGTTCACACACACACACACACACACACACACACACACACACAAACGGGGGAACCAGGCTCAGGCTTTATTTGAATACAAATGTAGAACCTGAGGGGAAAAAGAGTGACTTAATAAAAGGTTACATAATGCATTAGAGTGAAAAACAATACCAACACAACACAACTTTGACCATTTCAGTGCACATGGGCAGGTCCAGGCCCCTGCACCACATGGTCTGAGGAGCTTACAGGATGAGTGTGATGCAGTTGCAGTGCAGCATGCTGATGTGACAGGCTGCTCTCTGTGTGTCTGTGTTCACACTGAGAGAATGAAGCTGTCATCAAAGAAGAAAACTGGCTGTTGTCGGTTGACTGGCAAACACTTCCCTGGGACAGGTCGGTGTCCAAGGTCGTTTTCACACCTGACCAAGAGGAACTCGGTTCCATTGTGGAGCTGAAAGTTGTAGCACTGTTGTGTTTATCACTTGGTTCGCTTCTGCTTTCACACTGCCATTTCTGAAGCACAAACTTTCTGAATAACGTCACACAGTTGAAACAGGCGCTCGCTGATTGGACAAATTTGCTCCTCCTGACCCGCAAAAACAAACAGCAAACATGGAGCAGCATGTTAAATGAGCTGTTTTATTATATATACACCACATGCCACTGTATGTGGTGTGTTGACCGTCATTCATAGAACCACAGTTATCTCCATAATTGTTCTTTTTTTTTTTTTTTTTTACTTATCAAATGAGGGCAGCTACATTTCACTCTTACAATGAGAAAATGAAAGGAAAACGGCACCGGAGGAAAATTACGGTCGATGACGGTCTATGAGGTGTTTGTGTTGCTAACATTACAGACGCACTGTGTACAGATGCACTGTGTATTGCAACACTTTCTACATTTGGCCCAGTGAGCGTTCACACTGCATACGAACCACACCACGGTTCACTTGCAAGTGACCCACATTTTCAGGCGGACCAGAGTTTATTTGTTTGGTCAATGCTTTAGATTATCCCAGGAAACGAACCCTGGTCCGTTTAAAGCGAACCAGACAGCTCGGTGTGAAAGCGACCTAAGAGATGTCAGTGGTCATGGAGAGTTTACCTCTAGAAGAGTGTGGTCATATTCAGGTGTATGTAAACCAGACTCAGTTCATCAACACCATTCACAAGGACGTGCCTCCAGGCCCATATGTAGGGTTATTCAGGTTTATGTGCAGAGGTGGTGAGTAACAAAGTACAAATACTTTGTTACTGTACTTAAAGCCCTAGTATGTAACTTATTTGGCTTTTTATTAGCAAAAATCAAATATTGCTTTCATAAATACGTATTTCACTGAAGTCGAATCACACCCGCATACAAATGAAAGCTTTCTCGTACCTTAAAATGAGTTGTTACAAGTCATTACAAATACATAAGTGGGCGACGCACCGAACCGAGGCGGCCATGTTGCATCGCCATTTTTTTACCTTCAGTGGCAGCGTGACCGTAGGTAACCACGGAAACTCACCAGAGCTGTCGGCTCAGGGAGAAAGTTTTCCAGGTAGCGCCTGTTAAAACTGTGAGGAAGGACGGAGGCACTGATGTTGCATTCAGGTGCAGTCAGGCAGACGGCCGTCGGCAAACCAACCGGATGTCATTTTACTGGACGAGAGAAAGACGGTAAAACGTGGGTCAGGTAAACAATACGGCATCACCATGACAACATATTGTCAGGCCTGTATTGTTTTGCCTTGTGCTGGCGGACCACTTGTTTACATAGACACTTGTTTATCATGTTACATGCAGCGTCTGTTGTCTGTCTGACGTCTGCCCGATTTCACGTGAATGCAACATCAAGAATACGTTCCAGATATGCAACCGCAACCTAGATGGGGGGAATTCCTACACATTATACCTTTTAAATAGATTTTTCATGTATCTGTACTTTACTTGAGTATTTATTTTTCTGATGACCTTTTACTCTTACTCCCTACATTTGAACACACATACTTTCTACTCCTCACATTGTCAAAATAGGTTTGTTACTTTTTCAACCTCTACGAGTGGCGACCAGGGGTTAGAGTCAGACCGAGGCTGTGCACCTGACGCATTTTTCAGCTCATACGGTTCCTGTTCACACACGTTTGTTTTCATTCTTGTCCAAACACACTACTGGCAGAGCGTCATGTTTCCATGCCGATTGACTGGACAAAGACACGTCATATTAACATAACGCTAAGAAGTAACGAGAGCCTGTACTTTTACTTTTACTTGAGTAAAGGAGTTGAATCAGTACATATTCAGTACTTTTTACACAAGTATCTGTACTTCTACTTGAGTACAGAATGCGAGTACTTTTGACACCTCTGCTTATGTGTGTTAAAAATGACCATAAACTCCTGACACCTGAAGGGCTGTGGAGGCCCATGTAACTGTAATAATAGTGATAATGAGAGACATGCATCAACACAGAGAAAAGGTTATTGTCATTGAAATAAGTAGTTGAGTTTAGATATTCCTTTAAATTGTTGTCCTTAAAGCTGGCACCCAAATGATCAGGATATAATCACATGAAATATAATATGATAAAGGGTTGGGGTTAGGGTTATAATAAAGTTTTTTTTCCCATAGCTATCTCCTACAGAATTTAGTCAGAGATAATAAAGTGGCTTTTAAAGAGACATCAGAGGACAAGGTCTATTAGTCAGAATGGCTGGTAGCTGCTCAATCAGTAATTATTGGCCTCAGATTATTTTGCCGTGTTATCTCTGTAGAGGCACGGTCTTGTTTGAAGTCGTCACATTTCTTCATCTTCCTGTAGAATGATTAAGGCTGTGGTCCAACCGTCAAAATAATCTCCTCTCCAACCACTTCTCCTTGATCTTCCTGGAAAAACGTCACGCAGTCAGGAAAAGATGTGAGGGAGTATTCATAAGGATTTATGAAAATAATCTGACTGCATTTACGATGAGATTTGTTTGTTTTGTTTAACTAACTTTATCTATAACACTTGGATTTACTTACCTTGAGAAAATAAAGCAATCGAGACTGAAACGTTGACTGAAATAAACAGAGATTAATTAAAAAGCCAGGCTCTTAGAATAATAATTAAAGGAATAAGGAACTGAACAAAGGATCAGAATGAATTATATTCAAAGACAACAGTACGTTTCCTTTCATTTTTATACATTTGTTTGGAAAAGAAAATTACTTTGAATGATAATATAAACTAGAAATCCGTTGTGCTTATTCTTCATGCCAAGTCCTGACAGGGTTTAAAGAGATAACATCGGCATTTATGGATTCAGGCTTCAATCGATCACTGTTTCTGAATTTATGTGGATCTGCTGAGGTGAAACAAACCAATGTTGTGAGATTAAATGTTGCTACGGCAAGGGATGGTGGGATGGCATCCCTCCCCTCCTTTTGGTAAAGGAGGGTTCAGTGTTTCCTTTGCTATATGAGACAAGATATGAAGCATTGAAGCTCATTCCCTTATCAGTGAGAGAGGATCAGCCCGGCTCTGATCGGGGCTTCTGCTCTGATGCGTCCTGTTAATCTGACTCAGTTCAACCCTTCCTAAGAAAGAAGAAAAGACCTTTTGACTGCAGCCCTTGCCTGAGCAGTAACATGTAATGACTCAGAGACAGCAGAGAGAGGCAGAGGTAATTATGCTGACATGCCAGCTGTGTTCACTGTGACTGCTGACAACATCACAGAGAGAGCAGCTTAAGTGCAGCCACTTGAGCCTTCCCTGCCTCAGTGTCGTTGTTTGTACATATTTCAAACTAAACATGGAGCATATGGACTATTGTAACCTTAATGCATCCAGCAGGGTGGTTGCATTTAGAGGCAGCCTCACTTGATCACAGTCTCAGACATTCACAGCTGGAGGCCCAGCAGCAGCAGCTCTAAAAACAGGTGAACACATCCAAGATGCCTTGAGGATGCAGTAGAGATCTGGGGCAGGTTTCCCAAAGCTTTCATAACTATACGTCATTCTTCAATACTTTTTCTCCATCTTAACATTTTCATGTGTTTCCGGAAGCTTTCTTTGCTAAGAATATCTTCCCTACGACATCTGTTGCTAAGGTTGGTCTGGAGCTCTCTTAGACTCTTCTGAGTCGGGATGAGCCATGTTGTGAAAATGTCCTTTTAGCTCCTGAGAGAGAAAATCATAAGTCCAGCAAAAAGAGGTTTCACTTAATTTTATCTTACAAGAGGTGAACTGTCATACACATAAAAGTCTTTATGAATGAGAATGCACACCGAGATTTGGTTTCCATTACATGCCACACACAACGTTTAGAATTCGGTGTTGCGCATGAAACTGATATAATCCTATGCTACAGCGACTGTGGTTTACCAGTCATTTTCAGCCATTGATAAAGAAAATTATTTTGGAAGCGTTTTCACTAAATAAAAGTATGTGACCAATAGAAGCTTTATTCAACTAATAAGATGACATTTGGTTAGTTATTCTCATAAGATTAGTGATAGTCATCAACAATATGGCCAACAATTAGGGTCTAATTACAGTAGGTAAGCTATATACATATGCGTAGGCTATATGTGCCATCATGGTGGCCTCTTGTGAGGCCAAACCATGGCAGTGATATAACACATCCTTGTGCTTAACCAGAGACGCAGCCGCCTGCTGAGTCACAGTTAGTGAGTTAGTTCACATTCATTATTTTATCAGATAAAACATCTGCCAGCTGGACACCACGTTTGAAAATGCGATTTTAAAAAGAATAGTGACTCCTTCTTTCTAAAGAATCTGTGACAGTGGGTGGGTTGCTTTTAGAGCAAATGTTAACTAATGGCACAAAAGACTAAATTGCACCAGTAATTAAATGAGGCTGCTGGCCAGTCATCTGTGATTGCTGACTAACAAGCCGTCAGTGTTACATGTGCGATTTGTGAAAAAACCACAGGGGGGGATAGTGATGGCTAAATAAAAAAAAAAACAAGAAAAGAAAAGACAGAAAGGACGCACTGTGCTGTCCAGGCGGCTCATCTGCAGCTCGCAGGAGGCCTAAAAAATGTGGAAACCGCTGATGATCTCCAGTTGAACAACTGTGTAAGCTGTTTAATGTTAGCAGAAGTGAAAATTGATCCAATTTCAGCACCTTCTTGTGGACAGCGCACCTTATGTCATTTCGTTGCAAACTCATTCTTCAGGAAGCTCCTGAGAAACAGTTCAGAGAACAGGCGTAGAAAGGTCAACAACTTTGGTAAGATATACCTTTGGAGTCTTGTTAACTTGCTAACAGAGAAAGTTATCGGGAAACCGGCCCCTGATCATTCGCACCACAATTTGAGCAGGTCTGGACCACATGGGACTACATTATGGGTACATTTTTCAAAACCGCCGATGCACGTTCCCGTCTGGGCAGTTTTCTGGCAAGCAGTCTCTGCATTTGCCTCGAAAACAACTCTGTCTCATAACGTTCCGTTATTATCTCATAGCGTGATGAATGTGCAGGTCACAACTTGTCCACCAGAACGTTTTGGAGTTGTTGGATTGTGTATTTGATGAGTTTGATGAGGGAACTCAAGAAATACCATTAGCCTCCGTAGCATAGCTCTGAGCAGCTCACAGCTCTGCTCCGCCGTTCTAAAAATAGCTTGCACCGACAATTAAAGGTAACGAATCTACCCCTAAAACTAGGGATTATGGCAATGGGCCAATTTGCCAAAATGTTGAACTATCCCTTTAAGCAGTGTGAACTGAAATGCATCCAACAGATACCTGTTTATCGCCATGTACAACAGGGGAGGGAGATCCAGTCTTAAAGCAGGTGTGAACAGACGTACTTAGAGCCGTCCGCTGTGATCACATCAGTGATGACACAGGTTAATACCAGGTCTGAACAGGGCCTACGGGGACATGAGTCAGCCTGGTCGCTGTAAGAACAAAATACAAGGAGGCAGCATTTCCTTCCTCCCTGTTGGTAGTAGTGAGGCTCTCAGCAGCTCTTCAGCGAGAAGCATTCTGTTGGTTGGCCCATTATCACCAACAAAGCCCAAGGTCAGTCAACAACATGCAGTTATTGTCCTGAAAAGGCTGCTTCAGTCGATTTCCTTGGAGACCAGAGAGCATGAAATGGTTTCTGGATGGTTGCTGCAGTGACTCACACTCCACCATTCACCACCGACAGATCAGAGCCTGTGACACACACGTCCCCCCGCCCTCTCTGCCCGCTCGCTGTGCCTGCGTTTGAAAAGAGAAAGCGAAAGATGGGCAATGTTTCTCTAATTACACAGCATTAGAGCTAGGTTGAGTCCTCCCCGAGGACGGCTGATGTAGGAGGAATAGGAAACGTTGCATCAGAGCTCGGAGTCATTGAAAATCTCACTGCATCAGCTCTTAAATACAGATGGACCATGAAGGTGGTGACAGACCCATTAACTGTATCAGTGTTCAGTTCGGTTCACTTGTACTAAACTGTAATAAAACGTGCCTGTTGGATATTAACTGATGGTCACCATGTGTCTGTGTGACCCACAACAACATTACTGTCAGAGATCAAACTACAGAGCGTTTACAGTAAGTGTTTAAGTCTTTTTTAATGACCTGGCTGCCTGTGTTGGTGATGATCCGTCTCACAAACAGCCCATTTAGCCTAAAGAAACATCGACTGGGCTCCTTTGGTCCAGTTTCTCTGCAGCACTTTATAGTCAAACCTCGCTCAGCCTGCCCTGTGTGTGGTGGCCTGTGGTTCCACCTGCTGCTCCACTCCCACTCACTGATTGCCTCCCCCAGTGTCCATTTTATATTATGCACATTTGTATTTGCCACAGATTTTCTTCCTTTTTTTTCCAGGGGTGGACAGAGCCTTTGCCACTGCTGCCTCAACCCTCTGGAACTCCCTCCCTCTAAATGTCCACAACTCAGACTCTCTGCACTCATTTAAAAATCAGATCAAAACCCACCTTTTCAAAAGAAAAAAATAATGATACAAGTCCTGACACCCACTGCATCTCAATTTGTTTTGTTCTTGTTTCATTTTTCAAGAGATTCGTCATGTAAAGCATCTTTGAGCGCCTTGGAAAAGCACTATACAAATCTCATGTATTATTATTTATTTAGTTCTATTTATTCTATTTCCAGTATCTTACATAACATTTGAATGTCTTTTATATTTCTAATTGTCTGTCTTATGCTGCTACTGGATATTTGAACTTCCCTTGGGATCAATAAAGTATCTATCTAACTTTAGACTTGCTGGTTCAGCAACAACAAAATCCTACACCATCCAAAAATGGTTCAAAACAACCCGAAAACTGATCATGCATCAAAGAAAGGGCTATTTAAGTAAAGCAACTAATGAACACACATGCAAACACTCAAAAATGTAGAACTAACTAATAGAAATTTTTCATTTCTATTAGAAAGACTATGGAGGGTAGTGACATCACACATTAGATGTAGGGGGACTGTCGGGAGGTCAGAGGTCAGGTCTCTCTGTTGGTCTGATGGTCCACCCCCAGACTGAAACATCTGGCCAGATGTTAACATGCCTCCAGACGATGATCCTCTGACTTTACATCTGGCAGCACCACAGGGTGTGTTGTTGGACTCACCCCCTGTTACTGTGACACTAACATGTGTGTGTGTGTGTGTGTTGTTTCAGGACTACGACCTGAGTCAGCTGCAGCAGCCTGATGCTCTGGAGCCAGAGTGTGTCAAAGTGGGGATCAGACGTCTGGACGAGAGGCCCCTCCACTACGACCACCAGTACCCAGTCCGCTCTGCTGCCCCCCACCCAGGAGACATAGGAGACTTCATCCACGAGGTGGGACAACACTCTGTGTGTGTTTCTGTCTGTGTGTGTGTGTGTGTGTGTGTGTGTGGACGGTTGAAATATCAGAGACAACATGTTTGTCAGTGTTGTCAGTTTAAACCTGCAGGTGTCAGCTCGCAGGAAGTGATGAATCACCCAGAGTGAGATGCAGACAGTGAGCGGACAGTGTGCACAGACAGACAGGATTAGCAAACGTTAGATCTTTTGCTTCTCTCAGCCTGTTTCTATCCTGTGGTATTGGGCATCAAAGTGCTCAGGATGTGCAGTTTACCTCATCATCTGACAGGATTCAGGGAAACTGAAGTTCAAACAGTTTCTCTCAGAGCTGCTGCTATGAGAACTCACACACTGAAACCTTCAGACACTTTGATTACTGCTGATGAAAACACAGCACAGAGCACATAGCCTGCGTTTAAACAGTGAGCTCCTCAAACATGAAGTATACAGTAGAGTGATGAAGGCAGGAGACACGTCAGCCTCCAGTTGAATTGAAAGAATGGTGTTGGCAGACAAACGGAGTCTGGGTCACTCTAAATAAGCTTTGTAGTGGTCAAGATTAACTCAGCTCAGACACGGTCCAGCCTGGATACCAGAGTTCAGCTCCACAGACTGGCCACGAGCCACAGCTCATTAAACCTTCAGGCTTTGAGACTCTGATGCTTCCATCATCATCATTTTCCATCATGTTTGATATATTTAAAGGTCCATAAAGTATAAAAGCGCAGTTTGTGTTGTATAGTTGATCTAGGTTCTGTATTCATCCAGTGAAAACATCAGTCCACAGAGAAATGCACAAAGCCTGTATTCAAAAACTGAGCCTTAAAACCAACCATCAGGACTTTGTGATGTCACAACAAAGCGGTCACCAGTCTGAGCCACACTTCAGCTCTTTCCCACGTGGCTGAAATCTATGAATCAAACATTTATATGCATGCAGTAAATTGTCAGCATTGGTTTTTACAATCATGGTCGATTTACTCGTACAGTGTGAGGAGGTATGAAATAACAGTATTTCTAAAATTATACAGTGTGTGTTCAGCTTAAGTCTCAGTGAATTGATGTTGCACCTCCACACACCTTCCCACACTGCATAATGAAAGTTAACAGTGGTCCCTAACCCTTTGGGGTGGCCACAGCACAGGGAGCATGAGGAGAACAGATGACTCAATTCTCTTTTTTAGTTGGTAAAGTTAAACTGCCACCATCAGTCGCCATCAGGCCTGTCACAGTTATTACATAATCGCCTGACCGCAATCATTTGACCTGACCGCAGTCATTTTGCATCATTGTTACAATGGTTTCCCTTCATCTGTATAAAAACAGCCGGATGAAACTAACACATATCTTCTTCTTCTACAAGGTATGTGTATTTTTAAAATAGGTTTGGACTTGTACTGTAAAAGTGGCATAAAATAATCAGAAAGAGACAATTAAATTGTTAATCGCAATAATTTGTCTGGTAATTAATCGTCAACTAAGATTTCATTGATTGACAAGCCTAGTCATACGAATACTAATATGAATATGAATACGAACACGAACAGGAACACAAATATGAATACAAATTACTTTATTAATTCACAAAGGGAAATTCATTTGTCTGTCAGCTCATCTACCATTTGCAGAGGAATTAAACAATCTGATGGCTGTCTGGTCTGATGATACTTTGTTTTGTTATATTCATTTACTACTTTTCATTAACAACACTGCTTCTCTGGGAGATATGGGGTTGTACTCTCTCTCACCCACACACGCACACACACATACAACTATCACGGAACTTTACTGTAAGTGCAATAACATGTAAAAGGCAAATAAAAGAAGAACTTTATCAAACCAGGAACAACAGAGAGGAGATATTTACATGTTTGTGAATTGTTATGGTTTAGCTTTGTGTGTGTGTGTGTGTGTGTGTGTGTGTGTGTGTGTGTGTGTGCCTCTAAACCTTCCTGAAAGCATTACATCCCTCAGATGGATTAAATACGAGTCTCTGAGTTAATCGCGGGCTTCATGAGGAGACTCAGCTCTTCCTTCAGAGCTGATAACTCTTGTCACATCTTCAGCTCAACACTGAGGAATCATCATCAGTGTGTGCGTGCCGCCGTTGCATGCCGGGACCGCGCGCCGCTGCCTGCCTGCCTGCCACGTTACACATTGTTTGCGAAGTGAGCGAGTCTCTTTTTTTGTGGTCGGGGCTGTAATAAAGGCATCTGCCAGTCGCAGCAACGAATAATGAGCGGGACCTGTCAGACATGGCAGCCTGATCCAGACAGCTTAATCCCGCAGACATGACAAGCCAGTGCCTCTCCCTCGCTCTCTCTCCCTCCCCTGCGCTAATACTAGGCTCCCATTCAGTGTCAGAGCGGTGGAAGCGTCTTCGGTCCGATGACAGACGTGGTGCACCAAAACATCTGGGCTCATCAGATCCACTGAGACAACACCTCTGTTCTGTTAGTTTGGATGGAATGGTGTCAGTGTTCATTGGAGATTAGATTAGATTAGATTAGATTAGATAAACTTTATTGTCTTGGGCAAAAAGTGCATACAGCCATACAACAACAATTGGTAACACTTTATAATACACTATTAAGCATTAGTTAAAGCAGAAGTAAGCGATCCGGTCGTTTTGGCTAACTTCCTGTCAGCCGATGGAGTTAGCAGTCCCCGCCCTCGTCCTTACGTCACCACATTCACATGCATCCCTTGGCTGCACACACAGAGAGGACCGCCCCTTTATGCCGTTCTCTCTCCTCATTGGATAAAGGTTGTAGGATACAAGGAAAGTTTTCTCCTCAGCTTACAGCAGAGCAGAGTGACTGACAGACCCGTGTTTCAGACCAAACACTCTATGTAAGTGATTGCTGTCGGAAGATATAACTATTTAAGACTTATATTAACACAAATATTCCGCTTACTTCTGCTTTAAGCATGAAATACCAAGTTCATCATTTATAACACACAAATACTCATTAGTATGTAGTTTATAAACACATTTTAAAATGTTTTACTCATCATTGATACTGTAAGCACTAACTGTATTTATAAACTACATACTAATGGGTATTAATGCGTTATAAATGAAGAATTCAGTACTTACTGTATTATAAAGTGTTACCCAGACAATACAGCTTTGCACTAACAATCAGAAATGTAGCAGTCGGCATTTCCAGTTATAATTAAGAACTAAAAAAAAGCAGAAAAGGACAAGAAGCTTGACTTGTGTGCAAAATAGGAAAGTTAAAGAATAAATCGTAAAATGTATCAAATAATAAGATCAATGGGGCGAGCTACTGTTCACTACGGCCTGGTTGTTTATTCAGAAGAGCTATTTAAGTAGGGAGGAAGCAGCGTTTGTAGCGGTTACTTTTAGAGCGACAAGCTCCGTAACGTCTGCCTGAAGGTAACAGCTCGTTCCTCTAAAAACAGAATGCGTGATGGATCCTTCATCACTCCATGAGCCAGTCTAAGTACCTTCTTCTCAAAGATCGTCTGGAGTGTTTGAGAGTCATTTTTTTTGCCAATCACCTTCGTGGCAGTATTTACCATTTTTACAATCCTGGATGCATGGCTGTCCACCAGTTCATGAAGACTGTCTATGTGTGTGTATGTGGGCGCGTGCTGGTAATCTGCTGAATCTCCTCCTAGAGATAGAGGCAGCATCTGTGCACCCTGACCCAAATCCTCCTCCGTAATCCCTCTTTCTCTCCCAGCACTCCCCTCTACTGTCTGTACACACACACACACAAACACACACTTCTCAATCTCGGTCTTGTGGCTGTTCACTAGAGTGAGTGAGTGAGGATGGGAGGGGGGCGGAGGGGGGTGAGTGATGCAGAGATTAAGACTGGCGGGCTGGTGATTAGGAGGTCGACATTGGACAAGTCCCACATATCAGGGAGAGGGAACGCGCCGCGGCTCCTTTCAGGCGGCAGGAGCGGGTCAGCGAGGGTCCGCAGACTCTGGGCCTTTTACGCGGCTTCTACAGTTCCTGTACAGTTACTATAGAAACCTTATAGGATTATTGTAATCCGGCGGTAAATGTAGTCAGAGTCTTGTAGCTCTTTCAAGCGTAAACCCATCCTCTCGCAGACATTCTGTGGAGTGTGTGGGCTGCGGTCACGTGGGGACGATCTGACAGCAGCAGATATCACACACAGACCTGTTCTGTGCTGCAGCCCTGATATTTATGGAGCCTGTGATGTGAGTCTGCTGTGCAGCGCACATCAAACACAGGCTGTGTGTGTTTGATCAGTCATATTACTGCCCCATCGCTGATAAGGAGCCCTCAGATGGTCCCAAGCGCAAATGCAATTATCCACATATACTGTATTGTTTTTGCAATATATAATGAATCTACATAAAAGATAGAAATGGAGCTTTGAATGTATCCAGCACATATTAACTTTATGTTCATGTTTGTTTGCTAAATGTTGGTTTAATAAAGTTACATAAATAGATATCAAAATTTGTATCATGTCGTTCGCGAATGTTTCGTCCAAAGGAACGAATTGTTTGAGTGAAGGAACTGAACAGAATCACTTCCTGACCTGATTCGTTCTTTTCTCAGTTCAGTTCAGTTGAGTCTGGAACTGCTGCGTGGTCTGGGAATCACTGAATCACTCGTGAATCTGGTGCTGGAGACTCTGGTTGCGAGGGAACGGTGCATGTTCAGTGATGCGTTCACTGAACGTACTGTCACTCAGGGCTGAGGGCTCAACGTTCACTGTGTGCAGTGATGGGAATAACGGCGTCATAAAATAACAGTTAAAGGAGACATATTCTGCCCCCTTTTCCACAAATTAAAATAGTTCCCAGGTGTCTTAAAGACATGTCTGTGACATGCTTTGGTCAAAATACCCCAAGGATCAAACATCACAGCTCTTTTCATCCTCTCAAAACAGCCCTGTTCAGAACGGCTGGTTTCAGTGCCTGTCCCTTTAAATGCAAGTCAGCCACTGCTTGCCCCACCCCGCCCCTTCCACCGGTCCCAAGCAGGGGTGGGGTTATGCAAATTCAAATCCTAGTTACATCATTGGAAGACAACTGAGGGAACAGCTCCTAAAACCACATGGATTTAAACCTTTTTGTCAATTCTCACATTTTGGGGGCCAGAAGGCAAGACATACACTCAAATATAAGAGCCTTCAAAAAGTGATATTTCCAGAATATGTCCCCTTTAAAGTGTACATTATATACACAATCAACTGGTCAGAAAAAAAATGTTTATCTGGAACTAACCAAGTCACTCAGTATTCCTCCACACAGGCAGGCTGTTGGCTTGGCTCCCACCAAGCACTGGACGATTTGGTGAACAGATTCTTTAAACATTTTTTTTTTTTAATAAACTGAATCTAGTTATTTATTACTCTCAAAAGAACTGCCGTTCCCATCACTAATTAAAATTGCATATACAGTATAGTGCATAGGTGTATAGGCTTACACTGTGCAAATGAATGTGTGTATGAAAATGTTTCATATCGATACTTTTATTATGACTTTTAACAAATGCCCGCGTCCATACCTGTGCTTGTGTAACTGATACACCTTCCTGTCTCCCCGTGTCTGTCTTTTCCAGGGCCTGAAGGCAGCGGACAACGACCCCACCGCCCCCCCCTACGATTCCCTGCTGGTGTTCGACTACGAAGGCAGCGGCTCCACCGCCGGCTCCCTCAGCTCCCTGCACTCCTCCTCGAGCTGCGGAGACCAGGACTACGACTACCTCGGCGACTGGGGGCCGCGCTTCCGCAAGCTGGCCGACCTGTACGGCGGAGGGGACGACTAAGCTCCCTCGGCCCCGTCCCCGCCCCCCCCCTTGCCCGCCTGCCCGCTCGTCGACAACTACAACAACCACCACCCTCCCCTCCCCCCTCTAAACCAACCCCACCCCGCCCCACCCCTGCTCCAAGGGCAACAGGCGTGGCGTGGGTGGAGTTAAGGAAAACACCACACGGAGCGAGGAACGGGGCTTTTGGGATGATCGACACTTGTGTATCACCACGGGGACATCTTTTAACAGAGACCTGCTGCTGCTGGAGGACAGGTGATGAAACTAAGGGGCCATGCGGAGTCGGCGGTGGGGGGGCAGGCGGGCGGGGGTGGGGGTGGGGGGGGGGGGGGGGGCGCCCCGATGAGGCAGCGGGGGGGAGCATTCAAGGCTAATGGACATTATCATCTGAGCATTAGCCACCCTGAGCTAACAGCCGGAACAGAAGGGACGTTGTCTCTGCGACAGCCATGCTACAGACGTTCATCTACACTTGAATCTCACAGTACAGGAGCACCGGGCTCAAACGTGCCTTTTTGTACATTCTTTTGATTGTGTCCTGATTCTGTACATTGCTTTAAAAAGCTCTGCTGCTCTACAGCTGCAGCCGGAGGAGTGCTTCGCCATGATAACGAGCGCATGTGTGTGTATGTGTGTGTGTGTGTTCCACCTCATTACCTTTATTGCGTGTGTGTGTGTGTGTGAGAGTGAGTGTGTGTATGCGTGTGAGTCATTTTCGCAGAGTCACACTGGATGGACACTAAAGGGCAGAGAGACTATGACGAGACGCCCTGGATGATCCTACCTGTGGAAACGTGGCTCTCCTGTACAGCTCTGGGTGTTAGCGCTTTTCCTCTGCTTCAGTCAGAACGTTCTACATGTTAACAACTGTTGCTGTTAATGTAACAACAGCACACCACCTTCCACATAAATCCTCTCTCCAAAGCTGGTGTGCGATTGGCTCAGTTTATGACACCTCTCTCTCTGGAGGTTTTCACAGCAGGAGACTCAAACTGTTATTTGTGGTGCAGGTTATATATAGTGGTTGTGTCCTCACAGTGTCTCCACTGATGGGAATGTGAGTTTATTGCAGGGTGATAAGATACAGCAAAACAACAAATGGTGATAGAATATAATTTCAGAATGATGTACGAACAGGAAGTAACTCATATTTAATGCCCTTTAATCTGCTGATTTATCCATCCAGCAGACAAGCATGAAGTTCAGGAATCCAGTTGATGTAACTTGCTGCAGTTGTGGCAAAATGTCTCTGTTGTTAATTCTTTCAGTTCAGAGTCCTTATTTACTGTAGATCTGTCTGGTTTCTGGGAGATACATTCCATAAAAAGAAGCAGTTAAAATAAAATATAGGAAACATAATGTTTCTTGTGTGGGTGTCAAATGAAGTTACACAAAATGACAAACAACAGCTTCTCGTATAAGTCTGTTACAGCCATATCTCTGGGCAACAAATTGAATTGAAGGCAACTGGACTTCATCAGTTCGCAACGCATCAGTCTGACTCGTCCTCACTAGTCTGACTTTTACAGTCATATGCAAATTGCATCAACACGACACATCCATGTGGATCAGGTCTGAGCACACTGAACCAAATAAAACCAGGACTCCCAGTCCGCCGGAGGACTATCACTGTCACTATAGCACAAAATCTTCAGCAGCTTCATGAGGGGAGAGGTCCTGCAGGTCGGTCTGAGTGTGGGAGGAACAGGTTCAGTGAGCAAGGGCACAACATGTGGTTCATTAAGAAAATAGAAAATAGTACACATTTCCTTCTTATCACCATAATTGCCCTGAGCAGCCAACTATAAACTATAAACATAAACATTAAATCTTTCGCCTAATGTGAATCCCCAGAGGAGCTTGTTTAAAGTGTGTTCATCGTCTTCAGCTCATCATCACGAGCAAGGGATTCTGGGCCGCTTGGTGAATCAGGTCCTGGTCTTTGTTGGGGCGAAACATAACACATCATGAAGTAATGGACTGACTCACTATAATTATGTATTATTGTCCGCCGTTGAGTCATCTGTTGCTTGGGTTTGTGTCGGTGAGCAGACGTTGGTCCAACCCAGAGTTGTACAGTAGAGTTTCTTTTTTTTCTTTCTCCAGGTAGGTTCTCCAGAGCCGTGGGGAAGACATGTACAGTAGTGCTAGAATTTAGATAGATCCCTTCTGTTTCTGTTTTGCTTTTATCACAGTGTAATTTAGGCAGCTGGTTGCTGATTGATCGGGGGGTGGGGTGGGGAGGGGGGTCATCGTTTTGTAGCAGAGACACTTCTTGATACTGCTGTGGTGGATTCAAAGGCAATGTTTTCTGTCTGCTGATGATTTGCCTTAGTGTTCTCTGAATACTCACTGTAAACTCAACTCTGTACAGATTGTATTTTTTCTCTTGTTGTTCTTTTGGCTGTGGTCACAGAAAATGACATGCTATTATCCTGAATCCTTGTATATGTGTCATTTGGATTACAAATTAAAACGTTTTTGCATGTTTTTATCTTTTCATTATGGGAAAACAGTATTTTCACATCCTTTGCAAAGAAGGTCAACACCAGCAACACACATGACAGCAATGTGACAGTCCTGACCTTATAAGTCAACAAGATCAATGAACTTTTAATGCAGCAGGACCACGGGCAGAGCAACACTGACACTTTTTCCACATTAGAGGAACGTAATGATTCAGATGTGGTGTTTGTGCCATCTGATCAATCCAGTACTGTGTCTGTCTGCACTGAGCAGGTAAGAAGAAAATGGCATGACAACCTCCAGATGTTGCAATACCATCTTAACTATATCAACCAACACAAATACACAACTCATTCAATACAACTCATTTATCATCCATCCTGAGATGATCCTGAATGATCACAGGAAAGAAAAATAAAATGGGTTTCAGATAATTTGTTAACACTGCACATAAAACACCAATGTGTAAGGTCCCATGGGACGACATGGGAATTCTAGCAACATGACAGTGACCACCTCTTGCATCTTTTTGGCTGCCACATCTTAATATCCCCCTCACTGTGCCTTTTAATGAGACAAATCTACAGTAATACCACCCAAAATAACACATCCAGCAAAATAGTCAGAATAGTCCAAAGCATCATGAAGAGAACTACTGCCATTATAGAAATATAGAATACACAATCTACAATCTGGAAAAATTTGTGACCAAAAATCAATGGAAAGACCATCTGCTTCCATCAAGAACCAAATCACATTTTTGGACATCTTTGGAGCCCAATCATTAATAATTTAAGTTCTTCAATATAAACCATTCCCATTCAACTCCTTTTGCATTTTCCCCATCAAAATCTCACTGCAGTATGAGTACATACAGTGTTAAACATCACATACCAGCTGAGCTGAAGAAGCTGTATTGCAGATGCAGAGACACTAATGGGAAACGTCAATTCCCTGGCTAACAAGTGTGATGAACTGGGTGTACTTGTGAAGACCCAGCAGCCCATCAGGAGTGTAGTCTCAAGTGTTGATTGACCCGGCTTCGCTACAGTATGAGCAGACAGAGAGCAGGTGGGAAGAAGAAAGGTGTTCTGCTTGTGAGCAACAGGTGGTGCAACCTCAGTCATGTAACAAAGAAGGAGACGATCTGCTGTCAGGATGGTGAACTGTTCATAGTCAGTCTCAGATCTTCCAATGTACCAAGGGATTATTCTCACATCACCCTGACACAGCCATTGCAATATGGGGGGATTGTAAACAACTCTCACCTCTCAGCTGACTGGCTTCACAGTATGACCACAGTGCCATAAGGAAAAACAAACAACACACTCCAGGATTTGGCCCATCCTTACCTGGTGTTTTCATTGTTGCACACCAGTCAGATGCTACGTGCAGTAGTGTATTATTCTATTTTTAACGAAAAGATACACAAAAAAGACACAACAACCCCAAAAGTTTTGAACAAACTCTCCCATACTTACAGTACCGACTGAGGCAGATGATCAAGCACCCAGAGTCTGAGTGAAGTTTTTCCTCTCCACTGGTGCCATGTGTGCTGTTCTTGATGGGATGGGTTTCTGTAAACACTGAAAAAAAAAGAGTTTGGAAACATTATTTCAGTTAATCATTTCTCCCCTTTAATTATACCAGTTGGTGTTGTGTTTTATAAGGAGGTACAACTTGTACTGTATGGATCATGCCTCTGGGGAATGAGCAACACAGAAACGTGTGGATAGTGTGTCAAAATCACCTGCAATATTTTCCAGTTGGTATTCACACTCATATGAGGAAAAGGTCTAGACAAACTTGTGATCTTCACACGAACAAACCAACACAACATACCCACATCTGAATCCAGGACTTTTAAACTGATTTAGGTTTTGCAGGTCTGAGGAACCTCCCTTCTCATCTCATCTGACAGCTGAGCTAAGTCTAGTTGCTTCTCATCCTTTCCCATCAGTAATGAACAATTGATAGGCTACTGTTCTACCAAGCCCTCTTCTTCCTTGAAACTCAGACAGAATGGAGAAGAGGAGACTGGTTTGCAGACACTTCTGGGGCCGCCTCGGGTGCTATTCCTTCAGCATATCTGTGTGAAATGTTGTTGTTTACTCTCTGGTTTGTAGATCTGATGTGTCACCTCTCCCATCTACTGAATGACCTCATCAGGGCAGTGCCACATCGTTCCAGTAATATGTTTTCTGATGATGGCAAAAGCAGCCGGGGCAGAGCTCCACTTCACGGCTGAGCAATCATACCATTCATTCTGTTGAGGCGGTTTCAGCAGATTCCCCCAAACCATGTCTGTGGTTCTCATGAGCCACCCCCACATCCTCAGGACAAAAGAGATAACTAGTCTTTGATGGATCAGACACCTCCCATATCTCATCTGTAACAAGCTCTCTGGGAATACCAGCGTGAGTGATGTAATCAAGCACAGTGGGGATACTGGTTTAGTTGTTGCCTCTTTTAGGGGGTATAGGCTTTAGGTATAATGTAGCATAGTTACAAATTAACAAAACTGACTCAGGGCCACTCAGGGCATGCCTCAGTGTTTGTATTGTACTTCACTATACAGTTATGGCTTCAGCCCAGCAAATACAAGACTGTTGACCGGAAAATGAGGATGTCTGGTCACATTTAAAACTGGCTCCACATTTTACAACAGTAAAATACAGATAATGAGGTGATAAATTAACATTCTATTGAAGGCTGGTGGTGTAATAAATGTAGTCACTGGCTGGTAAGTTTAATGCAGATTACTGGCATTCTTTGACACTGTGATGGTAGAAAAGCTCTTGGTGTCTTTTCTTGGTGATATGATGATCAATCAGAGGTCCAACCAGGAGCTGAGTGACGAATACTGCTGTTACCTCTTAAATAAACTTTACATACTATTTAGTAAAAACTGAAAAACGACTGTTAAGATTTTGAAACAGTTGATCTATTTCGACCTCACTCAGACCGTCACCACGGTCTTCACCTTGAATGATGCCCGTCCTACTACCTATCCTCGAGACCTTATGACAACAATGTCATGTGACTGACCTTAGGAGGCCCGGCCCCGAGTCTATAACGGGTTCCGGGTGACGTCGCCTCCGCCTCTTTGCCTTTCTCACCTCATCCGAGACCGTGAGTATTATTGTTTCCGGACCCCACCATCAATCCGCCACTACGGTGCAGGTGCCTAGGGTCCCTGTGGATTGCGTGGGTGTCGGTGAGTTTCATGTGTTTACTAGCGCGTCGGACGTGACAGTCCATTCTTTATTCCTGCTCGTTACAGGTGTCTTTCCAGTGTTACGTCTGGTCGGAGCACGGTGAGCTGTGAGCGCCGGTGAGTGAGCTTCTGCATAGCGCAGTTTTCAAAGTGTTTTGTGATAATTCTTTCTGTTGTTTTGACCCGACGGCTGGCTGTTCGCAGTGAGCGGGTGTTTGTGGGACAGTCCCTCGTGCGTTCGCGCACGCGGAGGGGACGCCAGATACTTTTTCCTCACGTGAGGTCCTTTTGTGTTCATTGTTGGCTGAGTAGAGGTAAGTCACTCAGGACATTAAAGTAACTGGTTACTGGTTTAATTTGAGTTTATTGGTGTGGCTTTGATTTGCTTTATCCCCTGTTCGCAGGGGGGTATCAGCCAGTGAAATCCAGGTGAATTTTATTTTTTTTGGGAAAATCCCCCGCTGTTCGCAGTGCGGTGCGTTTTATGTTAGTTATGGCCTCCCAGTGCTGCAGGTACTGCCAGGTGGCCATGGATCCACGTGATGGCCACAGGGAGTGCCCCCACTGCTTGGGGATGGCACACCTGGTGGAGGATGTGGAGAGTCCGTGCCTGGCTGCAGCCGAGCTCCCTCTGGAGGAGCGCAGGCGCAGAGCCAAGATGGCGGAGGAGACGGCTCGGGACAAAAGGGCAGCTCCCCCCCCCCGGAAGTAAAGGACGGCAGGCGCAGCTCAAAGTGGAGCAGGAGCCGCAAGCGGGCGCATAGTCCTGAGCATAGTAGAGGACATGGCCCAGCCCGGAAACCGACACACACCGGGGACAGCCTGAGGAGACTCAGCTCCAAATCCTGGCCGCTATCCAGGGGCTGTCAGAGAGGCTCAGTAGGATTGAGGCTCAGCAGCCCGCGGCCGCCCCAGCCACGGAGCCGCAGGGGCTAGGTGCGGCCTCTCAGGGGGATCTGCCGTCGTTTCAGGAAGAGAGGACGGGCTCACCGGATGTCCTCTCCCTGTACGCCTGCAGCTCCTTTGGTGGGAGCGCGAGCCAGTCCGAGGAGAAGCTCAACTCCTCACTGTGCTTGGAGTCAGAGCGCGGTAGTGGTCGAGACAACGGCTCCCCGGCGCTGGATGTCACATCAAGGATTTTGAGTGCAGCCAAGATTATTGGGCTCTCGGTGCCGGCGGAGGCTCCAAGTGCAGTGGAAGGTGTGTGGGCTGGCATTTCTCGGCCCCAGCCCTCAGTCTCTGTGCCGGCAGCTGAGGACTACCTGCAAATGCTTAGAAAGGCTTGGAATAACCCAGCGGCGGCGCCTCAGTTCAATGCAGGTTGTCGGAGGCTGATGAAGCCCCAGTTTCCTCCGGACACGGGGCTGGCAGATATGCCACCGGTGGAGGGGGAGATGGCGGCCCTGACGTCGCTCGGTCCCGAGCGGGTCACGGCCAACCCTCGCTGCCCGGTGAAGGAGTGCCACAAGACGGACAGCCTGGTTTGTCGCACGTTCAATGCAGCTGCACGTGCGGCTCGCTCCGGGAACGCGCTGGCCATTTTGCTGGCAGCAATTCGGAAGACGGTCGGCCAAGAGGAGCAGGACACACTGAACCTCATTGAGGCGGCTCAGGTGAGTCACGCCCAGCTGACGCAGGGGAGTGCCTGACGCTCCAGGGCCGGCCGTCGAGCCTGTTTCCCAGCTTCGCCTGGACAGCTGGGAAAAATCTGTTTCAGATCCGTGGGTTCTGTCCACCGTGGGGACAGGTTACCGGGTCCAGTTTCGACGGCGGCCCCCTCCCTTTACCGGGGTCCACATGACAGTGGTAAGGGATACAGTCCAGGCGCAGGTGTTGGCTGCGGAGGTCACGACCCTCCTTCAGAAGGAGGCGATCGTCAGGGTAGACTCCAGCGCACAGCACGCTGGGTTCTACTCCAAGTACTTTTTAACTCCGAAAAAAGATGGCACCCTGCGACCAATTTTAGACTTGAGGCACCTAAACAAATTTGTAAAGGTCCTCCCATTCAAGATGTTGACGACGAGGCAGATTCTGCACACCATCGAGAAGGGGGAGTGGTTCACGTCCCTCGATCTGAAGGACGCCTATTTCCACGTCCCCATCTGCGAAAACCACTGGCCGTTCCTCCGGTTTGCATTCCAAGGGCAGGCCTATCAGTTCAGGGTCCTCCCCTTCGGCCTGTCACTGTCCCCCAGAGTGTTCACCAGGGTGGTGGCAGCGGCACTGTCTCCTTTGCAGGCAAAGGGCCTGAAAATATTGCCGTACCTGGACGACTGGCTGATCTGTGCCCCCAGTCGCAGTCAGGTGCTCCAGGACACGAAGGTGGTTATGGACCACGTTCAGGACCTGGGCTTCAAGGTAAATCTGAAAAAAAGCAATCTCGAACCTACACAACAGGCGGTGTTTCTGGGGCTACTTCTCGACTCCCTCACTATGACGGCCTCTCTCACTCCTCGGAGGGTCGGAAATCTGGTGGCCTTAGCGGAGCAGTTTCAGCCGGGCAGGCGGCTGGAAGTGGCTCAGTTTCAGAGGCTGTTAGGGATGATTTCAGCGGCAGTATCGGTGGTTCCCTTGGGCCTTCTCAGAGCTCGGCCTCTGCAGAGGTGGCTGAATGCCTTTGGTCTTCATCCGAAACGAGACAGACGGGTGAAGCTCAGGGTGACACGGCGGTTCGTCCAGGCACTGCACCCTTGGACGGACAAGGCCCTCTTGGCCGTGGGGGTCCCATTGGGGGATCTCCCTTCACGGCGAGCAGTAGTGTCCACAGACGCCTCCCTGACGGGCTGGGGTGCAGTCTGGGAAGGCAGGACGGTGAGGGGTGTATGGGGCCCACACTGGATGGGCCAACACATCAATTTGCTGGAGCTGAGGGCGGTCCACCTAGCCACGTTTTAGTGAGGTCGGACAACTCCTCTACGGTTTACCACATAAACCACCAAGGGGGAACCAGGTCTCTCCGGTGTCTCCAGGTGACCAGGAGGCTCCTGCTGTGGGCGTTTCCCCGTCTAGCGTCCCTCAGGGCGCTCTTCATTCCGGGGGTGGAGAATCTGGCGGCGGACCTCCTATCCAGGACCGGACCCCTCCCAGGCGAATGGCGACTACACCCGCAGGTCGTGGAGCGGCTCTGGTCCCAATTCGGCAGAGCACAGGTCGATCTCTTTGCGTCTGCGAGGACAGCCCACTGCGACCAGTGGTTCTCCCTGGAGTCTCAGGGGGCTCCCCTGGGAATAGATGCACTGTCTCACGAGTGGCCGACAGGCCTATTGTATGCTTTTCCCCCGTTTCCTCTGATCCCCCATGTCCTCCACAGAGTGGCCGCAGGACGTTACAGGGTTTTGCTGATAGCTCCCAGGTAGCCCGGGAGGCCCTGGTTTCCGGCTCTCCTCCGGCTGGTCCACGGCCAACCATGGCCTTTGCCGGTCAGGGCGGACCTGCTGTCCCAGGCAGAGGGTCAGGTCTGGCACCCCAGACCGGTGGTGCTGCAGTTGTGGGCTTGGCCGCTCAGCAGCCCCAGGCTGAGGAGCTAGACGAGGCAGTGTTGCATACTCTAAGGAGCGCTAGAGCTCCTTCCACACGGGCCAGTTACAGTCAGAAATGGAGAGTGTTCTCTGACTGGTGTCGCCAGCAGCAGGTGGACCCCTCCGCGTGCTCGGTGCACCTCGTCTTGCGCTTCCTGCAGTCCCTTTTGGACTCTGGGAAAGCTTCTAGCACTGTCAGGTTGTATTCAGTGGCGATTTCTGCTTTTCACGAGCCGGTCGGGGGCGCCTCAGTGGGGAGGCACCCCTTGGTCTCACAGTTTGTTAGAGGAGCGCACCGTTTGCGTCCGGGCAGGGTGCTTAGGGCTCCGTCATGGGACCTCTCCCTGGTCTTGAGGTCACTGACTCGAGCCCCTTACGAACCGGTAGCGCAGGCAGATCTGAAATCCCTGTCGCATAAGACCTTGTTCCTGCTGGCAATCTGCTCTGCCAAGAGAGTCAGTGAGTTGCATGCTCTGTCCACCAGTGAGCAGTGCCTGCGATGGAAGGCTGACGACTCGGGGGTCTCATTGTGGCCTAACCCTGCGTTCCTGCCTAAGGTGGTAAACCCTCAGACAGTGAACCAGGTGATTGAAATTAGCTCATTCCAACCAGACCCGACTTCGGGGGAGGGGGACTTGGCCATGCGCACACTTTGCCCAGTGAGGGCATTGAGGGCCTACCTGGCACGTACCCACCCGCTGAGACACTGTTTGTCTGCTATGGGGCACACACACGGGGGGCTGCTGTGTCTAAACAGCGCCTGTCACACTGGGTGGTAGACACTATATCACAGGCGTATGAGGGGCTGGGTCTTCCAATACCTGGTACTCTGGTGGCACACTCGGTGAGGAGTGTGGCAACCTCCTGGGCTGCCCTGAAAGGTGTGCCCATGACAGAGATTTGTGCGGCAGCATCCTGGACCACCCCATGTACTTTTGCTCGGTTTTACAGGGTCAACGTGGCGGCGCCGGCTCCTTTGGGCGTGGCGGTGCTTTCTGCTGCTGGACGGAGCCAGGACAGGGTGGAGTCCTCAGTTCTGCACGACTTTGATGGTATGTGTCATCCAAGGTGACGACCGTGGTGACGGTCTGAGTGAGGTCGAAATAGATCGTAAGTTATACCTATAACTATGGATCTATGAGACCGAACGATGACCGTCACCATTCTCTGTCGTTCAGAACCGGCTGAGGCGTTCCAGGCAGGAGGCGGAGGCAACGTCACCCGGAACCCCTTATAGACTCGGGGCCGCGCCTCCTAAGGTCAGTCACATGACATTGTTGTCATAAGGTCTCGAGGATAGGTAGTAGGACGGGCATCATTCAAGGTGAAGACCGTGGTGACGGTCATCGCTCGGTCTCATAGATCCATAGTTATAGGTATAACTTACGTTACTCTACAATAGTAACTTTCATGTGTTTAATATATGATAAAGCCAACATAGAAATAGTCTTGAGCATGTCGCTACTGTTAAAATTCATATCAGATATCTTCCATGAAAACCACTAACAAAGCAAAGTCTTATTAATAACCTTTTCTCCATAATAAAAAATATGCATTCATTTCAACACATGACTACACTGTAAAAAATATAGACTGGGTTGATATAGAAGAATCGTACTTGATTGCCACAAAAAAGGTTTGCATAATAAAGAGATATAGTTTGATCTCCACTATCATTTTAGTAACAAGTATGAATTATGATTAGTATGATTAAAATAATATTTCATAGGTGAGCATATTGAAACAATCCACTCAGGGGATAATAGAGTTTTCTGAACTGAACTGAACTGAACTGAACTGAACTGCTCATATTGCCAAACCCAGGCTTTTTAAACCCAGGTGAACCTGCTAATAAAAGCCACTTCTCACTTGTCCCCTAAAGAAAAGAAAAAAAGACGGACATAGCCTCAGTGACTCAGCGTTGGTGTAAATCCCAGTCTAGTCCTCGGTCCTCATCTTGCTTGTCTGTGGCAGCTTTAATTCCTCCTCTTCCTTCTCTGGCCTTTTATCTCCACACTCACATGAAACGCAGAGTCTGTGGTTTCCAAGCCCAAGGGCACATCAGCACTATCTTCCCCCAGCAGCCTGCCATCCACAGAGAGAGGAGCATAAACCCGGACCTCTCCTGAGATTACACACAATTAGACAAACACTTGCTCTGCTGCACTGCACTGCTCTGTGTGTGTGCCTGTGTGTGTTGTGTGTCTTCAGTCCTGAGAGTACAGTGTGTATGTGCCTGGATATGAAGTTCTAGCACCTGTGCTGACTGCAGTCAAACAAAACAATGAGGGTAAATCATAAGAAAGTGGAATGAATCATATTTTCTTCACTTATGGTTAGCAATAAATGACCTTTTACTTCTAATAAACCAATATGCTAAGTCACATAATGTGAGCTCGGTGTTTAATGCATCTTTTCAGAAACTATCGTTAAAGATTCTGTATAGGGCAGGAAAATATGTGAGTTTTGAGGAAATTTACACAGACTATCCTATAAAAGGACAATAGGAAAACAATTAGGTTAAATACACAAGGAAACAAGACACAGGTGTGGTGATCAAACACAGGTGAGACACACAGGAGGGAAAGCACAGGAAGACAAGACAGGAGCTTCAAGATAAAACGGGGACTAAACAGGGGACGAGACGCAAACACAAATAATGGACTATAAAACATGCCAAAATATATAAATATGCCAAATTTGGATAATGAAAAAAAAAAAAATATATATATATATATATATAGCCAAAAATATAAAATAAGGGTTAAAATATATAACAAAAAATAGCCAAGATTCTCCCCCTCTGGAACGCTGGGGGTGTGTCTACTGAAAGCTCTGACCTGGTGTTAGGATGGTTCTCCATCTCTGTCAGTTACTTTATGTTAAAGGATTTCATCCAGAAACCATATCAGCAAAATTCAGTCAGATGTCTGAGCCACCAGAACCAGAGTCATATTCTTGGCTAGAGGAAAAACTTCTCCTTTCTGCCTGCAACAGATTGGAAAGTTTTTCCTGTAACAAATTAAAATTTCTGACTGCAGAGGCGGTTTTTGGTGATGAGCTTCACTTTCGTTCTATCCTAGCATTTTACAAAAGCGATCCACTTCCTCCTCTTCTTATCATCTCTCTAAAAATATCAGCAAATCACTAGTTAGTACTGTCAGATCCAGAGCAGACGCACTGTAGGGAGAGAAAGCAGAGCTGACCAGTGATTCAACAAACTGACTAGCAGTAACTAAAGAACAAGCAGGAAACCCACTGATGCTAGTGCTTTGGAAAGTTTGGAAATGTTATTACCAATTGGTGTTGTATTTTATATCATTGGAAAGCCTGATTAGTCACCTTTACAACGGGGTACAACTTGTAAGGATCGTGCATCGGTGGAATGAGCAACAAAACTAAACGGAGGTAGTGCCCCCCAAAATTGTATTGCGTTGTATTGTGGAGAGGATGGTCGGTGTCTAAGATGTCCTGCTTCCTACACTGCAGGTGTGTCTCAACTACAGTCCTGAGTGTCCTAGCCCCTTTTTAACCAGCGTGTCCAGTCTCCTTGTGTTCAGGTCAGACCTGCTGCTGCTCCAGCAGACTGCAGCATTAAACAGTCCACTGACCACTGACCGATGAGACATGCAGCGTTTGATGTAAAGGAAAAAGGGTCATGGACCCAACACTGATACTTTGTTGATCCTCCCATCATCAAACAGAGACCATATGATCCTTCTCTAACAATCACACCTGCTTTAAGTAGAGTTATTTATAACTAGACCATGGCTCAAATGATCAGCTCAATGAATGGACACCAGGCCACCTGAAGAAGCCAAAAAGACTTCATGTGTTGATAACTGACTGTTCCTTAAAGAGGAAAAGTGACACCAAAGAGACTAACTCTCATCAGAAAGGTGTGAACTCTTTGTCTCACACATTAACACACATAGAAACTAGTCTCCCTCTGTCCCTCTTCAGATAACAGTTTTAAACTAGAACATTCTTCACAGACACATCTGAGTGAAATAAGATATCAAACTGTGATGTTTATCTGTGCTATTTAGGTATATGGTGTTTCATTCAAATATTTTGGTGAAAGATGGATGTGCAAGTTTAATAACTTCGGATTAAACAACTTTAAATGTCCATAGAGAATGTGCTGAAACAAAGGAGAAGATGGTTAATACACTCTCTGGACCTGTGCGCCTCCCTTACAAATCACAAAACAAGAAAGTTTATTTCTTTTAAATAAAATTAAGTATGTGTACGGATGACACCTTCAACTGGAACAGCACTTGGACTGAGACGGATGACATATCACGAGTCACAAGAGCACAAGTACAGAGAAGAGAGAAGGCAGATTGGAAAACAGCTGAGGGCAGCGTGACATAAGCACTTTTCCCTCAACAATAACTAATCACTAGTCAAAGATCCGAGGATTATCCTGAATGCACCAAGGACCAAAACGTTCTGCTCCCCTATTAGTGCAACGAGTTCCAGTCTCTGTCAATAGGATTTACACCCATGAAACAGATACAATACTGAAGGTGAACAGGCCTCAGAGGCCACAAGAGGGCAGTGTGAGTGACATGAGAGACGTAAACAGGCATCAGATCATTTATGGGGCAGAACAGTGTTTTGAATGTTGTGGTTTTCTCTATTTAGTTAATTTCCAGTTTTATTTTGAAAGTGCTTCTCTTGTGTGCCCTTGGTAAGTTTCACTTCCTGTCTTTGTCTTGAGTTTCTTTTCCCTCCATGTTGAGCGTATGTGCAGCCCTAATGTGTCTCACCTGTGTTCAACCACCCTTGCCTCTCTTGTGTATCTAAATGTGCGCCTGACTTCACCTGAGCTGATGGTCACTGAAAGCTGAAATTAAATTTGCAGCAGGAGATTGTTCACACAATTTACTGTGGAAAAATTAAAGAGCTCCTCTGCCTTTATATATATGTGATTATGTGTGACCCATGTGTCTCTGCTGCACACGGTTTACTCACCCAAACCACCGTGCTTCCAAATCATGTTCAAGCCAGACAGCAGGATATTTGACACATCAAATTAAATCTGAGTAATGTTTTATGAAAACATGGAGGACGATGGGTTCAGGTACATGGGGGGAAACTCACACGTTGATGCCTGCTGGGAGAACACTCAGAGGGAAATAAGCAGACTTGCCAATATGCAAATGTACTTTATGAACAGGTTGCTACATGAAATCTATATACATAAGTATACACAGTATTGTGCAATGGTTAGGGCAAATGCTGTAAAGTAAAAATACTTATCCATCAGGGAGGTGTCTGATTGGCCCCAAATGTATTCTCAATGAACCCAAACACACAGACATCGTCATTAAACATATTATGGAGATAACACTTTTTGAAGGCTCTATATTTAAGTGCTTGTCTTGCCTTCCGGCCCCCAAAATGTGAGAATTGTCAACAACAAAAAAACTGTCATTTTCAGGCTCCCTTGGTTGAAATTCATGTGGTTTTACGAGCTGTTCCCTCAGTTGAGTGACAATGATGTCATGATGTCATTAGTTTAGGAATTTGCATAATTCACAGCGATGCCATCTTTCCATACGTTATCACTCGGGGTGGGTAAACAAACTGTATAACTGCTGCATCTCTGGCTGCAAGCTGTACAAATGCCGGGAGTCTGATAAACTGCTTTCCTTTCATCGCTTCCCGGTTGATACAGATTTAAGGAAGGTATGGGTTGTTAACGTCCGAAGGTACATCAGGCCATATTTCAAAGTAAAACCACATTTGGGTTAAACTGATTTGAATTAAGGGGGCATTAGCTGCAACTGTTAACGTTAACGGTAACGTTATGTGACGGTGTTGAATCTTCCCACTCCGAGTGACGATGTAAGCAAAGAAGGCGACACTGTAAAAATATGGCTAATGCCACCCCTACCTGTGAGTACTGGTACCGGGGGCAAGGAGGGCTCAATCACCTTTCTACAGCACTTAAATGCGCTTTGGTATTAAAGGGTTATTTTTATTTTTATTTTTTTCAATTCTTGCAGCACTATGCACTTTAATGCACTGTATAGACTGTTTACATCTTTACTATGCGCAGAGCATTATGCATTATTATTATAACAGTAATGTATTAGTAGTAGTATGTTTTTATTATTCGTACTGTTTTGCATGTATTACTGCACTATGTTGTGGCTAGTGACATGTTGATGTCTTTGATGCTGTCTTTTGTCTATTATGTTTGTAATGCTTACTGCAAATCCAATTTCCCTTAACTGAACTGAACTATATACGATTAGGTTGTATACATACCGTACATATGTCTATGTTTGTGCAGGTTCCTCATTACATAGCAGGCACAGGTTCGACTTTCAGAAAAAGGCTGCAAGAGAACAAAGAACAGACTTCAAGTGACACTAATATCCAATTAAACCCGTCATTAATGACAATTCATATTGTATTATGTGACATCCTTGTGATGTGTCTCTGGCTGTTAGCAGTTCCCATGTCATCTTTTGCATGTACACCATGTGTGAAGTTGTAGTACCTCTCAGTGTGTCCACTGCCTCCAGCAGAGCACAGAACACAGTGTCTCTCTCTCTCCACCCTGCCTATGTGACATTTTGACTGATGGAAATACTTCTAGGTGACATTTCTACTTTTTGTTAAAGTTATTATCTATCTTTTGTCTGAACAAGAAAAAAAAACTCTGTAGCTCAAACTTTATAATGTGAGCACTGACTGCAGTAATAATCAGGTTGTTAGGTGACAAATGGGCTGTGTCCCACCACTGCTGCTCTAACTGATATCATACATTCAAATGAATTGTACAGATAACTGATTTCTTCCATCACTGCCTGCGTCTCACTCTGACTGCAGAGTTTTTAGAAACTGACAAGCTGCTTTCTCTGGATAGAAACTGCATATCGGTGCAACTTTCTCCTGATACTCAGTAGCTTTCAACTTTTTCGTTTTTTATTCTGAATGCAGCCAAAATGTCCTGAGGCGTTGTTTTCCTCCAAGCCACAGAAAAACCAATAAGCTGCTGTGTAGAGTATAGCTCAGATGATGTTGTTGTAGAGATGTGTGCTCTAAATTCAGTCTTTGACCTTCTCTGGTCTGCTGGTTTCATAACTTCACATCTGTTCCAGGATTATTGGACTGAAACAGTGGTTTGGGATCTTTTTCATAATCACCAAATATGACAGCATATTCTCATCCATTGGCTGTATCACTTATCAGTGCAGGGCTGCAGAGGAGAGACCCAGCTGCCCGGCCTCCCAGAGCGTCCACTCCCAGAGGCTCCACTCCCGAGCATCCCGGCTGACACCGTCCCTGTTCCAGCACTTCCTCCAGCTGCAGCACTCCGACCACCCAGTGTACCCTTTCCCTGAATTCCCAATGATCCCAGTACTCTCTGAGCTCCCAGACCTCCCCTCCCCTGATACCCTTTTCCTAGAGTCCCAGTGTTCCCACTCTCTGATTCCCCCAAACTCCCAGTGCTCCTGCTCTCTGACTCCTCCGTCCTGCCTGAGCTCCCTAGACGCTCCGAGCTCCCAGTGATCTCTGCTCAGGCTCCGTCCGGTTTTTGTGTTCCGGTTAAATGTCCTGTTTTATTTTGAAATTTCCTGCGTGTGTTTCTTTGTGTGCTCTCCTCCTGTGTGCATGGTTTTCCTCACCCCTGTATCATTTTTTCATTGTGTATTTGACTTCAGTGTTTTACCCAGTCTTTGGTCAGATCGTCCTGTGGTCATGTGTGTTTCCTGTGACTTCAGTGCCTTCCTTCCATGTCTGCATTTGGATCCTGCTGAGAACCGAATTTGTGACAATTACCAGCTGTGGTGTAAATTTCCTGACTCTCCAGGGCTGGCTGGCAGAGCCTGCTTCCTCCTGTCATCATTATCTCAGAAACAACACCGGCTGTTGTTTTTATTTTTATTTATTTATTTTTATTTTACTTTATTCGTTTAAGGTGTTCAGTATTATTAATGTTTAGAAGCACCACACCTTTTGTTAAACCAGATATTTGCTTCAAACTAATTGCCTCATAACTCAGTGGTTACAGGCTATTGTTCTGTTAATGTTAGATATTGTGAACAGAGGCTTATGTTATCGATCAAACTGCTTTAATCACCACACAACAAGCTGGTGGATTTTTTTATTTATTTTTTTAGTAGAGGAGATGAATGCAACAAACACAGAGCAGCCCACAAACAGCAATGAAGAAGTTCAAACCAGGTGGTAGGATGGGAGTTAATAAGTGTTTATAACTCTTGTTGCTGCTATTGGAAGAAGGATTAAGTGACATTGTGAAGTCATTTTCAAAAATGAAATCAAGTTTACACAAACTAGAATAATAATTGGTGCACATCATGAACCTGCATCCATTTCATTTCATTTTATTTTCATTTATTCATTCATGGGACTCTGCATATTCATAAATACAAAATAAATCAATTTGTTTTAAATATGCCAGATTTAGCTCAAGAGCTAATTTCCAAAAGTCCTCAGATCCCCACCACCACCATTCAGTCCACAATGGTGGACAGCAGGACTGTGGGAGTTGACCATACCGCAACTACTACTTAGGTACTGCTGGTTAAAGCAGAAGTAAGCAATCCGGTCGTTCTTGTCAGCCAATGGAGTTAGCAGCCCTCGTCATGGATCTATTGGTCCTCGTCCCTACGTCACCACATTCACGCACATCCTTTGGCTGCACACACAGCCCTTCATGCCGTTCTCTCTCCTCATTGGATAAAGCTTGTAGGATACAAGGAAGTATACAAGACGTTTTCTCCTCGGCTTACAGCAGAGCAGACTGACTGACAGACCCGTGTTTCGGACCAAACACTCTATGTAAGTGATTGCTGTCGGAAGAATAACTATTTAAGACGTATATTAACACAAATATTCCGCTTACTTCTGCTTTAATGACTTCAACAGTGCAGTCTGAAATGATGGTGGTGGCCATGGCGACCCAGGAGAAGACGAACCAGTCGACAATAATTATCAGATACTTATACTCAAGTAATTTTCTAAAAGGTGACTTTATCCTCAACCAAAGTCATTATCTGATATGTGCCCCTTTACTCAAGTATCACTTCCATGTGCTTTATACAAGACTGACATTTATCAGCCATCTTCTGCCTTTGCTCTGTTTCCTGTAAGAACATGAGACCCTGTAAGTACAGATAACAATCTTCAAATCAATCATACTTGTCAGCCGGTTATTATCTCTTTTAACCTGAGATAATAACCAGCCGAGTGAAGTGGGAGAAACTTGTCAAACATTTTTGAACATGCAGCTTAGTGAAAACAGTATTGCTTTGCATCATCTGTGGCCAAAAAAGGAAGTCTTTGTGGATAATTAAGGCAGAATAGTCCCACAGTCAATTGACCTACTAATGATTTTTTAAAGATTTCATCTCCCTAATCCCATCTCCCAAATTTAAACAGTTCTGCAGCGAAAAAATTCGAACTCAATTTATTCTAACTAACACCCAACTCTAATTCCCCACAACACCTAACTCCCACACAGCTCCGTGAAGCAGCAATTAGCAGCACCTCTGCCTGCTATTGGCTTAGCGAGAGCCGCTAGCAAAAAATGGGTTTTTATTTTTTCATACACTTCCACTGATTAGCCTGTCTAAATAAATCTAACTTTCAACTTCTAATATTAGTGTGGAAACCTCTATTTTTGTCATATCTTTATTCAAAATCTACTGTATTGTGCTGTGAGGTTCTAAAACTTGAAAGCACAAAATTGATGGGATAAGATGTTTCCACTAGAAAATACCATGTGACAACTTACCCTGTGGGGTACGCATCCATTTACATTTCTTTTTTAAATTGAGAAGCCAAAATCATGGTCATCAGACCAGATGCCGTGCACTCTGTGCTACATAGACAACAAAAACAAATGTTTTGTGTCACTAAAACTTTACTGTGAATCCATACAGCAGTGTTTTGCCTTGGGATCGGGACCCCACGGGTGATTGCCTGGAATTCAAATGGGGTCCCCTGAAATGTCTATTAATTGAAAAAGGATAATAATAAGTTAACAAATATACAAACAAATATATAAATATATATTGTTAACTTATTATTATCCTTTTTGAAAATTATGATTAAAAACACCACACACAATCTTAAAAAACTGTATTCTATACTTTCACTTTCTTGAATATAAATCAAGTGCAAATAAAATGCAGCATATAAAAATATGAGCTGGCACATCTTGATTGATGGTTGCAATCATGTGACTGCATGTGATCGTGGGGTGGCCAGAAATTTGTGATGTCAAAATGGGGTCACGAGCCAAAAAAGGTTCGGAACCACTGCAATACAGGGTCCAGAATACATGCATAATGCACATTCCCTTTGTGTACAAGTACAAAACTGTCACATGAAGGTGGAGGACCCACTATTTCACAACAGGCTCTCAGAGTTGACATGGTCACAGAGTTGTTAAAGATGATGTGAATTCTGAAGGCTTTCCACCGTTGCACGTGTCCTCCAGCACAACAGTGGGCGCATACAGCAAGTGCACAGAGAAATCATTGAGAGCAATTCAGAAAAGGTCGAAGATCAAAGATTTCAGTATGTTGTAAGTAAGTGTACAGTGTAAAGTATGCAAATCACTCTGCAGCAGCGTATGTGTGTCTATCCATACAGATTGTTTGAATTTGAATCCATAGTGTTAAGTACTGGTCAGAACTGAGGGGTTTTACCGCTTCACCTTTAACATTTTATCCTGTACGTAGAGGTTGTTAGCTAGAGTTAACGTTAGCTTGCTAGCTAACATGGGCATGACAAAGTTGTTGTTGTTTATTGGCATGCTGTCAGCTGTCCTATTCGGTTGTCATATCCAGTTGCCATTGTTTTTTTGTTTTGTTTTTTAAATGTTTTTTTTTGGCTTTTTGCCTTTATTTGATAGCAAGCAGTAGAGATAGACAGGAAACGGGGAGGCAGAGAGAGGGGGAATGACATGCAGGAAAGGACTGCCCGACGCGGGATACAAACCGGGGACACCTCTACGTGGGGCGGCCGCTCTACCCACTGCGCCACACACCGCCCCATCCAGTTGCCATTGTTGCAAGTGTTTTGCTTTTGGTGCTTTCCCTTCCTGGTATTAAACTATTTTGATTGGTTAGCCTTCCCATTTTACCTTACATCGCCACCTACTGTATTGCTGGGGCATAATATTACACCACTCGTGTGGACGCAGAATTTTATTTAACAAAACTTTGGTTGCAAAATAACCCGGGCTGGTGTGGACAAAGCCTACAGGGGAAAAGCCCAGGGAAAAGAAACAGAGAGAAGATGCATGGGCTGGTTATCCACACAGGAGAAATCGTATGAGGTGGAGGTCTCAGGTGGAGTGAGCTCTGTCTTGGGTTCTCAGTTCAGATTTTGGCTTGTTGGTCTCAGTGTTAACACTCAGTCAAGCTGAGACCACAGCTCTTTATTATTTCACAGTGAAAACCAGTGTTTGAGAAAAGAGAAAGAAAAAACGGAGGAGCTATAACCCCTATACTCCTAACAACAAAAATATCTGTCTATATCTATCTATTTTTGTGAATGAAGCTGGATTTCTTCTCACAAAGGAGAGGAGAGGCCATAACATAAGGGCTATGATTGATATCCCTGGCCAACATGATGGCGATGTCACTATGTGGCCATTTGTGCAGTCATTCTCAACTCATGCCACCTCTGGGCCGTATAACACCACCATCTAGTCACATTTCTGGATGGTCTTTGAGATGTTTTGTTTCCATCTGGGCAGCACAGTGAGCAGGCAGAGCATCCTGTCCATGTGGTCATTTGGGATAACGTCAGTTTTCATCATGCTGTCATGGTATGCCAGCAGTTCAGCAGCAACCCAACTTTCATGAATGTTTTCCTTCCACCACACTCCCCTGTCTTTAACCCAGTTGAAAGTTTTTCGCCTGTGGTGATGTCAGTGTGGATTCCTGCCAAGGCTGGATCCACCATACCGGATAGTTTTTCCTTCTATTGCCTGGCTAGAGAGAGCACAGTCTGTCAGGAACCACCTGGGTTAGTTAGAATGATAGAATGATAGAATGCCTTTATTGTCCCATAGGGAAATTCATCTTCACACTCTAGTTATATCCTTTTCATTTGTCAATACTGCCACAAAGAATAATAAAAATTTTAAAAAAATCTGCAGCTACACACCCTGAACACTGTGTTAACCATTTAATGTAGTGTGTAATGAACACTCAGTGGTGTTTTTACTTTGATTGGCTGCTGTATGATCTGAAAATAGAGGTTCATTTTGAACACAGATACAACTGTTTTGAGATGGCTGTTGAATTTCAAGAGAAGACTCAGAGGTTTGGTGAAAGCAGTTGGACAAAATGAGTTGTCTAACCGGTGAAAATGTTGTTTTCGACAAAACAATCATCGCTTTAAACTATGGTTGACGTTGAGAAAGACAATGAGAAAGATTCGAAAAAAGTTTCTCCCGTCTGTGTCCTGTCTGTGTCATGCCAAACTCAGCTGAGGGCTGTACTGCGAAGCCAGTTAGTTAGCGAGGTATGTTGAATCTAAAGCCAGTCTCTCCTGTACTACAAAGGTGGCTCTCTTTAGATCACCACGGTAACTTATGCTTAGCTCATAACCTGGTCCCGACCAGGTTATGTTCAGAGTTTCATCCTAAAATCGGCTATAAAGGCGCCGCTGTTTCACTATTTAGCCTGACTAATTTTCAGCTGCGTCACCTTTACTTTGAAAGTCCAGTGGAGCTGGATCAGAACGGAGTGTTTGTACGCAGGGAGAGATCAGCTGATCCGCTGCTGACTGCTGTTTACTGCTGGATGTGAAGTTCGCAATGCTCTTTATTTATCTTATTTATCTGACGCCCCCCCAATTTATTGTAGCACCAGCCGCCACTGGTAGGTAGTACTATAGGACCATAACCACCATCTAAATGATGTTAATAATAGTGATCGATCTTTCTCAACGTCAACCCATGCTTTAAAACGGGGGTTCAGGACAGAGAAGATTTTGAATCAAGGAGGAGAATTTAGTGCTTTAGTGATTAAAAAAATGTAGTCTACCAGGTTTTAAAGGGATAAGTACTTTTTATTCTTTTCTTTTTCTTTTTCTTTTTTACATCTTAGGAGAAAATCAGGTGTAGTCGGTATACAGACCGGAACACCAGAAAAAATGTGTTTGACTCTTTTCTAAAACACCCACCTGAACAATGCAGTGTACATTTTAATGTAGCTAGTCCTGAAGGATATTTGTGGCAAAACTAAGAGATTTCCATTTACATTAAACTTTTATCTACTCGAATTGGGTGTGATGACTCTTACATATATTTATCCAACTATGTCCTCAAATGCTTGTATTTAAAGTGATGTTAAAATTACTTTCATGTGGTTTTCCTTAGAAGCTCCTTAGGGATCCACCTGCATTTCTTTTCTAAATTGAAATGCCCATGTTTAAATCTTTGGTTGTATTGCATTGGTTTGAAAATGTCATCATAAGCTATTTACTTTAAAATGTTAGTATCTCCCTGAATCTTATAATTTCTCAATAATTTAAACCACATATTTAATGTATGATCTGAGTTACTGACTTAAAATATGAAAATGAAGAAACCTTAGATTTATGGTGTTGCCTGATGTGTCTTTCGTAGCAACCTCCCTCCAATTTAGGTTAAATAAATCTGACAGGTTGAGGTGGACTTTAAACATTCTCCTGTCTCTTTTTTGTTTGGAGAGGCTTCATGCTACACGTATCATTTTGTATTTCTTAAACATATCTTCATCCCAAAACAAAATTTGAATCAATATACCTTCACACACCTTTATATCTTCCCATTTTTCTCCAAAATCTGGTTTGCAGCAACAATATACTGTAAAGCTCCATAATATACTACAATAGGATAACACTGTATTAATACAATTTATACAATAAAAAAACACTTGTCAGTATCCACTCTGGAGCACTTTGTGTTACAGCTGTTCAAACTGATTATGTAGAACTTCATAATAAAGTTTGAAGAAGTGAGTAATAAAAATCATCACTCCCATACAGTTGTCATGAAGGAAGAAGACACCAAAACCATGAGCATGTTTATTGCTGTAAAATTGTACATTACAGTCTATGGGAACTGATTCACTGTTGGGGCCAGATTCTAACAGCAGGCCATTAGTGGGAATGCAGTTGAGGCTCGGTAACACCTGGGAATTTCCTTATATTTGGCACAAACATCCATTTGGTCCCACAGATGAAACGATGGTCCATTAGAATGGGATGAACAGACCGTCTGAAAACAATATTCGTTGGGTACTAACTGTCTCTGGTACAGAGAGGTAGAAACCTGATTTGCTTATCATGGCTGAACAGCTCATTAGCACTATACACACACCTACCAAAATCTCTATAGAAGTAATTTCACACTTGGACTCACACAAACATCACTCTGAGCTTGCAATAAAATTAAGAGGTTTGACATAGCAAAAAGGAAATGCAAAGCTCCAGTTTACAAATCAGGCAGTAACCGATCCTTTCCATCAATCACACTGCTATAAATAACCTGGCCTAGTAAACATAAGTCATTATACAAAATCTTTTTAATTACCAAAATAATTGTCTCATTTGTTTATTCGTACTAGATATATTTTCGGTAACCCCATGACCTTTTCCCCTTACACTGCACACCTTCAATATACATCCCCTTGTTTCCTAGCAACAAAGCCAAGAAAGAGAAATCACATCAAGCTGCAGCTGGATGGAGTTGTTTCTGTCAGATGTAGAGGAAGTTGACTGATCAGAGCCTCAACACATGTAATCAATAAATGAAGAAGGTTTAGGTCAGCCATTCTGAAAACAACAGTTAGGGGACAGATATGTGATTTGCTGCTGGAATCCTGCCCAGTGTGCCAGACACAGGTCTCCATTGATCTTGTATTGATCTCTAGTGGCTCTGTGCTTTCTCTGGTCCAGACTTTCCAAGCCATGGGTAAGATTTTCTTCTATCTATCGGTCATGGAGGGGTTTGTCCTCCGGTGATGGTTGCTCCTGTGAATCAAAGTCAGTCTCACGCAGTGTGTGAGTCCCAGTCCAAGTCACAGAGTCACCAAAGAAGACTGCAAGACGCATCCGAGTCAAGTCCTCACTCATCACCCGAGTCTGAGTCTGTGCAAGGCCGAGTCGATGCATGACAAGTGCAAGTCGAGTCACTTATCATTATTATCATCACTGTTTAGCACTGTTTATTATGAGTTTCTTTTCTTTTCTTTTCTCTGGTGTTCATTTGGTCTGTGAAGAGTTAATATCCTTAAAAAAGCAAATCATAATAGTATAGTATATAGTAGAGCTACTTATTATGGACTACACCACTGATATATGCAGCCATGTATTTTCCAGCATTTACATGTAATTAACTTGAGATGACTAATTAGACTGATTGATTAAGACCAGTCAGTGTATTATTGATTTGTTTTTGTCAGCAACTGTGTAATTAATCACTCTACCCAGAGAATCAGAGCAGGAAAAGAAGACACTGGCTCTTCAGGAGAAGTGGCTGAAGGCCACACACTGTGAACATGTGTGAAACCCCTTGTATAAGCATTTTAAAGCTTTCAAGCCGTCCTTGAGAGATGAAGGGAAGACACATGGCAGGTTGACACCTCTGTTCTTTACACTTGGCTTCATCTGAGAATCTAAAGAAGTTTTTTTTCCACCCAGTGTGACGTTTACATCCACCCGCTCCTTCTCACAGTACATTACAATCTGACTGGAGCAGAGCAGTCGCTCGGCTGCCTGAACTCTGCCACAGGAGTCTGTGGTTTTGTCTATTTAATTGCACAAGACAAAGGAGGATCCAGCAGCCGGCCCCACACTGTCAGCAGGAGGTGAGCCCAGAGATTGGCCCCACAACAACCCTGACACTCACCAAGGAGAGAGAGAGGGAATACAGTATAAGAAGGTAGAGAATATACATCATATAGGGCAATAGTCATTTTGATGCAAACAGGAGGAGGGGGGGACCCACCTCTGATTTAAATCTTAATACAGATACTGATACTGATCATTTTTGTGTTGAACAGATGCAGATATAGATGAAAAAAGAAGGCAGCTCTCTGTATCCTCAGTACCTGCCATGCTTCTTGTCTCCGGTCTGCTTTATCTCCCTAAACCACCTATAATCACCAAGCTTGATATTCACAAAACTGTTTTACTAACAGGAGAAATGTTGAGCTGGGCAGGAATGGAGTGGGTTTGGATGTAGGCAAGGACTGGTCTCCAGAGAGTAGGTTCCAGGGAATGAGATAGAGTGGTTTACCAGGGTAAAGCATAGGTAAAGGTTGCAAGTGCCCAGGCTTGAAGATTAAGTAGCCGGGCGGAGGCGGGGACTGATGGAGTGGAATGGATGAACGGGTGAGTGGATCCAGGGATGTGAACATGGAGAATAAAGCTTCTGTTCCGACAGCAGTTATTATCTTGCAGATGTGGAAACTACACGTGCCTTAAGCATTAAGAGGCAGCAGCAGCAAGTAAATGCTCTTATTACACTGATTTATCATCTGCGGTATCTGCAGTAAATGAGAGAGAGAATATTGGAGCAGGAGCAGAGCTGCTCAGTACGTGGGTCATGTGTGTAGCAAGTGAAAGAGAGATGAAGAGAGCAGTGATGCTGGTGACCGGAGCAGAGACTTAACTAGTCAAGTTAGAATGAGACGCAGTGCAGTAGAACTAGTTCAAGATGCAAGGACTGCTGCAGTGACCCTTTTAAAGTAACCTCAAGATATTTACAGCAGCGCAGACACAAAGGTGGCGGTGGGTTATACAAGTGTTCTGAGGGCAATATTATCACACCTCAGCATCCACTGTGGTGCGTTTAGGTAGCAGGCAGCTTTGCACTTGCCCATGACGTTCATATGTGTTGATGAGATTATCGCATCGGTCATGATCTGTAGTATCCAATTTGTGTGCTTTATGTCCCTGACAGAACTTATACTGTAGGTGCAACTGACTGGTGCCAGGGACTGTGAATATCTGCACATCTGTGAATGGTCTAGTTTCATCTCACTTTCCATATTTCTGTTACATTTTTACCTTCATTAAAGACCTTTGAACTAATTGTGATGTTAGATAAATGACTTGCAACTTGTTACAGGGAGGGTGGAGGCTCCTTCCACATTGTGGCTGAAAACTAAACCTGCATGATCAGAGCCTCTGAACAGCTGTCACAGCTCTCGTCTCGGTGACACCACGAGGCAGTGATGCAAACGTTCCCCATTTATGGAAAAGCAATACTTGTATTCCGCACCACTCTAAACGCCCTGTGGATGTATTATTTTTGATTGTTTTTTTTAAAGTAGCCTATATTTTTTGGCTTTTTTGCCTTTATTTGATAGTACATAGACAGGAAAGGGGGAGGCAGAGAGAGGGGGAATGACATGCAGGAAAGGTCTGCCCCACGCGGGATTCGAACATATGGCAGCCACTTTAACCACTGCGCCACGCACCGCCCCTTATTTTTGATTGTTGCGTCTCGTATCATTGACCAGATAGCATTTACACCTGGGACTAGTATGGGTCTCCAGTGTCCACATGAGATCTGATTGAGATCCGATCACATAATTGCAATTAAAAAAGAAAAAAGAAAAAGAATTAGTTGAAGTTTTTCCGCCCAAGTAGCTGCATGCGGATTCTGGACGCATTACTGTTTACACCTGTGTTCAATGTGGTCACAATGCGTCCCTGACCACCTTCGGAGGTGGTTCGGCCGATCGGATCACAACTCGTCCTCGATGTGTCTTTCATGTGTTTACACCTGTACTTTCATGTGGTCAAGCTCTGTCTGATTGCAATCTGATCACTGAAAACGCAAGTTACGTAAATGGCGCGAATGAGTCCTGGCGACAGATCTGTATTGTATTATGTAAAATATACTGTATATTGGGTTGAACTGGATGTTGTTTTTTTATTGAAATCTTTAAAACGTGTTGTTTTTTTTCCTGCTGGCCCAGTGCACAGCAGCTCATCACTCTGCTAGAGTGACAGTGTTCTGCTGCCTCCGATCTGAATCTACTGTAGGTGACCATGCCTGACTGCCTCACAACTCCACGTCAGATTACCCCAATTACCTCTCCGAGCAGAATAAGGTGATGAAAGGTCAAATTTGTCCAATGTGACAGTAAGAATTCAGTAAATGACTTAGCTTAATAATGGACACCCCCACCCCCTTTTCATTTTTTTTTTTTACAGTAGTTTGAGCAGTGTTGTGGAAGGGCAAAGTGAGGGCTTTCATTCTCACTTGAGCTCTCAGAGCTGCTAACACAGAGGGAGCCTGCAGGCAGAGAGAAGCTCTGAATAACACAGAGCCTATGGAGAGCTGCCACACTGTGTTACAGCTGTCGTCCCTCGCTATGGACGGGAACAGTTTTCTATTCACACCAGGCTCTGCCTCCCCCTCTTCCTCCGCTTCCTGTCTTGTCTTGACTTCCTGTCAGCACTGACAGCTGCTGGAGGAGAAGTGTGCAGTTATTTCACAGGTTCTTGATAAACTTGCTTCATTCTTTGAGTTTTCACACATTGAGGTGTGAATGAAGCAGAAGGTGAAGACATTTCAGCTCAAAAATGAGACTGGTGTAGTTAATTCTGTCTGATGAAATAACCTGATTACACAGACTCACCTCGCAGTCACTGAGTGTCATGTCATGTGCAACCTGCCCGCTGATTTCGGTGTTTCTGTTTCATTGACTTTCTCTGCTTCACAGATTCAAACATGGGACAGGTAGAGCAGTCTGAGTTTTAATTTCCAGTTTCTCCAGTCTGCATTGTCGGGCAAGATACCACTAATTCAAGTTCAAATGAAAGGAAGTCTTCTCATTATGTATATCATACAGGCACTGATCAAAAACCAACTGCATCAAGGAACATGTTGTTATATTATTAGACTTTCTCACTGTTTATTGAACCTGCTGCTGCAGCCGCCTGTTCGTATACATTGTTGCATTTTTAAAAAATCTTTTTGGGGGCATTTTTGCCTTTAATTCACAGGATAAGTGGTGAGACAGGAAAGTGGGGAGAGAGACTGGGGTAATGTAACGCAGTACAGATAGGCACAGTTGGGAATCGTTTCGGTGATCACTTCATTGGGCATTGCTGACATGGGACATGCTCTTAACCACTCCAAGGTCCCGTGTATCATTCACTGGCAAAGACCATGCCAAAACACAAATCAGAACTGTGAAAAGTAGAATGTAGAAATGAGACTCAGGATGGGGATCCCCGGCGGTTTTTGCCAGAGCTGATCTTAACCCCAAAAAGAGTCATGTTTAAGTGAAGCACAATCGGGAGTGAGCTTGACACAGATCACTTAGGTTGTTTTGGATCTATGAATGGTATGCTTGAGACCAACATCCCAAGCCGTGGATGATCCACCAATATGAAATAAATGGGCTGAATCATGGGCGTAATGGAGGCTAGGGAAGGCTGAGCCTTCCCAAATGTTATGCTGGAAAATTGTGAAATTACCTCTCTCTGGAAAATTATGGCCATCACAGTGTTTCCCATAAGGCTTTTGGCTCGACCAAGTGGCCATTTTGTCTGTTTCAACGAGGAAGAGTGGGTCATAAGGTGGAGCTGTACCTGGAGCTGATATACTTTGTCAGCAGTTCATAGGGGTGGCGGGTTCATCTGAGGTGGGAGTCGAGGTGTGTAAAGTGTAGATGGGAAAAGAGATTCCGTGCTGATGGTTTTACTTCTTCAGAGTGTGAACATTAGAGAATCTGAGGTATGTATGGTGATATCGGATAGCTTGGGATGATGGGAAAAACTAAAGACAGATGAGGTTGGGGCAAATTCGAAGCACCTGAGGAAGCTAAAGAAGGCGAGCAGGAACAAGGATTCTAGAGTTGTATCTATCATGGGTGATAAGTACCTGGTTGTGTGAAGTGTGAAGTACAATATTGTTATAGTACTTTGGGATATGAGCTGCCCTGAGAATGAACTGGTGATGAGCGGAGATTAGAGTCAGTCTATGTAAGAATTGCGTGATGGTGAATGAGATCAACCCTTGTTAAGGATCTCGATCTCGACCGCTGTGTTATTGGAATGTATGAGTATGGACCTCCTTGACCATTTGTGTTTTCTTGTCTGTATACAACATCTATTGCACGTCTGCCTGTCCTGGGTGAGAGATCCCTCCTCTGTTGCTCACCCTGAGTTTTTCCTCAGTCGATGTGAGGATCTAAGGGCAGAGGATGTTGTTATGATGCCATGTAAAGCCCTTTGAGACAAACTGTTTGTAAAAACGGGCTATACAACTAAAATTGCCTTGCCTTGCCCAAAGTATGGCTGCAATTATGATAGGATAGAGTTCACGAAGGGCAGATGAAGTTGACATCCAGGGCCCTAGTTTGCTGGCGCAGCGCAGGTGGCGCAAGGTAGCGCAGATGGTCTAATGCAAGTTTCGACCAGCGCAGCCTAGCGCAAAGTCAGATTGGAAGATTGGCAGATCGCGCTGCGCTGAGATAGGCGTGGCCGCGCAGCAGAGGGAGGCGTCACAGATTCAGCTTGGTGCAGTGGAAGTTTTGTGCGAAAATGTCCCGCCGAGGTTGCGCTGAAAGCTCGCCACCTCCAACCAGGTCTAATCTCAGCGCAGGGCGAAGCGCAGCAGGTGCAGTGGAAGTTTGGCTGACTGACCTGCAGTGCACACACGTCACCAAGACCTCACAGGCAGATCTCCACAGTTCCAGACACATTTCAATGCAATAAATATCCACAATAACCACTATTTAATGCAACTAACGGAATCAACACGTGGATTTCTATCTATATAGATTGTCCCGTCACATCTGACGTCAGATCAAAGCAGAGATCAAAGGCTGTCGGTGCGTAAAGGAAACTCCACCTGAATTAACACAGCAGGGACGAACTGGCACTGAAAAGCAGCTGTGGATGTCCCAAGCAGGACTGAGGGTGGATGACTGCATGTCGCTGCCGTGTTGAGATACCACTCTGCCCTTGTGATGATCGCTGTATTTATTTATTTACTTATTAATTCATAAGCACGTGCGACCGCATCACGCAGCCGTAATGAAAAACAAAACACAAATCATTATCTCTCTTAGCCCACCACAACAGCCTCGGTATCAGATAGTCAGTATATAGCCTACTACAGTATACTCAGCATCTCTATCACAGAAAAAAAAGAGAAAAAAAGAGACGGACAGAGAGAGAGAGAGAGAGAGAGAGGCAGAGACAGAGAGCGCGTCCTTTACGCTGATTTAATCCACATGGTCTTTGTTTATGTTGTGATTAGTGTAGGCTACACCTCTCATCTTGGTTACACAGAGTTTGAATAAATGTGAGTTTCTTTATTAGTTTATTAGTTGTTGTTTCTTACACTGGGCAGCCGTTCTCAGTATATCAGATCAATCCTGGTTAAGTATATTAGTAAACTCATTATTGGTCACTCTGAGCTCGGACCTCCGGACCAAAACAGCTGTTTCCTCCTGGGAGAGGTTCGGCCTCTGGCGTCGCTGTTTCCTCCGTCCATGTCAAAGTATAAAATGACAAACTTGCAGCGCGCATCACCCGCCGCGCAGTTAAAGGTGAGGAGAGGAGCTCCTTTGATTGGTGAAGATCTGACTCGGCTGTGTCAAACCCACTCCACGCCTTTCTCTCCTCCTCCTGTCTCCCTCCCGCCCTCTCTCCTCCCTCTTTGCCGTTTGCGCCGGTGGGAGGGACGAGGGGAGGGATTGCGCTGGTCTAAGTCTGACTGCGCGGCCCACCAATCTTGCGAAATGGACCTGGGCCACACCCTGTTGGCGTGGCGAAGCTGCGCTGATGTTAGACTTCACCTGGTCGACGAAACTAAGGCCCCCAGAGTCAAGAGCATTTAACTATGGAGGCCAGGTGGAAGCAAACCATTTTCCCCTGTAACAACCTTGGAAACCTATGAAGGGTGAAGCATCTGTGTAGAGCTGAATGTCCTTGGGATTGGTTATTGAAGTCATCATAAAAAAAAAGAAAAACCATTCAAAGATGACAAGAACTGTTGTCACATGTGCATTTCCATTTTGCATGCATTATCTAGGACGACTCTGTCATGTAAAGAGGAAACAGAGCGTGGCTTTCGTTAGGAGGTGAGATAGAAAATATGTTGCCTGAGGGATGATGCAGATGGCGTAAGGTGACTAAGAAGAACTAATAGCTGGTGTTTAATGCATCGGTCTGCAAGGAGGTAGTAGAGGGCACTCTTTGAATGCCTATCTGCCTTAGAAAGCCAGGCACCTTGAACTGCTAAATGGATTACATACATGGCACAATGGTTGCATATTGCATTGAGAAATCTGGATGAGGAATAACACTGTTGATGTTTGGCATGTGTGAGCCATGTGGAGAGGAGAGGTCTATGATAAGTCTATTTTTTTTTCCAGAAAGCCACTCCTCTTTGGCTTCCTTAGCTATCAAAGAATCAACAATGTTGGGTTCCTCGAGAGCAGACTGGAGGTTGTGACTGGTGTGTGAAGTGTCAGGGAGAATATCATTGCCAGGGTAGAAACTGTGTGAGTTGAGCCACTGAGGAAAAAGTTGATGAATTCTCTGTCGGGGTGAGTTTTCAAAGCTGCAGCAAGTGTCCACCCCTCAGTTGGCAGGTGTAGTTGGGTTGTGTGGGCAGATGCTTCTGGCATGAGCACTGCCACAGAAGGAGCAGACCTGCAGGAGGCAGCTGATATAATGGGAAGGAAGCATCCAAGATGGTTGAAATTATTGCACACCATCCTTCCAGGTTGGTAGAAGATTGGCTTTGCTCTCCTGTTGACTCCTTTAAAGGATAATTCCGGTCATTTTTGACCCCAAAATCGTTGTCCTGATGGTCACCCAGTGTTGGGGGGAGCAAAAAACACGACTAAAATTGATGCAGGCAAACCGGAGTTACACCATGGCTAGGGATAGCGACAGGGGTGGAAAGTAACGAGTTACATTTACTCAAGTTACTGTAATTAAGTAGCTTTTTTGTGTACTTGTACTTTTTTGAGTAATTTTTGAAATCAGTACTTTTACTTGAGTACATATTGTTGGAAGAAATTTACTTAGTTACATTTTAAAAAGCTTCCGTTACAAAGTAAAAAATATATCAACTTGCACTGCGTCTGTGTGGGTTGTCAAAAGTAGCTTCTCTCTCTCTCTCTCTCTCTCTCTCTCTCTCTCTCTCTCTCTCTCTCTCTCTCTCTCTCTCCTCTCTCTCTCTCTCTCTCTCTCTCTCTCTCTCTCTCTCTCTCTCTCTCTCTCTCTCTCTCTCTCTCTCTCTCTCTCTCTCTCTCTCTCTCTCTCTCTCTCTCTCTCTCTCTCTCTCTCTCTCTCTCTTCACAGACGCACACAGCAGCAGCAGGTACACACTCCTCTCTCCCCCCTCACCGCTACGTGAGTTTGTGCATAACAGGGCTCGTCGCTATGTTGTCGTCTTAATATTAGCCATTAGCCACAGCTAGCGGTTAAAAGCTGACGTTAATGATTAAAGACAACGTTATCAGGCATGTCCATCTATTAGTACAGCGGTTAAGCCCTCAAATCAAGGGGAATTGTGCACTTTTTGAAAGAAACATGAAACTTCTACCATAGTTAGTTTATACCATGAGGTTTATTTTAAGATCGGGAGAGAAGTCAGATTTGACCTCTGAGGCCCAGGAGAGGTCAAATCCAAGATGGCCGCCAATAATATTCAAAAATGCCTATCGCTGGAACCAAACACAGTAGAAAAACACTTAAGGTGTCATTTCCCACTACCTTTTGGGTGCCCATTCTGTTGGTGATACCTTTGAGACCAATAGAATTCAAGAAAATGCATTTAGATCAATGTGGAGGTCAAATAATGCAGACATAGGGAGGTGAACGGTGCAAAAAGGTAGTTTATTTCCAAAATAATAGCCTAACAGTGATGATGATGTTAATAATGATGATAATAGTGCCAATAATAATAATCATTATCATAATAAGTTCTTTTTTTTAACTGATTCATTATTAACTCATTGGCTGCCAGCCATTTTCAGAGCAGAGAGCTGCATACTGCCAGCCGTTTTAGAGCATTTTTTACAGATCTTTCAAGACTCACAGAATATTGTGTTCATGTAAACATGTAACCAAAACTACCAAGAGAAAGAATAGACTCTCTTCTTTCATTAGGAAAAAAAAAGTTTGTTTCTACCTTTTTCCATTCTTTAGTAAACGGCAGTAGAACATTGGCTGGTTTCGCCAAAAACACCTGTTTTTGACCAGAACACTGTGAAAACAAGCTTTTTGTGGAAAGAAACATGTCAAGCAGAACAGTGACTTTGAAGTTAATATACAACAGAAACAACATGTCTATATACATCAATGGCAGCCAATGAGTTAAAGAGACACTGTCTCTTGGCTCTGTTCGTGGCACTAGTACACCACAGCCGCTTGTTACTCTCTCCCTGGCTCTCAGGCTCCGGTCCACTTGGTGCTCCTCCTCCTCTATCCTTGCCTGACAGAGGGCTGCCACCGTGCCCCTGGTCCACCGGTGAGGGATGAGGGGGACTGCCAACTGGGGGCCCACGCCCTCAGACCGACAAAAGCTTGGATCATGGGCTGACTTTCAAGAGATCGCAGCGAGGGAGCTGCTCTGCTACGTACAAAACCCTGACCCAGAATCAGGTCGTCTGCAAGTGATTTAGCACCAGGTTCTCCACAAACATGCGGTGCGAGATTGGAGAGGACCGGCGGACCACCATCCGGCCACGCGCCAACCCTGTCACCAACGGCTCTACTCGCTGTAATCAAAAGCTGGTTGTCAGGGGGTTTCGCTAGATAGTAGGTAGGGACAGTGGGAATCTTGTTCATCCATTCATGCGTGTCACTAATTAGATGACGAGGCATTTGGCTACTGGGTCATACGGTTTTCCGTGTTTACCTGCACGTCAGGCGCCATCGTGAGTACTACGACATGATACAGCCCATACGGACCCATTTCTGCATCAGCAGCTGGTCCGCCACCTTCTATAATCATTACGAGCCCAAACTGCCCCCAGCTGACCGCCAGCCGGTGGGATGCAGCCAGGCGGGGTTCCCGTTGGGCCAGCCAGCGTCGTGTAGAGGTCCCCTCAGGGCACCAGCCACCCTTGCGGCCGTCCCTCATCCCTTTGAGGACCAGCTCGGCTCCTGGAGAGGGCCGTAGTCCTCAATCCTGGAACGGCCATACCTAAAACGTTATGTCAGCCGACTGCCTTCCACTGATTGGGCAGAGCGTTGTCACTGGAAGAGTCGTGAGCGCGATGTCCGACATGAGAATTCATCTGTGCCGAGACCGTTGTTATTCCTTCACCCGAGTTAAATGATGCTGTGTGGAAAACCACGCTGTGGTCCGTAATCGAGGAACAGACAAGTGAGTTTGGAGCTGACAAGAAGATCGAAAATAGAGAGAGAAACAGTGTGGCCTTGCGATCCCCCCACCCCTGCTGAGGAGGAACTAGAGAACTCAGCTGTAATGGAAAAGCACCTTTACTGAGCCGTGCCGTGACTGTGTAGTGGAAAAGTGCCAATAGTTACTCCCGCTACCTGCACTTCATTAAATTTCTTCACTTTGACATTCAAAGTAGAGTTCTCAACGGGCCTGAAAATTATAACCCGACCTGACCCGGCCCGTGGGTTTTAAGCCCGGACCCGACAGAGCTCGATACACCAGCATTAGTTGTCTGGCCAAACCCAGCCCAGCCCAACAAAAAAAAAGAAAACTAAACTAAAAAAGTGACATGCTTTCTTTGCAGCGAGAGCAGATGGTGCCGGTGACGCAGCAGCACCTTATCAGCAGGTGAAACTGATTCAATTTCGGCCACAAAAACATTGTGGTTTTTTGGAGATACACACAGCATCTTGTGCCAAACCAACCCGACCCATCGGCCTTACTCGGGTTTGGGTTGAAATTGAGAACTCTAATTCAGAGTACTGGGCGAAAGCACATTGTGTCAACTCCCCTCCATGGGCCTTCGCAATGCTTCCACACAGTGTCGGACACCACCCCTCTCTCCGCGGAAAGAGGAGGGCGACAGTATTATTAAATTGCAGATTTGCACCTTTACATAAATGCATTTTCTTGAATGTGTTGTGAAAGTCTACTCTTACTCTTGGTAGTTTTGGTGTTTACATGTTTACATGAACACAATATTCTGTGAGTCTTGAAAGGGTCTGTAAAAAATGCTCTAAAACGGCTGGCAGTATGCAGCTCTCTGCTCTGAAAATGGCTGGCAGCCAATGAGTTAATAATAAATAAGTTAAAAAAAAGAACTTATTATGATAATGATTATTATTATTGGCACTATTATCATCATTATTAACATCATCATCACTGTTAGGCTATTATTTTGGAAATAAACTACCTTTTTGCACTGTTCACCTCCCTATGTGTGCATAGTTTGACCTCCACATTGATCTAAATGTATTTTTTTGAATTCTATTGGTCTCAAAGGTATCACCAACAGAATGGGCACCCAAAAGGTAGTGGGAAATGACACCTTAAGTGTTTTTCAACTGTGTTTGGTTCCAGCGATAGGCATTTTTGAATATTATTGGCGGCCATCTTGGATTTGACCTCTCCCGGGCCTCAGAGGTCAAATCTGACTTCCCTCCCGATCTTAAAATAAACCTCATGGCATAAACTAACTATGGTAGAAGTTTCATGTTTCTTTCAAAAAGTGCACAATTTTCATGCTTAGCCGCTGTACTATATTCGGCTACGTTTACAGTGACCAAACGTCCTCTTTTGCCCGGACATGTCCACTTCTCACGTCCTGTCCGGGGCGTCCAGGCTTTTTTTTTTTTAAATGAACTCATGAACATGTCCGGCTGTGTTCGGTAACGGGACCGCTGACCCTGCCAGATTAAATGACTAGACACACCGGGGCCGTTGAGTTAAATGTAGGAGCCCAGTCAGATCCATGGCTATGCTCAGAGGAACAGACAAGCAGCCCACTGCTTCAGAGCAGTTACAGTAAAGAGGCAAGTGTGTGTGTGTGTGAGTGAGTGAGAGAGAGAGAGAGAACCTACAGGAGCTAAAAGATGATGGAAACCAGTGTATCGATGGAGAAGGGACAAATTTGGAACACAGAGACATGCACGGAGAATGTGAGGCCAATCTCTATAGCCCCCCCCCCAAAAAAAAAGTAACTAAGTAACTTTTACTCTGAGTAAATTTTAAATGAACTACTTTTTACTTTTACTTGAGTAGATTTTTACACCAGTACTTTTACTTTTACTTGAGTAAAATTTCATCAAGGTAACAGTACTTTTACTTGAGTAGACTTTTTTGGTACTCTTTCCACCCCTGGATAGCGACAACGCTAACCCATGGGGGCAATTCTTTCAATCACAACAAACACTCAAAAAACAATCAAATATCTATGGTACGTGACTCAAATCCTTACGAGACACAACTAAACTCATGTAGTGTACAGTATAAACAGTATAAACTTTGTGTTTTTGCATGCATTGCACGCTGGCCATGGAGTGCAAAAAAGTTTGCTGTGATGGTTTGCTGATCTGAGTCAGATTGCTGCTCTGCAGATGGAGGATACTTGGTTTGGAACAGTTCATCATACCGGTATTCGTCTGAGTGGTGCAGATTGATGGTATCAGGTAATTGAAGGAGTGGTTAGGACTGGCCCTGCTTCCAAACTTAAGTTAATGCATGTGGGTGTGCGTGTGTGTATTGTCCAGATTGTGACAGGGTGGGGATGGAGCCAAATGCAGCACAGTCACAGGCAAGTAAGGTTGGTAATGACCAAAAGGGGCTAAAATACTGTTCTTGAGTGGAGATGAGAACAGTGTGCACAGGTGAGCAGAGTTAACTGATGAGGTGGGAGGAGCTGAATGAAGCAGAGGCGGAGCTAGTGGATAAGTATGGAAGCTGAGCAATAGAAACAGCAACAGAACTTCTGGTTCAACATACCCTGCTGTCCTCTGGCAAATTCTGGGCCGTATTGCATTGGTCATCAAACAGCTGGAGAACATTGTACATTCCTGTTTTAGTCAGGCTTTTATTTGACATTGTCTCTAGGCTAACTCAGGCCGGGCAGCCAGTCATCAGCACTGGCCTCTCTGCACAGGATTTTCTGGAGCATTTTACTGATATAGTGGAGGACAAAAAGTGTGCACATCCAAAGAAGACTGTGTGCATGTGCAAGATTAAAAAGTACAAACTTTGACTTTTTATTTAGCAGGCAACATTTAAACATTTCGATCTGAAGATCTTCCTCAGGCAGTTTGACAGCACATTGCTTTTAAACACGAGGTGGTAATTAGTTAAAATAGCAACACCTGTTGAGCATGCAGGCAGAGGAAAACAGAGTAGCTCAGGGAGTGTTCACAAAAACTCTTTTTTTTAAATTCATCACATTATCAAAAGCAACATTAAGATATTACAACAATGATTTTAATCTTAATAAAGGGTTGTAAAGTAGAAAATATCTTTCTTTTTTTTAATTGCCATAATCAGGCAGAAGTGTCCAGGCAGACCCAAATTCAGATGTTGACAAGCACAAAGAAGTGACAGAGACCTATAAATAATAAAAAAGAGAATTATAATGATTATAAATGTGACAAAAAAACATAAAATTTTCTGACCCACAGGGTGAAATATATTTGGTCTTTAAAGAAGTCCAGCATTCAAAGTAATAAAGTGGTAGACAGCCACAGAAAAGGTTTCAAATCTAATTGTATGTTGTATGTATCATTTTGATGCTAGTGTGCCTATGTGTGGATGTAAAAAGGCTCTCTTCTAATTAGAATTGCTACCTCATGTTCAAAAGCAATGTGCTGTCAAACTGCCTGAGGAAGATCTTCACATCGAAATGTTGTCTACTACATGAAAAGTCACAGGGAGTCCCGGCAGGGTGCAGATTTCTTTTCCTTTGTAAATGATATAGTGGAGAACATCAGATGGCATCTCATGTCTGGTGCTTTAAATGATTAAGATCTTACTTGTCAGAAAGATCTCAACATGTTCTACATAACAGGTTTTCTGAGTCTTGTTCTGTTAGGTATGGGGTCCCACAGGGCTCTGTCCTAGGTCCGCTGCTGTTTTCACTGTACTAGGTACGATTATGCATTCTTTCAGAATTGTCTTTCATTGTCATGCTCATCATTTAAAAATATATATGACCGAATAGCCTTTTTTCACCTTTGAATAATTGCAAAGACCAGATCTATCCTCTCGTTGAAAGACGCTGAAACACTTATCCATGCCTTTGTGACATCGAGGTTGGATTATTGTAATGTCCTTTTATCAGGGTTGCCCAAGAAGAGTTTTTGTGGTCTGCAGTTGGTTCAGAATACAGCAGCTGGTTTTCTGACTGGATCATCTCGATATGAACATATTAGTGTTGTACTGGCCTCTCTTCACTGGCTTCCTGTTCAGGTCAGAGCTGATTTCAAGGTGCTGTTGCTGACCTACAGAATTCTAAACAGTCTTGCACCCACCTGTCTGACGGATCTTGTTAACTTATACTGTACATACCCATGCGATCTTTGTACTACCAGGGGAGTGGTCCTCTTAGTTTCCCAAAGGTCAATAAGAAGATAGACGGTGAGCGGTCTTTTTCCTTCCATGCACTACCTTGTTGAATAGTCTTCCTTGTGAGATCAGGCAGGCATGCTCGATTGAGATTTTCAAAGCAAAGTTTCAGACCAGCTTATTTACTGTTGCGTATGAGTTTTTGGTGGTTTGCCTTTCTCTTCATGTTTTGTTTTAAGTGTATGTTGTTTTTATCATTGCTTTGTGTGTTTTTAAATAGTTAATCTTGTACAGCACTTTGATGGAAATGCTCTATAAATTAATAACAAACAGCAATTTTCAACCTGAACCGAGCTGCTAACCGACCACTGAGGGCCACTGGGGACTGGCTCCAGAAAACCCCGGCTCCAAAAGACACCTATTCAAAAAAAAAAAAAAAAACTGTATGAAATGCTAAGTTAATACATTTCTTTTCCAAAAACCTCTGACCTTTTCTCACTACAGTATCTATGGCTGGGGCAGGGATTTCGACAGTTTTGATGTTATGTAGTTTTAATTAATTTTTGTGGGTGTGGTGAAAGAATTTGACTGTTTGCTTCTCTTGCCAACACTGCCCCTGAATTATATATGATTATATTACTAATTTACTACAGAGCAGCCATTTAGAGAGACATGTCTGAAACTGTGGTTTTATTAAAATAAAAAGGAACAATGTGTAAAATCTGGAAATAATCTAATTCATATAATCTAATGATGAAAATGCCCTTGATGAAACACAAACCAAGACTGTAAAAGTTTGTCAGTCATCCCAGTTTGTTTATTGTGTGTTTTAAAAGCTTTTGCATTTCATGTTTTATTTTGTCTGCTTACAAATCTCTTCAGTCCTGTTGTTGTTGTTTTTGAAGTAGCAACTGGAGATCCAATAAATTGAGAAGTCATGCCTTCTGGTGGAGATTGATAACAATGATCAAATAAATAATCCAATAATGTTGTCTGGTGCCCCATTTTCAACAGGGACATTTTACTCATACACTGTTGTGCTCACACTTCAATGCAGACCTTTTAACTTGCCATGGAAGTTTACGGCAGTGTGCGACATCCATCCTCAAGTTAATGTCAAGGATGCTATGAGCAAGTGGACTGGGCTAGGTCTGCGCAATCATCTGTGGCAGAGCATGGACTGAGAGGGCCTCATCATCATTACAGGACTATCATAGGCGGCGCTAGGGCAGAAGGAATGGGGAAGCTACGGGACAAAAAAAAAAAAGAAAAAGAAAAAAAAGTCTTTACCCAGGCAGATATACTGTAGCCTATATAGTTTTGATGTTCATCAAACTGAGATGCAGCAGAATGATTCCTTTCATTCTCTACTTGTTTTTTTTTTGTTGTTTTTTTTTTTGCTTTTGTAGTGGCCCATAATTAACCTAATCAATGTTCTTACCCTAAGCAGCACGCCACGGGGCGTTTGTGTCATATTTTTCAACTATTTCTTCAGGTTTAAATCCTCTTAGTTGTCGCTCTCGATGTACAGAAGCAACAGAGTTGACAGTATCTGCTGTGCCATTGTCCTCATCCAGTTGCGCAACTCCTGTGAGAATGTGCGCTCACACAGGTGTCCAGAGGTAGGCCGGTGACTGGAGGAGGGAGGCAGCAGGTGTCCGGGCGGTCGGGGCTGCTGTCTGGACGTAACTTAGGCCAGTGACTGGAGGAGGGTGGGCGCAGGTGTTCGGGGGGGCACGGCTGTCCGGAGGTAGACCGGTGACTCGCGGGCAGTGGCCGGTATCCGGGGGGGGGCAGCCGGTGTCATCATGGAGGCCAGTGGCAGGAGAGAAGGCGGCAGCCGGTCGTGGAAGCATCGTGGTCGGCTTCATTGCTGCTGCTTCATGGGACTCTCGGACTCGTCAATTTTGATATTCAAAAACCTTCTAATGTCCGTTTTACCGGGCTTTTTTCTTTTAATTTCGCTGGACTGTCAGTGACTACAGTAGCATAGCGAGGCAAAGGGGTAAGCTTCTACGCTGCGCGTTGTAGCTACGCCGTGTGTACTTAATGACGCAGGTAACCAGTCATATACCACTGAAATAAAAAATAAATAAACCATCGACATAGATAATACTTTAAAAATGTGTGTTTTAATGTATTTCCCACCTCTTTCTAAAATATAATTTAAAAACAACAACGAAAAAAAAAACATTATTTTATTTTTTCATTTTATTATTTGTGATGATTCATTTTCTGTGACAATCTAGGGGAAGCTAAGCTTCCCTTAGCCTATTGATAGCGCCGCCTATGAGGACTATTCTGAAGACACAATGAGGAAGCTCTTTGAATGTCCAGAAATAAAACTACATCTACCCATTGTGTTATCATACACTAATTTCCACAAACGTATAGCTATTACATTTGCAGGAAATTACATTTGTAGGCAGCTGCTATTACGCTTGTGGGGAATTGATTATGTTTTGGTGGTTATTGCATTAAAATTTGGATCAGTATTATGTTTGTGGTTCATTACGTTTGGTGGCTGTTACTTTGTAGATGTTTTAAGACTGTCCTCCTGCAAAAAAAGAGTCATTAGGTCATTAGTATGAGCCATAGATGTGTTTTGTTGTTGGGTGACATACTTGTTGAATAAGAAACTATTTCTATGACCATTAAACAACACTGATTATTGTAACCATAATAACAAAGACAATCTACTGTTGAGTGCTTATTTTAACCCAAACGTCTGCCTCTAACCTTTCCCTGAACCTAAACAAGCCATGTCCATTATTCTAGTAACCATGGCAACAAAGGTCGAGTATGCATGGAACAGGTTGGAGAATTCATCCATATTTTGATGAAGAGATGCTCCGTCTGTCACGCCTTACAACCTGATTCATGGTAAATATCAGTTGTTTCTTTTTTCTTTGGTGTGATAAGAGGTGAGAGTGTAAAGATGTTCAGGTCCTATACAGTTGGCTTCATCCATCAGTCCACTATCTATGTTCTCCACTTATCTAGGTCAGGTTTTGGCGGCCACAGGCTAGGGGAGGGCACTCCAGACATCTCTGTTAGCAGAAATACTTTCCAGCTTCTCCTGATGGGTACTAAAGTTGTCTTAGACCAGATGGGATATGTAATCCCTACAGAAAGTTCTGGGTCTGCCCAGGGTCTCCTCACTGTTGGACATGCCCAGAAATCCTCCAAAGGAAGGCACCCGGGAGCCTTCCTTATCAGATGCCCAAACCACCTCAGCAGTGGCTCAACTTCCAGCTCCCTGTGGATGCCAGAGCTCCACACTGAGCCCAGACACCCTGCTGAGAGAAGGGCCCGGCTAGCCTTTTCACCACAATGTTCCTGTGCAACAGTTGGTTATATATCTCCATTTTTCTGACAGTTGGGTCTGTGATCTGACAGTGAATGACAATGAGAAAGGAGTTCAATGTCAGGGGGGCTCAATGAAGTGACAGTTGACTTCACTGAACTACCTGTGAACCTTGAGTCTGGATGGCTCTGTGTGGACTGGTGTGTGTGCCACCGGGGCTCACTACATCAGGCTCACATCCAGTACTGCTTGATTTCATACCAAAAGGATGTTACCCTGGTAAGATCCTTTTTTTTCTTTGTTTTGTTTTTTTCAAGATGCTCTCTTTGACTAATCGGATGTGCTGTTTTTTTTAAAATCATTTTCAGATGTGATCACAAGAGGGAGGGCTGAGAGAATAGGCACTTCAGACTGTGAACTGCAATTCGAGTGAAATAGCAGAACAGTAAAAGTAAGTGATGGTGGGAGCTTATTGTCATCATCCTCTTCCTTTTAGACTGAGTGTTAAAACGGAAGCAGAAAGTAAAGAGAATATTTCCTTTCAGTAATAGAATCGGAGCATATATAATGCAATGTAACCTGTGTGATGAGATTCCAAATGAGGCTCATTAACGCTGAAACACTGATGGATCTTCAAAAGTAATGGAGTAATTCTTCCTTTGAACAAGCCATTTATAGACAGAGAGTGGGAGAAAGAGAAGAGAACAAAGAGGCTTCAGGTGGATAGAAGAAGCTGTCATCACACACACTGAGGAGGAAGCTTTGTCACTCAGCATTAGAATGTGATCATTAAAGGCCCCTCTATGTTGGAGATATTCAATTATTCAAAAATTTAGGGGCGAAAAAATACAGCGGCATTGTCCGTCATGATTACATGAGCAGTGGAAGACTTTTAAAGCTAACTATAGACACAAAGTAGAGTACCTCAGCAGTGAAGCAGCCATTAAAGTCACCACTAACAACCTCCCCTGGTATTCCTTTGTTATTGTGCTGTGCTTAAAAATCATGTTCATGTAGGAGGATCACTCTTTACCACAAAAACACTCAAGTGTGACAAAACATTTACTACCACCAGCTTTGGAGAGAGTGGAAAAAAAACATTCCCAATCAGATACCGATTCAGATATGTATGTTTAATTCATGCTAACAGAAAAATATAATTGACATTGATTACACTAATCAGCAACTGCACATTAAAGGGATAGTTCAACATTTTGGCAAATTGGCCCATTGCCATAATCGCTATAGTCATAGCAGTAGGTTCCTTACCTGTTATTGTCAGTGCAAGCTATTTTTAGAACGGCGAAGCAGAGCAACAGGCTGCTCAGAGCTACACTACGGAGGCTGATGGAATTTCTTGGTTTCCCTCATCAAACTCATCCAATACACAATCCAACAACTCCAAAACGCTGTTGTGGACAAGTTGTGAGCTGCACAATAACCACTCAATGAGACGGACTTGTTTTAGAGGTAAATTCATGCAAAACCGCTGATGCGCGTTGTGTTCAAGGACAGTTTTTCAGTAAGCAGTCTCTGTATTTACCTCAAAAACAGCTCTGTTTCGTAACGTTCCGTTATTATCTCATAGCGTGGTGATTGTGCAGGTCACAACTTGTCCACCTGAGCGTTTTGGAGTTTTGGGATTTTATATTTGATGAGTTTGATGAGGGAAACCAAGAAATTCCTTTAGCCTCTGTAGCATAGCTCTGAGCAGCCTGCCACTCCGCTCCGCCGTTCTAAAAATAGCTTACACCGACAATTAAAGGTAACGAACCTACGCTATGACTATGGCGATTATGACAATAGGCCAATTTGCCAAAATGTTGAACTATCTCTTTAAAGAGAACCCCAAAGATGCTTGTAGTAAGGGAACCAAACAACAGGCAGCACCTTTAATTCGCATACAGCATCGCTCACACAAAATGCATGATGATCAATTGCACATAAGAGGACAATATAGACTTTCTTACATAATTTTTGAAGCCTGAGGAGGACTGTGACATTTCAATTAACACATCCAGCTCGTTCCATATCTGCGGAACGTTTGACACAATACTTTTTACCTTCTTTTTTTTCCAATCTCCAATACTAGATAAAAATAGGAGATGTGTTGTCAGTAAAAAGAGAGAGTTAATAGAGTGGTGGCATTACATGAACAGATGGTCACCTATGAGTTCAATGAAAGGGCCCACCACAATGACAACCTCAGCCTATCAGGTCTCTGATCACAGTAAAACAACCTTTAAACACATGATAACTAAACCTAACATATAAAAAAAACATTAAAATGTGTCAGTTCAAATTGGAAAATGTTTCAAAAGCAAATATGCAAGATCAGTACTCCGCTGTCAGTATACTTGTCTATTTATTTTGGTATCCATAACAACCAAGAGACTCTCCTGTGGGTCGGATCAGAGGGTTGATGTATGTGACAGTGAGTGGCCGTAACACTTCATCAGAACTGACTAAACACAACAGAACAGATTCAGAAATGACACACTGAGAGCTTTCTGATCTAATGCCTGTGTCAGCTGAATGAGACAAGTGAGCTCATCCTCCACAGTCAACCATGAACAAATTTCATATTCATGACTTTTTATTTATTCATATGTTTATATAACTTTAGTTTTTGTGCATGCACAGACTATACATCTGTGTTTTATTACACAACCAAGTGCAGCTGAAATCCTGATGAGAGAGCAATGATACATCACTGAACAGTTGAAGTATGAGGTGGGACTTTAAATTGGGATGGATGGATGGATGGATGGATGGATGGATGGATGGATGGATGGATGGATGGATGGATGGATGGATGGATGGATGGATGGATGGATGGATGGGGCTTAATTTGACCATGACTGGTCCATCAGACTTGTTATTACAGGGATTTAAATAGTAATAGATAATTTTGATGATCAATAGAATAAAAGCTGAAAGCAACTATGAAGGCTGGCTGGGAGTTTCCCCTGGAGTTTTACCTCCATAAATAAACTACTTTAAAACTATAGGGTACGGACGGCACCTCTCACATTCTCTCCACGAGCCTGGTATTTTGTATTTTCAATGCATATTCTCTCCAATATGGCGATACAGTAGTTGTGTGAACTTTCTTATTCGTTTCCCTCCCCTCATTTCAGCTCTCCTCTGATATAGTTATCCCAAAACTACTTTGATTACATGTATCATTATTTCTTAAGGAGCCTGAGGAATAACTAAACATAAGACTCACTGAGCAGAGAGAGCATGAGAGACAAGAGTTGTTGACAACACTTCATATCAAATACAGTGAGATATGAAGCCCTGGCCCTAATAAAAGCTGAACCTGTGCTCTGTGTGCAAGACTAAATAAGTAGTCTGATAGACGTGTTTGGCCAGCAGCTCGTCTAGTAGAGAACATAGTTTGGGCTTAATCAAGGCTGCTTTTAATTCCAGCCTGTCGTAATGCACTTCACCTCAGACTCTCTTTCTGTCTCCAGTTTTCCCATCTCTCTCTCTGTCACTATGACTGAAATATTGGCAACAATGTGAAAGAAATCTAGAAATCTCTCTCTTGTATTTTGTCTCTGAGTGATCATTTTACTGAAAATGCAGCTTTTTCTACATTTTCTACATGCATGATGCAAAGTCCAGCTCACAGTTATGTGGGAGTTGGTGTGCTATGTGTGGAACTGGGAGAGGTTAGGGGGATAGAAGGGGTGGGTGGTTCATTCAGTAGCCTGACTATGGGGGAAGAAGCTCTGGGTCAGTCTGGTTTTGTTACGGATAACTATTTAAACTTTTACTAACTATTTAAAGAGGAATTACCTTTAGAGTAATAGTGCTGGTTAAATCAATGACTTGCCACTAATTGTTCCAAGGAGAATGGAGGCTCTGTGCCTTCTAGCGTCTCTTGGCTGAAAACCAACTTTGTAAGATCAGAGCCTCCGACCCGTAACTTGTAATCTCTTGTTTATGACAGATAAGACTACACAAATATACACATCGTAACGCAAATATGTTACTGCACCATGGATTGATTTTGGCTTGTTGAAAACAAATGCACATGACCAGGAGGAGGGTTAGCAAAACAGAGGAAAAGAGTCCAGACTTAGTTCCTCTTTAAATGTAAATGTGTTGTATTATGAAATTGTTGTTCTGCATGTTTCATTTGAGCTGATGTACTCTATAGATGTTTGACTGACCTAGATTTAATGTGAGGGGTGGAGCTCACTTTGAGCCACAGGTGTGACCAGTTGGCCACTAACAACTCTGTCATGTTGTGACTGGTCATTGGTCAGCCTGCCTCCTGTATCTTGTCTAAAAAGACATCTACCTGATAGAGGTCTATGACTAAAAGGCTGTAGTCTATTAAATATAATTCTTTTTGCAAGTAAGGACAGTGTGTGGGTGTTTTTCTCTTTTTCCTCCTACACACCTGTCAAAGACTTTTTTCTTTTTTTTTTTGACTACAACTAAAATCACAGCTCAGTCTTCAGATATTTTTTTTTTCATATTTTCCCCAGTATTTACTGTAAATGACAGTATCTGAGTAGGTTTTTTGCAGACAAGTGGTTGATAAGGTCCACTTAAATGTCATCCTCTTCTCCACTGTGCAGATGTTTTCATCGTGCTGCTTTGTCATGTGCGGTGAATGTGGGGCAGGAGTGGAGCAGTGTGTATGGCTGGGTAGAGACAACTCTCAGCAGTGGAGCTGTGAGAGAGGGAAGCTGCACCGCTGCTTTCCACTTTACAGGCTCAGAAGTCTCTGGCTCTGTTCACAGCTTCAACACTTATCTCCCCTGAGCAGGTGTGTGTGTGTGTGTGTGTGTGTATGTGTGCGTGCAGGCAAATATGAATTTATCTGACTTGTTTTCCTCAGCGCTCAGATGTGTTTGTGTTTGTGCATTTGCAACAGTGGATATGTGTGAGGAAGTTGTGTGTGCTGTTTCTCTGAGATTGCATGTGGGAACATGTATGTGTGGATTATATACATATTCTGTATGCATGCCTATGCATGTTTGTTAGAGTGGTAAATATTGTGTGTGTAGCGATGTCTGTGTGTGTGTATTTTGAGGAGGGAAAGTTGCGATGGGGGGGGTGTCTGCATTCCCTCTTATCATAATAAAAGATTAGATTAGATTAGATTAGATTAGATTAGATGCAACTTTATTGATCCCGAAGGAAATTACACGTTGGTCAGCTGCTCATTCACACAATAGAAAACACATTAATCAACATTAATCAGCTCCTGTACAGACTTTTCATTTAGTGTTGATTTTGGCGGCCCCTGTGGACGAAAGCGGTGGTGTTTTGCCGGAATGAAGACTGCATTTCCCACTGTCATGAAGACGTTTGTCTGGCCGGCGCATGTAGATTTGTTTTGGAAACGTCAGAAAGAAGACGGGACTTGTTTTTTTTTTGTTCATTTTTTTTAGCAGTGTAATGTATCTATTCGTATCGTTTCGTCAGTGGTCCGACCCGACCATGCCTTCCAGAGGTATAGAATTAGACTACTTAGAAATAGCGTATCTTCACACTGATGGGCCCATTTGCTGTTGTAGGTAACAAAGACACATCAGCAGAAAACAGAGACTTTTGCGTATTAAGTTAAAAGCTCTGTACAGGGGCTTTAATAATACATAGATAAATAAAACAAGTTAAAAGAATATAAGTTATACCAGCTCAAAAGTGCTCGAGTCTAGTGCACCATGAAGTGCTGTAGTGAGGAAGCACACAGGTGAATGAGACAGATATAGAAGATGATTCATCTCTCTCACCTGCTGCCTTTACTTCTGAATAACAGCCACTGTCATTCACCTGAGTGGACCGTCTCAGAGGAGTCAAGGTGAAAGGTGTGAGTGCTGCTTGACATTGAGAAGAATCAAGAGAGGGGGGCGTCATATAGCTCTGTTGGCAGAGCAGGAACCCCAGGAGCACAGTCCTCGCTGCAGCAGCAGTTCAATTCCACCCCTGGCGGCCCTTTGCTGTGTGTCATTCCCCCTCCTTCATTCCCTATTTCCTGTCTCTCTCCAACTGTCCTATCACAATAAAAAAGACACAAAAAGACCCCAAATAAACTAAAAAAAAAAGAAGAAAAGACTCAGAAGAGGATCCGTTCTGCTCCTCTACCTCCCACTGCTGATGAGAACTGATGCTGTCATGTATTATTGTCCATGTACTGTCTGAGGTAAAGCTGATTGTGTTGGAGAACGAGTCTTCTGGGTCATTTAAAGGCTGCTTTACATACTGAGCTCATCTTTTCTAAAATGGAAGCCTGTTCCCTCCTCTCCTCCCTGAGTGCTGCAGTCCCTGCAGGCTGCTGACTCCCTCTGTTGGCCTGACGGGGCAACGTGTCTCCGCTGCTTCTGTCCTCCTGCCTCTGGACACAGAGCTGTAGCACTCTGCAGCGCTGAGATGTTGCATGCATCTACTACCGGATCTTCTGAGGTGAGACCAACCGGTCCTCCAGCCTGAGCAGCAGCCATCAGCTCTCAGTTCAGAAATAGCATCCCTGACGCAGCAGGCGTACTGGACCTTGGTTGTCATGGTTACAATAAAAAACATATGAACTGTGCTTTAACTTGAGCTAAATGAATTAAAACCAGAATGCACATCTTCAACAGTTTATTAGTAACACATTATTATGATGTGTTGGTGACAGATTAAACTATATTCCCTCCCATATGGGAGTCTAATCAAATGTAGTCTCTCTCCAGTCTTTGTGATAAACTCAAGGGAAATGGGTATAATGGTCTGATTATGGTGATGACCCATTATACTAGTCATATAAAACACTGTCTTCATTCTAATGAGTCTCCATAGTAAAGGCCTGGTGATCCATGGAGCCTGCTCCTGAAGGCAGAAAAACATATTTTATATGAATATCAGACCTCGAACATCTCCCCATTTTCTCTCCCCCCAAACCCACTACATTGCCATGGCAACCAGACCAATCAGCTTCACTGAATATGCCAGATAAGACAGACTTGAAAGACTAAGAAAATCCCTTCTTACCCCCCCACCCCCCACCCCTCTCTCCCTGACTCTCATCCGTCCTCCCCTCGCTCTGTCATGCAGTTTCTTTATCTCTCTCCTCTCTGCCATACACATCTCACTCTTCTCCCTCTCCTCCTACCTCTCTCTCTCCACGTCTCCCTCGCCCTCCTCTCCTCTCCATTTGGCTTTGCTTCCCCTTTCTATTGCATTAAACATATCTCTCCCTCTCTCCCCTCTCTCTGTCTACTGTTCCCTTCCTTCATTGGATTAAAGAGACACACCCAGACATTGTGAAAGACATCTCTCTCCACGGCCGAGGCCCATACTGAGGTACGAGGACTGGCACGCTTCTGACACTCACCATCTGTCCCTGAGACAGAGAGAGAGAGAGAGGGAGGGAGGTGGGGGGCTTATGGGAAGGCGCCAAGACAGCCCTGATAATTTCTGCCTTTCAATTTGCTTTCATGCTTTGCAGGCGGAGCGGCTGCAAAGCTTTAAAATTGGCACTAAAGGAACTCTTCCAGCGCTCCCATATGTGAACTGTAGGGGTGAGCGGCTCGATCCCAAAATATTAATACTTACGTAAACTTAACTAAACTTTAAATACATATTACAGTAATATCACTTGAATATTGATTTTTGCAACACTGGGATCAATATCTTTTTCAGTTTATCTCTCATCCCAGCAGTCGTGTCATGTGCAACACTGCACCTGCACCGTTCCAACACACAGAAGCAACACTGCAGCACCATGGTGGCTCACTTGACAGAGTGCATATGATTAAAGTCCTTGCCAATCCTGCCTGTGCCATCTGAAATGTCAACCCCACCCCACCCCACCCCAGCATTTTCATCTATCTCTCCAAATCTCTCACTTTGTCTATCCAGTCATTTAAAACAAGTGCTACTAAAACTGAATGCAGTGATGCCTGCATGGGAGAGTAGTGTCTCAGGTATCCTTGAACAGTTTCATACCTTTGGCAAATCATTTACAGGACATTCACATCTGTTTTGAAGATTTTAAGACTGAATCAATAATCATCAATAATACATCTCAGTGGGAAAAGAGAAGTAAATGTGAGAGAGAGGTGGTCCACCTGTTTCTGAGGCTGTATGTGGTGGGTTTCCTCACAGCTTTTCACAATGTTTTACACACGTTTTCTGAACGCTGCATTAAAAACTATTTTCTCTCTTACCAAATTATTATTATTATTATTATTATTATTATTATTATTATTATTATTATTATTATTATTATTATTATTATGCATTAAAATGCATAGATCTTTCTATCAACCCACAACACACTGATGTGTTCAACATGACACATTATTATGCATGGGTTACCAACAGGTTTATAACTTTTGTACAACTGTAGCCATCAATTTGTGTACACACACACATAGACAAAAACTCACACCAAAGCAAATACATCTCTAGACTGAGTATGGGTCCCAGGCTCCCAGCACTAGCCCACCTCAACCTGGCTCTTGCAACTGCAGCTTCACTCTTATTATTTATTTAGTATTTAATAAATATTGGTGAGATGTTAGTCTCTGTTCCCTCTCTCTTTGATGATATGTACCTGTTTTATTTGGTATGTTGTACACAGAGGCAGTTGGTCTGTGGTGCTCTGGGAGCAGCTCTGGGAACATCCCATACAGGTTTACGTAGTCCTAACCCCAGCAGCCCCAGCTGGAATTCAACTGGTGGCCTTCTGCTGCACCCCCGACCCTCCACCACCCTCCTGATTCCCTCTCTCTCTCTCTCTTGGACCAAACAGAAGCCTTAAAAGCCTGAAAATATATCTCTAGAAGTTGTTCGTCTAATTACACGTGCACTAATATTCAGAATGATGCAGGAAATAAAGTGACTTACTTACTTGCAGAAAATAAATGAAAAGATAAATAAATAAAATCAGCATCCCAATTAAAAATGGCCTGGCTAGGACCATGTGTCCCTGAATGATTGTCCCGGTCTGGCCCTATTGCTCATAGTTGCATAATGAACCAAAGATTTATTCACAGTTCTCCTCATATAGGTCTAATATGAAATATGTCCAAGGTTATTTGTGCCATTACTCCTTCATAGTGCACTGATTCATTCACCCAGTTGCCACCTGGGGCTGCCTTTACCTTCTCTGAGAGAAGATCTACTTTCTCACACTTTGAAAACACTTGGTCTAACATAAGAATACCAATAATAACTGAAAAGGGTATGATAAAAGTATATAAATAAAACATATAAATCTAAGGCTGGAGTGCTCATTTGCATTGTGGGGAAACTTCTGCTGTGGCTTCATTTGCATTAATGCTTCTGCTTTTGTGGCTTTTGCATTTGCAACTTGTTGTTATTGTTACATATCACCACAAATGGGGGTCAGAGTGCACTGAAATCCAACCACCGTGTGTTGTGGTGATTCATTCTGGTTAAAGATAAAAAGGCTTTTGGTACAAAGAATTTGTAAATGTCACATTATTCCATCTCTACTCCAACTTTATTCTTTTACCTATGTGTTGTTACAGTACATTATAGTAAAATCTTCAATTCATTCAAGTGATCATAACTGAAATAAATGAATGAAAAGCTGCTAAGTGCTAAAAGATCAATTAAATTAAAAATGACCAGTTCAGGACTGTCAGATATACGGCCCGCAGGCCAAAACCAGAGGGTCAATGGGGATGAATCAAGTGTGAAAATAACATAGAAGACAGAAGAGGTATAACATTGTTTAAATTGCATGTATTTTTCTTAAGTAATTTCAGGTTGTTAATAATATTTTGTAAAAGGATAGTTCATTAAATGTAAACATCTTACAGTAATAATGCACTTGAGGGTTGGTCATTATTTATACTTTATTATGATATTATTTAATTGGTCCGGCCCACTTGAGATCAAATTGTGCTGTACGTGACCCCTGAACTAAAATGAGTTTGACACCACTGGACTAGAAAGTGGTAGTAGTACTTCCTTTATCTCTCCCCTCTCGGCAAATAAATTCAATTTCCACCAATAAAGCTGGATTCACTGAAAGTGAAGTTGTCACATGATCATGTGTGTGCTTCTGTTAACCAGCAGGTGTCACTAACAGCCTGACTAAGAGAGCAGCATCTCTCTGCTGTGTGTGTGTCTGTGTGTGTGTTTATGCTCTCAAACAACATTATTTGTACAAATCTTTCTTCCTTCACAGCTGTAGATCTCCTTACATCTCCTTACAGATTCCAAGATGAAATCTCTTACCTCAGATATGTTTACCCACATTCCAGAACATGCGCTTCAACTGGGAGCAGCAAAGTCTGGTAGCTCTGAGTTTTTGAGTTTTTACTCAACATTTGCTTTATTTTTGTTGTGTTTTTTGTTATCTACTGATGGATGCTTCTCTGGGGAGAAGAGGTTCTTCAGAGATGAGCTTCTTTCATTGAAAATGGACAGATCTGGAGGACACCACCATCCTGTCCTCAGATGATCTAAAGAGGTGCTTTTGTGGTGGTTGTTGTGCTGCTGCTGCTGCTGGTGCAAAGTTAAAGGCTTGGAGGTGGAGATGTCCTATCAGTCCTTTCTGAGGTCAGCCATCATTGGAAATATCAACTCTCTGCCCAACAAGAGTGATGAAGAGCTGGAGATATTGGTGAAGACTCAGAAAGTAGACATTTATTTTATTTTTTCGAATCATAACAACACTTGTGTACATCCCACCTAATGGCAACTGCTTAAGTTCCATCTGAAATTCTCCATGAAGTTGTTGCTAGGATACAAACTAAACATCCTGAGGCACTAGAGCACTGAAGAAGGAGGAGGCAATTCTGGACGGCCTGGATCATCCACTTCATGGCACCTTGACTGACCAGGAAAGCAGCGGTGGTGGACGGCTCCTCTCTCCTTGCTGCAAGATGGAGGAATATAGTAGTGGGGCAGATAAGCAAAATGATTTGGCCCCTCCACCAATGATCCTGATCCACCCAGCTGCCTCTTCACCATCGGTCCTGCTCCACCCGGCGGCCCTGCTCCATCCGGCGGTTCCCGGCGGTTACTGCTCCACCCGGCGGCCCTGCTCCATCCGGCGGTTCCTGCTCCACCCGGCGGTTCCTGCTCCACCCGGCGGTTCCTGCTCCACCCGGCGGTTCCTGCTCCACCCGGCGGTTCCTGCTCCATCCGGCGGTTCCTGCTCCACCCGGCGGTTCCTGCTCCACCCGGCGGTTCCTGCTCCATCCGCCGGCCCTGCTCCATCCGCCGGCCCTGCTCCATCCGCCGGCCCTGCTCCATCCGGCGACCCTGCTCCATCTTTCTTTCTTTTTTGTGTCATTGTCGTGTGAGCTACTACACTAATATGAATTTCCCTCCTCGGGATGAATAAAGTATTCTCTACTCTACTCTACTCTACTCTACATTTGAATACAAATGTCACGCAGAATGTTCTAAGAATAACTGGACCTGGGGGCGTTGGTGGTTCACCTGTGGACATATGGACCCAGTGGCCAATGTTTCCAGAGGAATTTTCACCATGGTAACCTGGCTATGTTCCATTGATTGCCTGTCGATGACATCATCCTCCATGACCCTGTTGTGGTTTCCTGCCAGAAGGTCAAAATTTAAGCTATACACAGGCTATACACTTTTACACATTTTCAATATTATACTTCAATCAGATCAAGGGCTCTCGTTTGTGTTTTATCAGCTACACTGACCTTGTTTGTCTGTTATGGAAAGAGGGAAACTTGCACTTCCATCATCCCATGCTACATCTCAATTGTGTCTTATTGTTTTAATTCAGAGACCCCTAGCAACAGTATTAATCAGATTAATTATTGGTTCTTCCTTATTGATCCGTGCAACCAACACTTCAGGTTCACTGGAGTTCAGGACATTTTGTATAAGAACACAGGCACAGGTGAACATACAACCTCCTTGGGGAGATAATAATTGTTAAAGGAATAGTTCACCCAAAATTCAAATTTCACTCATTATCTACTCACCCTCCTGTCGACTAAGAGCTGTGAGAAAGAAGAGTCCTCCGTGCCTTCTCTGAGTTATGGGGGGGTCCACGCAGCAGTATAATGGTTGTGAATGGATACCACTTTTCTTCGTCCAAAAAGACACACCAAAAAGTATCCAAATACCTCCATACTGCTCGTCTGTAATGTCCCTCTTGTATTGAAGCCCCGACATGGGAAATCGCTCAAAAATTTGAATTTTGGATGAACTATCCCTTTAAAGTAGTTTTCAAACTGTGTTTCCCAGGCTACAGCAGCAAAGTATCCCAATAAAGTCTAATTTCACAATGAGGGGAACAGTTTTGCTTCAGTTTAACTCTGCTGTTGCCTGACCGCTGAAGGGAGGATCAGGTTGAAATCAGAGGACAGAGTTCTGTTTACAGGAATACTATGGGGGCCGCTCATTCCCAGACAAATGATTGATTGATTTATGGATATCTATCACATTGCCCCAGTAATGTAAACCATTATTATTATTTATAATGGGTCCTACTCCTGTGAAAAACATCATGTCTTACTCCGGTACCAGAGTCGGGCGACCAGCTGAGATAAATGACTACAGACCAGTGGCCCTCACATCACACATCATGAAGACCCTGCAGCAGCTATTCCTCCCTCTTCTGAAGCCTCAGGTTCAACATGCAATCAGGGATGGTGGGTCCCTGCATCATGTGCAGGACTGTGGATTACCTGACGAGACGACCACAATACATCTGACTGGGCAACTCTGAAGCTGTTTGATTAAGGTAAAATGTAAAAATCCTGCATAGTTCCTCTTTAAGTCAGTCTCTGAGGAAGGCCAATGAGATGGTCGTTGACTTTCAGAGGTCTAGGCCCAACCTTCAGCCAGTTAACATGCACACTTCTAAATACACTGGTCCCTTGCACAAATGCTATCTACCAGACAGAGGGACAGATCTGGGTCTTTTTCCTCAGGAGGCTCAGGTTCTCCATCTATCAGTCAGTGGTCAGTGGACTGTTTAATGCTGCAGTCTGCTGGAGCAGCTGTGTTTCATATGAACACAAGGACAATGGACAAGCTGGTTCAAAAGGCTATCTATCTATCTATCTATCTATCTATCTATCTATCTATCTATCTATCTATCTATCTATCTATCTATCTATCTATCTATCTATCTATCTATCTATCTATCTATCTATCTATCTATCTATCTATCTATCTATCTATCTATCTATCTATCTATCTATCTCCCTTCCTGTAAATTTCCAGAACTCCTTTCTACTCTCACAATCAGCACGTTTTTACATCGTGAACTTACAGTATCTAAATTTCACTCTGCAGGACATAACTGTCTTTGTAAGTATAGTGCAGAAGTGGCTGGTGACATATTTACACCACAGGAGGTTGTAGACTTCCTCACTTATCAGCATCCAAAGAGGTTCACTGACTGATAATGTCATCGCTGCACCATTGACTCTGTACACTCTGTGGATGTCAGAGGATGCAGTGGTGCTGAGTGCCTTTGGTGTGTGCCAATGCTGTATATACTTTATTCATAATATTGTATCTGCCTGCATGGGGGTTGTAAGGTGATAACTGTGGTAGATACATTAAATTAAAGGGATAAAAAAGGGAGAGAATTTGATCTTGGTCTTAGTGATGGGTTCACTTTGGATAGGCTTTATTGGTGAACTAATTGTCTTGGCGACACCATTCCATCAATTTGAACGTGTGAAATTTAGTGGTACATTCATTCATTTCAGTTTCTTATGGCAAACTCCTCCATAATACATATAAAAAACAGCTCTGCACTACTTACCAGGGGGGCTGTTTGCTCTTAGAACAGCAGGGATTTTCCTGATATCAGCAGCTCAGCTTGGCAAAGGTTCAACATCAATACACCTGCACCTGTCCATATTATGACTAAATTCATGTAAACTCACATCTGCACAAACAGACTGCAAAATTTAATTGACAGAGAGCAGTACAATCCTCAGGAAACTTACTATGCAGTACACTGCCTCTCAGAAAACACCCACACAAATTTTCAAACAGGTGTTATTTGGATGAGCTGACATGTTTTGGGTCATCATGGTCACTTTTTCACCTGAGTCATATCTCATAATAACTCAGTTGTAGAGTAAAATTAGTTTCAGCTTCAGTCTGGCTCAGAATCCCTATTGTTATTTGGTACGAAATGCATTCTGGGAAGCTTTCCTTGAAAAAATCAAATTGAATAAGATCCAGGGGTGTGTCTAGTGGTGAGATGGGGTGGGAATGCCCACCCAGAGGAATCATCTGTCCATTCAGTGAAAATTCTGAAAAAATCTCTATTATAGCTTTTTTTTTTCATTCATAGTTTTTCTGTAATTTTGTCATTGGTCATCAAAAAATGCCAAAATCGCAAAACCACCGCACCTCTTCACATGGGTACAGACACAGTTTAGTGAACTGCATGAGCTGTTTGTAGCTGCTCTCAGCAGTTTTTTTTTAATTAAAACTGTTAATACCTATAATTCTTCTTCATTCTTTTCTCTGGTTCTTCTAAGTTGTAGTCTTGTAGTTTCAAAGTTGCGTTTGCACAATTTGCAAGCATTTCTATAAACAACACATGTTAGAGTTTGATTGATATAACTGCAAGTTAAACTCAAGAATTCTGTATGCTATACAAATAAATTTGACTTGACTAATTTTGGCCTAGTGCAGCATCCAGCTCACCTCACACAATAAACACAAAGACATTTACCCAGTGGACAAACTCTGGCTATGTTTCACTGTCACATGTGACCTCTGTGAATTAATTACCCTCAGATACATGTGCACCCACATATACTACACATGTATACTGGTAAAACAGCAGTGTGCTCAGCACGCAAGCAAGAGAGTAAACACATCCCCTCATCACCTCAAGCTTTGTGCAGATCATGTTCCAGCTTTTACACCTCGGTGTTAATTTCTCCAGCTTTTTGACAGGCCCCAGAGCTACAGCTTGTTCTTTGTATAAGTGCCTTTTCTCAACGTCTCCCCATCTCTGCAGATTAGTCAGGGCGCAAATTACCTACCTGCACAAAAAAGCGCAATCCTATACAATTTGCTGTGCTTGGTGTACAGATCTCCTTTTGAAGACAGGCAATGTTATTCCCCCCCTAACCCCCCACCCCCCCCACCCCTAGCCCTGGAGCAGTCCTGGATGCAAATGCTTATAAAATTGAATTTAAAAAAACTGCACATGTAGTCCAGGTACTCTTATCAGCTTCTGCACAAACTGCATACAAATCAGGCCAGCATCACACACACTACAGCAAGGGTGTCATGTCAAAGGCTGGCTAATTGCTAATTGGGAAGCAAGAGCAAGGTCTGAAGCGAAGCTCTGCTAACAAGAATTAAAATGTGGGGGCGCCTCATGCCTGTGAAGTGTCTTTGGCTTCCTGGTGACATGCCCCAGAGCAGAAACACTCTGACAAACACCAGTAGTGCCACAGCTAAGACGGCTGCTTGTTCAGCTCTGAACACACAGCTGCTGTGCAACATCGCACAACAGCTAAGACGGGTCAAAGTGACACTGAGATACACTGAAATGGGTTTTATTCACTATATATGTACAGATGAGGAGTCACCTTCATTTTATTCACAGCAGACATATCTGTTCATGTATGTCCACACATTCACAATGTAGCTATCAGTTAAAAAAGTTTCGATTGGTGGAAGATAGCTTTTTTGCCGCATGTTTCGTTTGTTTTTTAATTCAGTCATCCCAAATAACACAGAAAATTTAAACAATAAAACAAAAAGAAAACGAATTTTAAAAAAAGAAAAAGAAAATCATTACAGTATGTAAAAATATATACAATATATGTCACTCAGAAATATAGAAACTAAACACAATTAGTTTACAGTAACCGAGTTTTTTTTGCTGTTTTTTTTGTCTTTCATGTGGGTTGTTACAAAGAAGTGAATAGAATAGAACTTTATTTGTCCCAGAGGCCAATTCAGTTTTGCAGCTAGTCCATAACATTTCTTGGTTCAGTCCATTCATAGAGTATGTGTACTGTAGCTACACCATGCCATTTTTCATGAGTCCATATATGCACTAATTGTGCAATCACTTAAAAAGTAAAGTTAAAGGGACAAAGAGGAGTTTCTATTTGGTTATAAAAAAGTCTCACGTTAATGTGGATGAATCTACGCTACCCACACTTGTTAATGGCTCCATTTTCGATAAATATATCGTTCTGTCTCTATCGTTATTTTGTTATTTTAATTAATGGTGGAAATGCTGGGCGAGCCAACCAGCATTTCCTTACTTTAGGTTTCGCGGACACTCATGACAATAACGCAGCCGAATCGCCGTTTATGGTCGGAACTACGACGGTAACTGAACCTCTTTGAACCTCTGACTTTAATTCTTGATGAATGAAAACATGAGTCTTGCGCCGGTCGAAGAATTCTACGGTGCGCGCGGAGGCTCATAAATGTAGTGTGAAAACACTTCGCTTTTCCAAAACTCCTCGTTGTCCCTTTAAAAGTCAAGCCCCAGAACAGAACAGCATACATGGCATATTAAAATTGTATGAAGTTAATACTTAATCACTTAAATTAAATGAAGGGAACAGTCAAGAAACTCATTATAGCATAGTTTTTTTCTGCTGAGAGGTGCATTATAGCGACCTGAAGGTGTTACTCACAACTCACTGGCCAGGATGCGATTTGATAATAATCTTGGCCTTTTGCACCTGTTTTTCCCACTGTGACCCCAGGCTCCACAATAATATAAGCTAACTGAAATGAGAAAAAAAGAAAAAGAAAATAATTTGTCTATGTCTATGTAAAAAAAAAATTTTTTTACTAAAAATACATATATGTCACTCAAAAACATAGAAACTAAACAGATCATGATTAGTTTAACTGTTTTTGTAGTCTTACAAAGAAATAAGTAAACCCTAACCCTAACCCAATTAATCAAGTATCATACTTATGTGCTTGCAATAAGTAAAAAATAAAATAAAATAAAATAAATGGTAATAATAATGAATTAAAAAAAACTGCAAGTTTGATTTATTTCCAAACCATGCAGTAGCGCTCTCCTGGGGATGTGCAAGTTGCAAGTTTTGGTACTGACTGACAATGTGGATGCTGCAATTTGATTGGTGCAGTGGGTGTGTGGGTGGGCTCTAAAAATAGTTAGTAATTTCACTTCAACAGCCAGAGTTCAGCAGCTGGAGGCAGACACTGTTAGCCCGTGCCCCATCTCCTCTCTCAGCTCTCCTACTGTAGTACTGTATGAAAGAAAAAGAATCATCACATGACTAAAAAATATAAAGAAACATGAACTGTGAAATGATTTCAGGAAATAATAAAACTCAACCCCACATTCTGTTTCATCCTTTTCATTTTCAAAAACAAATATTTCATGTGATTTTTAATTCATGAGAAATGTTTATTTCAAAACGCCATCTCCTACTCTGCTTTGATCTGATTGTTCATTTATTCATTTAGAGAATTTGAACTGGAAATTGCATATAAATTACACAAAGGTGAACATATCTAAAACAACAGCTCTGTCATAGAGAGTAAAGGATTCATTAGATGATAAAGCTTTGTACATTTTATATTACTCAATGATAGCACCATATCTGACTTTCTAGTCCATGGTCTGTTTCTGAAAAAAGTAAGGCATGCTGGAACAGTAAATCAATGCACTTTTCACAGGAGCTGTTTGGGAAGTACCACTGCAGAGTAGCTACTCCCTGATGGACACCTCACACACCGTTTGTCTGAGCTGCAGCTGTCTTAGTCTCCCCTCCTTTATATAAGTTGGGAGACTTTGCAACAACTCTCTACCTGCTGAACCCTACAACTCCCTACATGAGTCAGCCATCCCCAGTTGTCCCCTTCTGCCAGGAGACCGGGCTTGGTTGGCACACTTTTCACTCTCTGCTTTAGCACCCTGGCATAATTTATGTGAGAATATTCAAACCAGCGTTACGTAAATGAAAAGTTTAACCAATGTGCACACTTATTTTCTAAAATCAATTGATTTATGAGTAGAGTCATACTGCGCACTTGTGGCAACCAGCCCCGACATGGGGTTGGTTGGTACACCAAATGGGGTTGGTTGGCACAATGTAAAAATGAATGGCTGAATCAACCAATATAAAAGAAATAGAAATTTTAATTCTATGAAGAAAGAGAAATAATCCCATTTAAGAACAATGCATGTACTGTAAGAGTTAAAACTGGGGGTTTAAGGCCATGAACAAAATAAAACGTACACAGAACAGTCAATTATTTGAGCATTTAATTTAATTTAATTTTTTTAAAAGAAAATATTCACTGAATATTAAATGTATTCTCATTGCATTATTATTTCTACCCATCTCACTATGTCTTAGATTTGGTGTGGGGTGGGTGGGGGTTATTTACATTAGGCCTAATTAGAATCACTGGATATTGCCCAGTTAACATCACTCATCAAAGACTTTCAAATTCCATATCAAATTGTAGATTTGATTCCTATTTCTATAAACTGGAAGTAACACATTTCTAATATCTCTATTCAAAACAATTTTACAACACTTTGTGCGGGAGCATTTATCTACTTTTGGTATTAAAATACTGAAATTTTGCCCTCACCAAAAAAGTGAGTGAGTTTCAGATGTTTTAACGAAAAGAGATCAGTGCAGATCAAAAAGATGACCATTTTGATGTCATATTTGTGAGTCTGACTCTGTCACCAACAGCAGGCCAGAAAAGGGGTGTGCCAACCAACCTCAGTCGACTGTGGGACCATCCCAGCCTACTTTCACCCTGGCTACTCACTGAGGAAGCTGAACTCTTGTGTAAAAGTCTCTAACAGAATCTTGGGCATCTTCTACCAGTCTTTTATTGAAAACATTTTTTACTTTTTCTTTTATCTGCTGGTTTGGTGGCCTGCCCATAAAAGACAAAAACAGCCTTTATACTATTGTAAAGGTCTGCTCAAAAATAACTGGAACACAGCAAAGAGCTCTGTGTTCAGTGTGGGAGAGGCAGGTGTTCCATAAAGTCAAGGGAATCATTTTCCAGTGCGACCAGCCCCTGTCCTCAGAGTTCAAAGCGATGCCTCCAGGCCACCGCTTTGTTGCAGGCATCAGAAACACAAATAGATATTCTAAGTTCCTTATTCTGTCTGACATTAGGCTTTTAAAGGATATCAAGAATGACACCTGCACAAATGGAGACAAAAGGTGCTCTGTTAGTATAACAAAAGTATTGTTTTGACCATATATTTTTATACTTGTGTGGTTACATTGTATCTATTCTATCTTGATTTTAGTCTTTTCGTTTTAGCTGTGTTGCACTTGCCCACTTGTATTTGTACTTGTTTCTCAGATGCCCTCCTGTTTGTTTGCTACAGTTTTTTAAGGTAACTGCTTCAACTGAGTTGCCCCCAGGGAACTTCAAAAGTTGTTCCCAGCACCTCAAAGAAAGAATTTTGGGAATCACTGATGCAGAGGAAAAGGATTCACACAAAAAGTATATACAGTACCAAATATTGTTTTTTTCTCTCTCTCTCTAAACCATCTCTCTAACTGAGACAGAACCAAAATCGGTGTTTTGGAGGACATAGCTTCCTTTTGAAGGGTTATACATATATGCTGACTTCTAATTCTGCAATGTTAAGTCTACATGGTTATTCCTATATGATATCCACTTGATCACAGGTATGCATTCACTCAGGTATGTCTGGCATTACAAAAACAGCGCCAATGATGCAGTCTGTTGGAAGGATTGGCCTGTGGAAGCCTGATCTCCAACAGGCAGACCAGACGACAGCAATGTGATGTGTTGAAAGAGCGATCAGTGTCATCAACCATTAACAGCTGGGCATATGATGACACTGTCATTCTTGTCTAAGACACTTGGAGGCCAGTGATTTTAGAGACAGAGCATGGAATGCTGGGGAATCAGAATTTGGGGGGGAAAGTAAGAGTAACAACACGTAAAGTGATGGTTTATGGATTGAAACCGTATTGTGTATTCGAAGTTGTTTAGCTGCCCTGAATGGAGGGTGGATTGATGCTGAGGTGTGTAACAGTGCACAACGTGAGACAAATAGTGTTGACAAAATGTAATAAAGTGTCATTTCACAGTCTAAGTAAGGCAGACAGATTGTACTGTTTGACGTATACGGTGATGCAGATGTTTGTGTAGACTAGAGGATGTAAAGATGTGTCTCAGTGTAATGATGCAGTGATTATCACTGTGACTCTCAGCAGCAGCAGCAGCAGCAGCAGCCACTGTAGTTTAATGTGAGATGATAAGTTGATGTGGTCCAAACAGCAATGAGAGCAGCACACAGGGTGCAGACAGTATATCAAGGTCATGTTTGCCCAGGGGAGGAACCAGTGCTGTTAGCTGGGAGCAGGCACAGAGCATGATGGGAAACTATATTAAGAAGCTGCTAATATAACTGCACATCAGAAAGGGGAGTCTTAGACACAAAGGATCAATGTTAATACCTTCTACAAAGGAGCAAACAAACACACAGTGTGTATCAGTGTATTGTGAACATTAACAATGTGTCCTTCATCTTTTAACAGTCCATGACTGATGACTGTACTGTGTGTTGAGTGTTTAATCATCGATCGATGGACATATAAAAGGTGAGTGAACCTATAGTTACCAGCCAGTTAAAGCAGTCTGTCTCAGTTGATGATGATGTATCTGTGTCTGTGACTGACAGGAGTCTGGACTCTCTCAGGACTGCTGCTGAGAGACACATGTAATGTAAGAAGCAGGACATGTCAGACAGACAGCACCACCCACCCTCTCTACCACATTCTGGCAGGTCAGAGCAGCAGCTACAGCAGCAGCCAACGTCTCAGCTCACTATAACATGACCTGACTTCTGTCTCGTCTCCTACCACGGTTGATGTGTCCAGTAGGGAGCACCTTTACTGTTGATTGACACAATGAAATGTATCATCACTTGTGGGACTCCAACAGACTCCCATGTTAAAATGTTCAACCTGAACCTGGCCAGTCGAATTATTGATAAAGAAGTGCCTCTCAAACCAAAGTTAGGTTTACTGCAGGTCTACCCGGACGACTTTGTGTCCTCCATAGACGAAAGATCCTTACTCAATATTTGTTTTCTGGAAGCTAAAAGATGTATAGCCTGTCATGGAAAATGGATCAACCTTGTACCACTTCACAATGGTTGACAGAGATATTTTTCTACTTGGCTCTAGAAAAGATAGAATGCATCTCGAAAAATAAGCTTGACAAGTTTTGAAAAACATGGAAGGTTTTCTGTAATTTCCTTCAATGATTTTGAATTAGATGGCTGGAATGATGAGCTGAACTGAAGATGTTTCATTTTATCTTGATTTAGTATGTATATTAGACCTTTATGTGCATGTATATGTATCTGTGTATATATTTATATACTGCATAGATAAGTGGTTCCCAACCTTTTTTTCCTCGTGACCCCATTTTGACATCACAAATTTCTGGCGACCCCGCAATCACGGCCATCAATCAAGATGCGCCAGCTCAGATATTTTTATATGCTGCATTTTATTTGAACTCGATTTATATTCAAGAAAGTGAAAGTATAGAATACAGTTGTTTAAGATTGTGTGTGGTGTTTTTAATCATAATTTTAAAAAGAATAATAATTAAAGAAAGAATTTTTTTTTAATTTTCTTTTATTTTTATTAATTACTAGACATTTCAGGCGACCCCATTTGAATTCCAGGCGATCCCATGTGGGGTTCCCGACCCCAAGGTTGAAAAACACTGGTATATGTATTTATTTATTTATTTGTATTTATTATTCTATTTTTCTACCACCATGATTCTTATAGTACACACGCAGTGATATTTTGTTTTGTGGGTATAGGTGTCCATGAACGCACAGACTATATCATTTTATATAATTATTAAATATATCTTTTATATGGAACAGCATCTTTGGCATTTCGCATTATCTATGGCTAATGTCCTCATTCGTGATGACTGTACATCAGCTGTTTACATTTAATTAAGGCTAAGAAGTGATGCATAGTTAAGGATGTGTCAATTTGTATGACAAGTTGGCGCCACAGTCTTTTTGGCTTCACCTATTTCAGTCACTGAACCCGCCTCTATGTTTGTGCTGATGGTTCTTCTGGAGGATTCTTCGTGTAAACATCAGACAGATTCCTCGACTTATTGTTGGTTAATTGATGAGAGCAAGATACAGAAGTCCACTACGCCCATGTCTTTAGAGATGAGTGAAATTCTAGTAAATATTAGCTGGTTTGGTACATAGCAAATTAATTAGCCTTGGATTAGTTTCCGAGCAAGAAGACCAGCTATGCTGACAAAGTGGGACACTAAAAGGCAGCGACAATGGAGCAGCTCACTCTTCATTTCACCGCTGCTGTTCAGACACCTTTGGGTGATATTACATTGCTTTTCACAGCCAGGGGCATCACCAGGCCCCTTTTCACTGGGCCACGTGCCCCAGTATAAATGAGATGTGCCCCTGTATCACAGGTTGTACACTTTAATGCTTAAAGAATAAGCAAACTCAGACTGTTCAGACTGAGTTGAAATATCACTTGCCCTTTAATTTACAGTTATTCATCATTTTTAATGTGTAATGTAGATGATTGAGTTCAGTGATTTAAGTACTTTTTGTTGTAATTTGGTTAAAGTACTCTTTTTTTCTGCCACTGAACATGTTCAGAATGTATACGCCATCAAAACCATTTTATCCCTGCGGCGATAGCTCTTTTGAATTCCTCCTAACATACCCACTGTATTTGTGAGTATTTATTTATTTATTGTAACATGTATCATTTGTAGTGTGCTGTTGTTAGTCTGTATGTGTTTGACTTGTGTGCTGCGCAAGTGGTGTTGATCACTGCTGCACAGACAATTGTCCCCTTGGGGATAATAAAGATTGATTGAATTGAAAAAATTATGAAAATAAACATGTTCATACAGGCTGTATGATACAGCCATTAAGATCTCTACATTTTCTCAACATAACATCTCAATGTAACATTCTGTTCTCTAACAGGGTGATTAACAGCACAAGAAAATCACCACACTTGTCTGATCCATGAATCCACCACTACATGTTCTACATCAATGACAGTTTGTATTGAATCAGTCCTCTTCATCATGCTGTTCACATTCTGACATCATGAGACCATGGCCATGCCTAACAATCCATCAACAGTGGACATGTCCAGGCTTCAAATTATGGGATGTTCTTAGAGGAAAGTGTCCACTGAGCTTAGTGTCATCAGCAGGTTGGACAGAGACACAGAGAGACTGGAAGAGTCACAGAAAGAGAATAGGAGTGGACGTCCTTTGGTCACATGACAACTTATTGACACATGGACATACCCACCACTGTTGCCTCTCTTATCTCATTGTTTGAAATGAATAAAGACCCTTCCATACTTAAATGCATTACTTTCATGATTATCACTGCAGTATGAACTTTTTATATTTTCCATAAATTTCACCCAAAAGTGGAATATCCCTAACTTTTTGTGGGTAGTGTATATAGGTGGTTCATTAGCTCCTCCAGAGCAACAGAACAAGTTATTCAGTTTCCACTGGCTGAGCACCACCAACTGATAATGCTGGTGTAACTCTAACTGTAACTTTACTTGCATTTTCTCAAGCCTGTTTTTACATCCCGAAATTCTGGTTATTCTCAGCAGTTTGTGTTGTGATGTACGAGTGTTCATGCAGAACTTCGGAAGGGTCTAAACTCGCTAAATTCACTGGTTCATTTTCACATCATCATCACTCATAAATCTGAGTAGCATGCTTTGGGTTTGCTCTCCACACTATAATTGTATTTTCCACCAAATGAAGAGAACTCCATTGATTAGTGATGTGAGAAATTAAAAAGCCAAATCTTCCAGACATTAGTTTACTGTTATTGGTCCTCTGCTAAGCACCACATTTTACTTTTTACACAGCCTACACGAAATGAGTTTTACATTATATTTGTTTGTTTTGATGAAACAGTACTTGTATTACAAGTCCCAATCTGCACATGCAGTGTGTATGATGACACAAACGTGCCCAACACAATGCTGTGTTAGATATTAACCAGACTTGAGTCAGTATGATGATACTCACACAAACAACTAGCCTATTAAAACAAGCAATAAAAAGGTGAAATTCCTCATAACGTGATTTATTCCCTCAGCACATTCAGAGTCAGAGTCACATAAAAGTGATGGTGGTGAACGGGTTCGTCCAGCAGTTCTTTCATCCACCACATCACTGCTCACGCTGGTCCCATATTCAGTCCAATACTGCAGCTTTTTGACAAGGAGCGCGCTTCCAAATTTACCCTCCCGCTGCGCTCGCTCCCTGTACCTTAAAAAGCGCGTGCACGGCTGAAGGTCACTTAAACACAAAAGGCTTTCAGCGCTGCGGTCCAATATAGCGCATGCGCACTGCCTGAGGACTGCTTCACAGACCGCAATATGGCGAGAATGCCTGCCAGCGGAGACACAGAGCAGGAGCAGATGAGCTGCCCCGAGAGGAGCTGGGATGAGGATGACAAGGAGGAAGATGAAGATGAGATCCAGGAGGTCCAGATCACCGGAGAGGAGGAGGACGATGAGTCCGACGGAGATGGTGTGGAACTGGAGTGGAAGTCGGGCAGCACAGTGCTGGAATACAGCGGTTCTGCCGCGGATCCACAAGCGGTCGTTATGGGGAGTATGGACCGGGAGGATGAGGAGGAGGAGGCGGACCCCTTCAGCGGCAGCATCCCCGCCGGGCTGGACCCTCACCTTGAGGGGGATCTTCAGCGGTCAGATCGGAACAGGCTGAGCGAGAACACGCGCCTGGCCACCCGGTACGCTGTGAGGATCTTCAGGGAGTACCTGAGCGAGAAAGCCCAAAGTCCGGACTTTGAAACTCTGGACAAGGAGGCGCTCTGCGCGGTGCTGCGCTCTTTTTACGCGGAGGCGCGCTCCAAAAGTGGACAGTTGTACAGCAAGTCGTCCCTCATCAGCATCCGGAGCTCGCTGAACCGGTACCTGAACGAGCCCCCTTACTGCCGCACTTTGGACCTCACCAAGGACCCCGAGCTGCGCAGCGCCAACCTGACCCTGGCCGCGGTCATACGCAGGCTGGAGGAGCAGGGCGCCGGTCCCGTGGTGCAGAAACAAGCCATCACGCGACCAGACTTGCGGAAACTCTACGAGTCCTCGGTTCTGAACACCGACACGCCGTTCGGACTGCTCAACAAAGTCTGGTTCGAGACCTGCATGTATTTCTGCACCAGGGGCCGGGAGAACCAGCGGGAGTTGGAGGAGGACTCGTTCGGCCTGGCCGTGGACGAGGACGGGAGAAAGTTTGTGTATTTCAAGTCTCTGGGACCGTACCACAAGTCCCGCTCCAGCACCTGGACCAAGAAGCGTCCGGACTCGGAGGAGGACACGCTGCCGCGGATGTACGAGACGGGCACGGAGCAGTGTCCCTACGCCAGCTTCGTCCGGTACCTGTCCAAACGGAACCCGCTGTGCAGAGCCTTCTTCCAGCGGCCGCGGGACCACTGCTGCGCGAGCGACGTGACGTGGTACGAGAACAAAGCGATCGGTAAGAACCTGTTGGGCACGAGGATGCAGATGTTGTCTCGCGCCGCCAAGCTCTCCAAGACGTACACCAACCACTGCATAGGCGCCGTCTCCATAGCGACGCTAAACAGCATAGTGGGCGCCTCGGGCTCCAACAAGTCTGCTGCGACGCTTTACGTTGCCTCGGAAACGGCCAACGGTCACGCGCAGTCCCACCTCCAGCTGGTGATCCCGTACCTGAGCAGAGCGACGGACTGCAAGGACCTGAAGCGGACAACGACGGCAGCTGCTGCAGCGACGACAACAACGACAACGACAACAACAACAGACACACACACCGCAGCAGCAGCAGCGGCGGCGGGGAGGAGGGTCAGCACCGAGGAGCAGCCGGGGGGGGCTCCGTTCGCCAAGAAACTCTGCGTGCGCCCCGAGACACGCGCGGAGTCGCCGATGGACCGGACCGAGCGCGAGTCAGCGCCCGCGCGAGCTGCGGAGCCACATTTACTAGAGCCCGCAGCCAGGTTCCCCCCCTCACAGGTAGGACACAGGAGCCTGGATGTGTTACTGCAAGTGCGCAGAAAGTGTGAGCGACACAATGTGAAGAGATGGTTAGAAAGTAGGCTATCACTGATCTCTGAGGAATCAGCAGCAAAATGTGTATATTATTTATTTATTTATTTATTGAGTCAGAGTCAGAGTCAATTTGTTTTGTCCCACAGCAGCGAAATTCGTTTTGCAGAGTATGGAGACAACAATCAAAAAACAACAATAACAATCATACCAATAGACAGTCGTATAAATGAATCAACTAGAAAAGGAGTAGGCTACTGTGCCTTTTTCAGGGCTCGACCCTGGATGTCAGTCAAAGCTGATTATTTTACTGGCCGTGCAATGTCTTGCATCCGCTTTTTATTCTGCACTGTTAAATTGCCATACCACGAGACAATACAAAAAGTTAAGATTGATTCAATTTATGTAGTTGACCCTAACTCTTTACACACACACACACACACACACACACACACACACACACACACACACACACACATATGTGTGTGTGTGTGTGTGTGTGTGTGTGTGTGTGTGTGTGTGTGTGTGTGTGTGTGTGTGTGTGTGTGTGTGTGTAGGCACTCATTAATTCTTTTATTTATCCATTTTTAATTATTAAATAATAAAAAAAGAAGCCTATACTCGATGAAGAAGAGTTGATCTTGTGATCTATTTTATAAGATGTTCAGTGATGTGATGTGTATGGACAGTGTGCAGTGTTAGTTAAAGCCACGACTCTGACCTCTGAAAAGACCAAATTAGACTCTTATAGAATATTTTGTTCAGAACTCTAATCAATCAACTAAACAATCTACCAAACAATTCCACTTCATTACAATAAATTAATCACCTAAACACACAGGTGGTAGACTTTCTGCAGGAGGACAAACTGCAGTGGTTTCTCATTGGGACTGTCTCTCTGTTGCCATTGGTAACTACACCTGCTGATGAATTTACCCATCGTCCATTATAGTAATGGCTGCAGGGTAAAGAGTGCTTGTTGTCTCTTATCAAACAGAAATCTACACACGTGCATCATCTGTGCAGTGGTCTCTGTCTTTCTCACTGACACACAGATCTGACTGCATGTTGTAATGTACCTTATGTAAGGTTGAAATAAGTTGATTTAATGTAACAGTTAGTTAATATGTAATAAAAAGATGTGAACTGGGTGGAAGTAACAGAAGTGAGGTTTTTCTGTCCATGCTGCACACAAGGGACCAGGGACAAAGACTGCAAATTAGCTGAAGCTAGACGTCTTGTATGCATCGCATTTTTCATTCTTTGTGGCAATGTTGTATGTATCGTCCCTGCAAAATAAACATTAAAATAAAAAATAAATAAAAGGTGGATGCTTTTTACAAGGGATAGGTCTTTATATCTAGATGTTTTTTTGACATCTAAAGCTAGTATTTTCCAAAGACTTTAAAGCACCTCTATTTATGACAAGCGACCAGTGAAGGATTTTGTTTCATTCAAAAATTGTTATGTTTCATGTTCCAGCCTAGAGCTATTTATGTCTCCAGGCTACTTACGGTGCAACATGTTGATTTGTTTTCATTGCATTCGCCCTCGAATATAGTTCCCAGGGCGTTACGGAGGCATGATGAAGGTATGAAGACATCAGAGTAACAGGACCTGCCACAGTAATAAATGTCAACCTCTATTTGTGTTGTCGTGAAGAGAGCTGCATACGGCCTGGTTCTAAAACAGTTTTGGTGTTTATTATTTATTTCCTCCTTCATAACTTTTATAAAACAAATTTTTCATTTTATTAAGGCTTAGGATAGTTCTGCATAACTATGGGTGTGGCCTCTTTGAGTGACAGGGGGATGGGCATGTTTTGGATTAGCTGGTAGTTAATGATGGTGATGGTTGAGCCTCTCAAAACCTTGAGAAACCTGTAGGAGGTTATATCTGAACTACCAACAGTCAGAAACTGAGTGGACGGACACAGTGAGGAAGGTCTATGTGAGTAAAACTCTATCATTAACTTTTACAAGTGAGACAAAGACCCAAACCCAGCAGAGCCGTAAGCTGCTCAGAGCTATGCTACAGACGCTAATGGGATTTCTTGGTTTCCTCATCAAATACACAATCCAACAACAAACGCTCTTGTGGACAAGTTGTGACCTGCACATTCACCACGCTATGAGATAATAACGGAACGTTACGAGACAGAGTTGTTTTCGAGGTAAATTTATGCAAAACCGCTGATGCTCATTTCCGTCAGGGGCAGTTTTTCGGCAAGTAGTCTCTGCATTTGCCTCGAAAACAACTCTGTCTGGTAACGTTCCGTTATTATCTCATAGCGTGGTGAATGTGCAGGACACAACTTGTCCACCAGAGCATTTTGGAGTTGTTGGATTCTAATTATAGTTTGCACCGACAATTAAAGGTAACAAACCTACTCCTAAGACTATATGGCAAAGATTTTTAAGTGAAACCTAGGAACATATCAGAAAAACTGAAGGACTAAGGTACATAGTCAAAGTCTGTTTTTCTGAAACTGGCCCCAGGTCTCTTGTGTGAACATGCTGGACTTAGATCTCTGAGGTCTTTAAAGTCACCTGACTTTCTCCTTTGATCCCTTCATTGAGACCAAAGCCACTAGCGAGTGTTTGTAACCTAAGCTGGGATGGATACTCTGGTTTGTCCGTGGGAGTTCAGTCTTAAATGAGAAGCTGGTCTCTCATACTTGTGTCTCTACCATGTTGGGGAAGTGCCTGTGTTGAGGTGTTACACTCTCACAGTTCCCACTAAAACACCAGCAGTGATTCTGGCCCAGGCATGAGACATCTCTAACAAATGAACAAATTTAAATGTCTGATGGGACAAAAGCACTACTGCTTTGTATACTGGTAGTAATGCCACTGTTTGTGTGTGTGTGTGTTTTTGTTTTGTGATCCAGGACAGCCTGAGCAGCAGCATGTCCAGTCAACAGCTGGTCTCTGTGTCTCCCATGTCTCCTCTGGGCTCTGCCGGCATCCCCAAACCAGCCCAGCTCACCAAAACCAACGCACCTGTCCACATCGATGTGGGAGGTCACATGTACACCAGCAGCCTGGCCACACTCACCAAGTACCCAGAGTCACGGTGAGAGACACAGTGACGACACACCACGAAAAATAGAATGCCCTCCTCATGGTAGTTTTAGGTTACATCACTGCTGTAGAAATTCATTTAAGGTGTTGGCAATGTTGCATTCACAAGGGCAAAACCTCCGAAATCTATTCAGCTGGTCCGTGAATCCAGATTTATGTTTTTAAGAAATGTCCTCAAGGCGTTGGAGAGATCACAGAGAGCCTTGATCTTTGATCTTTGACCACAAAGGTCCTCTTTCAACCGTTGTGAATGTATTTGCCAAATTTTCAGAAGTTCAATCAGGACAGACTAATAAGGACAGACTAATACAAAATTGGTTGGTGACTATCTGCATGCTCAAAGAGACAGTCTGTTCTGACTGAACTTTCACTAAGCTTCATTCCTGCCAAGGTGTAAATGAGATGTCATGTCCACTAGAATGAGCTGAGCAGATGGACAAGCTGAAAACAATATGACTCCAGTTCAGGCTTTACCCAACAACCTCTAAAACCTTAAAGAGGAACTATGCAAGATTTGTACCTAACTCTGCTACATTTTTATTTTAATTAAACAGCTTTGGAGTAATAGTGATGGTAAATAAATGACTTGTAACTTGTTCCAGGGAGAATGGAGGGTCTCTGCCTTCCACCTAGCGTCTCTTGGCTGAAAACCAACCTTATAAGATCTTGTCTGATTACATGCCGTTACTCGTAATCTCTTGTTTATGACAAGATAAGACTACATAAATATACACATCGTAACGCGTTTATGATAATGTTATCCACTGCTCTATTGATTGCTTTCTCGCAGGCTTTGTTGAAAACAAATGCACATGGGTGGGAAGAGGGTTAGCAACAAAGAGGAAAAGTGACCAGACTTGCATAGTTCCCCTTTAAAACTAAACACCTGAAGGAGATTTTACCAGGTCTTCCCTCTAATTTGTACATTTATTCATATTTATTCATAATATCCAACTTTTTCCATCAGACTGAATAAAGATTGGCTGGTTGCGCAGTGAATGTGCTCACTGCACCTTTTGCACCAGCTATTACACTGAGATTTAGAGGATGTCGATTCACTCATTTTTATACCATACATTAACTGTGCGAGGAGCAGAGAAAACAGGACCAGACCCCGGGACTGTGACGGTAAATGCTCAGTGGTTCACAGGTGAGTGACGTTTGTGGTTTTACCTCAAGTTGCCGATGTTATCGTTAGCTAGCCTCAGCAGATAGCCAGTGCTAGTTAATGGATCTGATCATGGAGAGGCACAGTGGAGGTTATGAGTTGTAGCTCATGTACAGCTCCTCTGTATCTCAAAGTACTCGCTAATGTAAAGCTATATACTGTCTTTATACTCTGGGAGTTAGTTAGTCTAGTCATAAATATCACAGATGTAACATAACTTCAATACTATCTCTATAACGCATTATAACCATACTTATAATTAGTTGTAATGCAGTTATATAGCACTGTATAACTATAGATATAAACACTCATAAATTATCATAAGGCTTTATAACAATAAGCATAACACATTATGGAGCATTATAACTGTTGTGATTATTGTTATAAAGCATTATGATCATTTATGGTTATAATGCGTCATAGAGATAGGCGTCAAAGTGTTAGAAGTTTTTTACGAATCAAACTCTAGTGTGGTATTGATGTGTATGTTAGAAGCATCTGGTGTGAGGATGCAGACTGTACCGACCAAAAAAGTATTTGGACTAGTGTAGTCTGAGTGATAAACTCAAAGATGTGCTTCGCTCTTTCTGTTATAGGTACCAAAATCCTCTGGCTCCCTCAACACAACATCTACACAATCTTCCATCCTTTGGAAAGGTTAACAGCCAGGTCTTGTTCTGTTTACTTTTCTATAATCTGTGCGTTAGCAGTCCTCTCCAAGCACTCCAATACCACAGGGCGCCACTTTGTGTTTCTCACCCTGCTGTTAAAGGTGATGACATTTGTGTGGATTTGCACAGTATTGAAGCTTTGCCTGAGAAGGAACATCAGCAAACAGGGGTGTGACCCACAGAAACTAAACCGAATCTGAACACTGCTCTTTGGAGAGATGAGATAAGCATTAAGAAGAAGTTGAATCTGTCAAGACTACAGACAACTCCCCACCACTCACTGAAGCACAGCAGCACCATCAGCACTGGACAGCTCCTTCGCTCCTTCATGTTGATCCCCTGTGCCATCGACAGCCTCCTGTGTACCACAAACAGATTTTTTGTTCTTGCAGCAACTCCTCATCAATGTAGCGGGCTGCACTTGCTGCTGCACTGGTTAGAGACATCTCTTCCCTCATGTTGTGCTTGCAGCCGTCCTGCTTTCTGTCCAAACTCTCATCTAAATACTGCTGTTTGCACCTGTTGTCATTTGTGCAATTGCTCTTCATAGATCACATGTGATTCGTGCACCAAGCAAATGCAGAAAGTGTTACCACGAACATTTAATACTCTTCAATTGATATCTCAGTGCCCTTTATCAAGTACTCTTTGTATATTACAGTAATAAGCTTGCAGGCCAGTGGTGCTTTTCACTCACAAGTAAAGGATTGGCACACATATTCATTCATCAAATCATCAGTCACTGTGTTGTGCAATATCTGCATCAGGCATGAGAATAATGTCAGGTTGCATTACATATACATTACCATTGGTTTTTGGATCTACCAGTATGGATGCTGGATGTTGCGTTTTTATATAGCAGAAAGATCTGTGTGAGTAGGCTACAAACGGTATAACTGGCAGTGGTCCTAACTCCTGTTCACTCCACTGGTGCATATCCTTATTTTAGACTTAATATTATACACTCTGGAACACAAGTCTTTTACATCCCATAGTTTTGGTTGGCACATTACATTGACCATCATGATGTAAGTGTTCTGTTTTAGTTTGGGCATCACCTCATTTTCTTTGTGCCAATGCCAACTTAAACTCACTTACATACTTACACTTTTATTTAAAGTTTATCTATCAAGTTGGTCTGTAGTGACCTTTACTACTGAATAGTGGTCGATGGGACTTTTGTCATACTTCTTCCATTTGCTTTCTGTTACAGGGGTTTCCTTTACTCCACCCAGAGAGGCCCCAGTCCCAGGAGTTGAACATTCTTGCTGATTCGACATTGCTAACCCTCATTTTAGTTTTGCTGTATAAGTATAATCAATCTTTAATAAGTTGTGGAGTTGGTGGTTTTATATGCATTGTCTAAGGCCTGATCTTTAAAGTCTACCTACCCCGTTGATATTTAAATCCAAGAGTTATGAATTACATATTTTATTTGTATTTTAATATATCTTGCAACATTAAAACAAACATTCAGTGAAGTATCCTCCTGTTCTTTAGTTTGTCACCACAGTCCGATTTGTGTCATCAGTGATCATTCAGCCCCTATGTTTTTTTTATTTGCTTTTAAATATGCGTATTGTTTGTTTTAAAGTCAGTTACATTTCCAGAGTTTATGTGTATTCTTTATGTTTCTAAATATCGCTCTTCTTTGTCAATTAAATACAAAATTCAAATAGAAAATCTACAGAATGTAAACTGCATTCATTTGTAAACTGGGTGGCAGTGAACCAGTTTTGTTTTTGTTTTGTTTTTAGCTTTAGTCATACACACCAAAGAGTGTTGTGTAAGAAAATCCACACTTCCACCAACCTCTATGACATGACTGTCACAATACAGCAGGGAATTATAGGAACCAATGTCTGTCAGAAAAGTTACAACAACAACTGATTGAAGTGCTGTTTGGGTTATGTGGATATCTTGAAGCAACACTTTAAAAGAAATTGTCAAGTGTCACCAGTGTCACTGAGCTGCTGCAGTACATGACGGGAGAGGACAGCCTCCACTCCAGTGGCCTGGTGTTTAATGAGGATCCTCTCTGTTGTTTGTGGCAGGATCGGCCGGCTGTTTGACGGAACGGAGCCAATAGTGCTGGACAGTCTGAAGCAGCACTACTTCATTGATCGAGATGGCCACATGTTCCGCTACATACTCAACTTTCTCAGGACTTCAAAACTCCTCGTCCCTGATGACTTCAAAGTGAGTGTCTGTAGAGCTTTGATCAGGTACTGTCACAGTCGATCTCTGTCAGACTGTCAGAGGAAGGCTTAGTCCACAGACTTACACACCATGTCCAGGACACAACCTGAGAATTTACAGTGTTTACAGCTCCTCCTGACTGCATTCAGTCTGACTTACTGTCAACATGTATAGTAACTATTTCCTACATGGTCTGTCCCTCACATCAGAACTTGGGGAAAAAAATGTTATCTCATCATAATGAGATGAATAACTTGAGAAAACAAAGGAAATTAACACAGGAAAACAAAGGGGGGGAAAGGGATGAGTTTATGACCACTAGGGCTTCTATATATTTCCCTTCAACCCAGTCCAAACATAACTATGCCACATCATGGCAGGAAATTATCAATGTTTTATAATTGATCAATACGACTTTCTTTAATATACACTGCAATTTACTATCTGGTGACATGTTAATAATGATTCAGTGTGAAATCTCAGATTTGTTGTGTTGTCTCTGACCATTTCTACGTCAATGTGCCAGTAG